>NW_006399844.1:8244743-8283685 GCF_000299155.1 Elephantulus edwardii | reverse complement strand
AAATTTTTTTTTTTTTAAGTGACTATGATTTGCATGTCTTGCCAGGAATTAAGCTCAGCCTCTGTGGGGTGTTGGGGAAATATTTTTCTTTCTTTTTATTTTTTTTGTGGGGTGGGAAATAAGGGAGGGCATTAAAGTTCTATGATTCTGGAATAGTTGGTGGTACATAGTCACTTGGCTTTGGCTACACATTGAACTTTTACAACTGAAGAGTCCATGAATGTCATTTTTAAAAAGTTGCAGAACAAGCAATTTGTTTAGTAGGTATTTAATCAGAGAAAAATGCCCCTTCCGATATTTTTATGTAATTGTATTCCTGGGAGCAAAAACATAATTCTGCTTTTCAATTGTAGGTGTTCCAGACTTGCCCTCTGTCAGTAACACTAAATGTGCTGTTTTTCTTGTTTTTCATCAAACATCTGATGAGAAATTATATCTTTCTGTAAATTCTTTCCCTTTTATGATTTCTCAGAAAAGTTTCAAAGCGGAAGTAAAAAGCCCATGAAATAAAAATTTTTCTTAGTTCATGTTTTTAGCCAGTGAGGAGATCATAAACTCTGCCTATAGAAGGTGTTTTCATGCAAACTATACTCTGAGCATTTTAGCTTCTAATTATATCTTAATAAATATATTTTATTACTAGAGCAGAATGGATTTTATAAGGAAAATAATGTGAGATTTGGGAATTTTTCTTCTGGGCAAAGAGCAACGCCCCTACTTACCATCACATTGTCATCCTGTTGCACTGCAGCTTGTGTATAGCATGCTAAAATTTTTTATGTGTGTAGAAATGAAGGGTCCAATTTAAGATTGGGTGATGTTTGTGGCATAAAAACAAGTTCTCTGACCTGATAGAGCATTGCATCTCTCTCACAAATACATACATACAGAAATTAGTATATCCATGTATGTCAAATGCAGGTTAAGATAACAGGGCATTTTTTTACAAGGTGTTTTCTAATAAAAGGAGACTGAATCCCTGGGGACTTGAGACAGAAAGTAGGAAGTAACTGCTTTTGCTCTGTGGGCTGATTAAGAAATGTCCAGTTTTGAGAGAGTGTAGTATGAATGGGTTTTCTTGTTTTGTTGATTATTTGAGACTTTTAAACAAGTAGTTCATGAAAGAAGCTGTTGGACTCAACATAGAATAGAGAAACTAAAATATCTTTAATCTGGATTTCTGCCCTGCTTAGATTTTAAAAGTATAAGCATGGATTGCCAATTCCACTTGATGTAAACAAACTTTTTATATATAACATATATAATTTATTCTTACTGTATCAGTCCAGGTTCAGAAACTTGTGGTAGGCCAGTTCCAGATAGTTTCATTTCACCTATAAACTGTATCACTTTTACTGATATTGTAATTTTCAAATGTCTGATATGTTTATAGATGTGCCCTGCATTTAGTCTGCCTTGTTCCTGTTTTGATTTTTGTTGAGTCTCCTGCCTGCTTGCCCAAAGCTAGGATGCTTCAGGCCCATGTACAATTGAAAGCAGAGGCATCCTTGAGCTTTAAAGCATTGAACAAACTGGAAAATGCAACACGCCATATACTGAAGTAAAAGGTCTGTTTCTGTGTGTGTTTTTTTTTAAATAAAATATTTTTTAAGTTTTAAAAAATTGATTAAAGAATCAAAAAAGAGCTCCAGTTTGTTTTATTGGTTTTAAAGTTCTGCTGTGTGTTCAGTTGCCTTGTGTAAACCACTTGTCGCCTTAGGGCCAGATTCTTTTTTTTTTTTTTTTTTTTTAATTTAAACTGTTCCTTTTGCTTGGCTTGAATTTTAAAGCTCTTCTGACTCACAACTCACAGGAAATTTTCTGGGTTTGTGACATACAGAGGTTGAATGAATATGTTTTTTTTAAAGAATAAAGGATAGCCCCATCAGAATTGGGCTTTTAGAAGCAACACTTGATTTTAAAAGGAAGAAAAATGAAAAGTAGAGTGGAAAGCTGTGGCTTTCCTTCTTTCCATATCCTTCCGGCCTCCATGTTCCGAGATGTCAAAAAAGTTTACTCTGTTTGTCCAAAGGTTTTCCAGAGTTTTCCTTCTGAATGAAAGAAACAATGCAACATTTCATTTCATTTCTCCACTAAAGTTTCCTTTATTGTATGGTTAGTATATAGTTAGGAATGTCTTTAACCTTCTGGGAGCCCTATTGCCCCTTCATAATAACTGTCAGTATTTTTGGGCATTGGGTTAATGGACTTAATTGCCTAGGTACAAGCAGGTCTTTGGGACATATCTCTGTGCTGTTTTGTAACACTTAACTCTACTTGTCAAATCTTTCTCCTTAGGTCCTCACACAATTCCTTACAGAGCACTTATTAAAAAAAAATCTTAAGAGTTGATCTGTTTTCTGATTATTTTTGTGTAAACTTCTAAACAAACTTCAGCTGTGATTAATTTAGCACATTTAAATAATATTAATGTGTTATTGGGTATAAAGAACTTTCCTTCAACTCAGAGTATTAGTACTGTAGCATAAACCAAATACAGTCGTGAGGGGATTTTTAACATCCCTCCATTAAAATGACTGAAAAAGGTGTGTGTCTGTTTATGTGTGTATGTGTTGAGTGCTTATGTATGTGTGGGAAAGAGGGAGATAGTAAAAATTAGAAAGTAAATGAATGTGTGTAAGACATTAGTATTCAAGAGAATAAACTTGTATTTATTTTGTGCCATTTGTTTTCATTACACAGAATAAAGTCAGGTGGTTTTAATCCTTAAAGGGTAGTGTTTGAAAAATGGCACTAAGAATGAAATCATGACCTATTTTTTTAATAGCTATGAAGATACTAATTATGGGTGAAGATTTCTTTTTAAATGTCTTGATTGTAGACTTCTGTGTTACATACCACTCTTGTAGATGTCTTATTATCCCCTCTCCCCACAAAAGACAGGGTGTATTTATCATTTTAACTCACCCACGCTTTTCTGAATTGAAATTACTTGCATAGCCTTTCTTTTAACCTCTTTAGTAAAGAACCTTTACATTGTTGTGTTCATGCTGCCTGTAGTAGCCCTTCTACCTTTTTTAAAAAAAAAAAGTGTTGCCCAATAACAAGGAATTTGTTAAAAGCAATTGTTTGAGGTTTTTATCCTTGAAATAAATGTCTTGGGAAATGTTCTCTTAAAATTTTGCTGTCCTACTCAGTTATCTACTTAGCTTACTCAGAATCTAAAAAAAAAAATTCTTAAAGGCGAAAGAATGCTGCATGTTTCTTTTCCAATAACAGTTTTTAGGGAAAATATAACACATCTCCTTGGAGTTGTCCATAATATAAAATGTGTTTATTCACAAAACGCTGCATAGCAGGGATAGTTTCATAGGTTTTTAGGCTTATGGCTAAACCCACATTAGAGGTATCTAATGGTTTATCTTTTGCCTTTGGTTGTAATTGCTGTAATTTTTTTAAACTAAAAAAGCCATTTAGCATGAAATTGGATTTACCAAATGGCTAGAGCCAAGGAAATTTGGAAGAGGACTTGATTTTAAACTGCTGTGGAGAAGTTATTCTGTAAGACATAGAGAACATCCCACCAGTGGGCCATGTCTTAAATATCACAAGATCTATCCTCCTCCTACACAAAGCTAATTCAGAAAAACAAGCTATTGTTGAACGGAGAAACCTGTATTAAGGGTGATAATTTCTATAGTAAGGTTTGTTCAGACTGCACTACTTAGGGTGGATTCTGATGGCTCATTCTAGTCTCACTTGTAATTTTTGAGGATTGGGCATAAGAACTATTTATCTCTTTTCTCCCTCTCCCTCAGGAAGAAAGTAGTGATTTGTTTAAAAGAAGGAACACAAGACTAGCTTCATAATTAGTTGCTCTGAGTTTTATTAGTGTGATTTACAGTACCAGGATTCTATTAAGGTGTAGAAAATGGGCTTTTTTTTTTTTTTTTTTTTTTGCTTTATCTTAAAATGTTTCCTTTTAAACATAAATCAGTCTGTTGATGTTTGGTAACCAGGACCACCCTGATTGATGTAAGGAATGATTAATCACTCCATTCAAAAGCACTGCTTTACTGAGTTTTCAATTTCACACTGTTTTGTTACACACAAAGGTTTTAAAGTAGGTGGGTGCCAGAAATATTACAAATACAGTTTCAGGTCTTCGTCATAATGAAAATCCCCAAGTGGAGCACAGATGTTACAGTGCTTTGCATTACTCCGAATGTTAAATAACAGTTACAGGCTAGAAAATGATGGAACATATATTCTCACATGCAGTGGGACTGCTGGTTCAGACTTCTATTTATTCATAAAATTTTGTTTATGTCCAGAGTTATAAAGCCATTTTATAATACTGCAGTATCTTTTTCTACAGTCTTATTAAAATAGCTGTAAACGTTTATTTTCCAATTCAGTTCCACTTTATTGTATATCACAACTGTACTCTGTAGACCAACTAGAGGTAGATGATAGCGCTTTCCATATACCCTTTTTTTCCTCAGGTGCTAAACAGAAGCTCCAAAAATGGATACTGCTTTAGAAATGTTTGCTTTATTTTTAAAATACTTCTTTTGCTAGATGTAAAAATTTGGTGTTAATAAAAGTGATTTTACTATGTAAATATGAATGAATGCCTTTAGTTATTAGCTCCCATTTGTCTATTAGTATGTTTCAATTAACCTCTTAGGAGGAGACCCTTTCATGACCTTGAATACATTTCATTAAGTATTGTTGCATTTTTAGAATGGAAATAAAACTTTTCTTTCTTGGATTAATCCTGCTGCTACTATGAGTAACTGAAAATCAAGAATGTGATGCACTTTTTACATTACTATTTACCGTACCATTATAGATTACTTTAATTCCTGTAGCACAGCCACTAACAAAAGTGAATGAATTTTACAACTCTCTTCAGGAGGGAATCTGTAGAACTAATTATATAATGAATCTGTAGTTACTGGCCTATCAAGGACAAGAACTTAGGAAAATTAAAAATCTGTTATACTTTTGGCCTTAAAAGTGTCTTCTACTACTGAAAATCTTTTAAATCTTTGGGTTTTTTTACTCCCTCTCTCTCTCAAAAAGGAATTTCAAATAATGGTTTAAAGGAAGTAGGATCTTTGATTCTTTGATCATTACAAACAAATTGTCTACTATGTAAGCTAGGGTCTTATTTTTGTTTTGTGTACAAAAGAGAAATAATGGTGCCCCTGCTCTTATCCGATTTACTTAATCCAATCAGAAGTTTACTATTCTGTTTCCCTAGTGTATTTTTATTTTAAAAATCAACCCTTAGTAGAAATGCTATTTGACAAGAGGAAAAGTCATTTCTCAAGCACATACCCAGATTTGAAAGTAATTGAACTCCAAATAGAGTAGTGACACTGAGTAGAGGAGTAAGAAAGGTATGTGGTCCAAAGCTAGCTGGTTATATTTTGATGTTGCCAATATTGCAAAGCCAAAATTTTAATTTGCTTATGTATCTGTTGGCCAGAGATCTATTTTTATATCAATGTGCCTTGCATGTATATTTAAAATGTGGAAAGGCCATGTAGTAATGCCTGAGATAGTTGATGGTTTTTACCACCTCACTAGTTTTCATGCAGTATAACATGCTTACTCTATTGCCCAACTGGTGCTCTCTGTTTAAAGATCTTGTCACAAACTGGAACTATTTTATAAACTGGGGAAGTGATTCACTTTTTTGGTAGCTTTTTTTGTTCTTGTTATTAGTCTGATAGTGGCTATTTCGTAGTGGGAAATAGTTAAAGGATTCTTCCTTCACCACCACCTTCAAGTAATATAACACCATTTCTTGTGTGCTTTGGAAAATTAATTCAGCTTGCTATCTTTTTTTTTTTTTTTTTTTACAGAAAGAGTGTTAAACATTGTTTGCAAAATCTAGGGAGATAAATGCAGTAAATTTTAATTTAAAATTCTGTGTGAGCTATGATCCATGTTACCAGCTCTTTCTAACCTTAAAATTTTTATTGTTAAAGCACCTTGCTTAGAAGTTTTAAATACCTGTGTCTACAACAATTGTCTAAAATTAATGAACTGTGCAATTCTTGTCATTAAAAAACAAAATCGACTCTCCCTAATGTGACTTGTTAGTTTCTCTGTATTTCCTGCCAGTGTAAATGTGAAAAGCTTTGCTTGCGTTAACTTTTAGAAATGCATTTTGCACACTCAAGTTTTGCTGAAGCTCCATGGAAAGGTTAGTTCTGAGTAGATTAATAAAGCTATGCACATATTTTGAAAGTTTTAATTTGTGTGTCATTACCAAAAGTGACCTATCTGTCATTAAGATTTTCGCTTTACCATCTTCTGGAAACATTACTCAAATTTCCAATTCTGGGCTAGCCCATCAGTACAACTATGAACGAGGAGACGTGGCACCTATTTTAATAAACATCAGTTCAAATTGAGAGCTTGTCTTGTATCTATTAAAGGGCTTTTCTTGAAACAGGGCAGATATATCAGCTTTACAAACCATTGGATGCAATTGCTTCCTTGGGAAAATTTTGGTTTTATTTGATCAAATTGAAGTGGGAAGGAATTAAAATTGAAATGAAGGACATCTGCCACATGGAGCTTGTGAAAGTTTCGTTGTAAAGGTAGAATCTCTGCCTTTTTCTTTAACATAAATGTGGTTTACTGAATGGTTGATTTACTTAGAATCAATGCATTGTTTAAAAATCAACACAGGTTACTTTAAAGATAATCCTGAGCTGATTAGAACAAGTATAGAAATTGGTTGTATTTGGTTAAATTACTGCAATCTGCATGTACTAAATAGCTTTATTTCACATGTGTGTGTACTTACAAGATTGTAGATGTGCAGGCCAGGTTTTGTCAAATCATCTTTTTTAAAGGTTATTTTATTAATTTTTTGTAGGGAAGGCTAGTAAATTTAAATAGAAGCCAATCACTTATTTTCCTCATGCTCCTCATAATAAAATAATTCCATTAAAAGTTGGGGGGTTTTAATGTATAGAAGAGGATTACTTTTCTGTCATCAAGTATGTTCTTGATGTATGTTTGTTGGCTTTGAAAACAAAGCAGATCCTTTCTGTACAGTGGCAATTTAAAACTAAATAGTCTACCATTCCAGACTCAAAGTTCAAGACTCATAATGCATGGCCTTATAAGGCAGAAATGCAGGAGAGTGTAGCAAGCACATTGTCAAAGATGGCTATGGCTACCCTTCAGCATCTGTCCATTAGTTGACTTATGTTCAGCCTTAGAACATACTGGAGGAGCACAGTAATTTGTCTTATGTACATAGACTATTAGGAACTGAGTTACTACTTAATCTGGGGAAAAGGATAACTAGCAGACAGTTTAGATGTTGGGGTATGTTTTGTTTTGTTTTTGTTTTTGTTTTTTTAACCCTTCTCTCACCCAAATTTAAGGGAAAAGGTCTTGTTTGGTTTGCCCAGTCATAAAGATAAACCTTTTCTAGGTATAAGAGCAGTGACCAGAAATTTACCTTTTTTTGCTAAATGCTTAAGCATTTGCTCTAGCTGTATCTGATACATGGATTCTGAGAAAGTGTCCATTACATGATCTTCCTTTATCGATGTCTTACTGTTCAGTGTTTAAATATATAAATTATGAACACTCTACAACCATACTCAGATTTACTTATTTTATCAGAAAAAAACTTGATAAATTTGTAGATCAAATTAAGAGAATAAGTGTACATTGTTGAATAAAAATTTTAAAGTTTCTGAGGTGTTTGTGTCATTCTTTGGTTTAATTCTAAAATTGAAAAATTATGATTATGACAACTTTAAAGGATAAAAGAGTGATATGTCCTTTTTAAAAATAACAGATCATTACAATTCTGCAGTTATCAAATCAGATGTGCAATATGCCTCTTGCAGAAAATTTAAGCAGTTGAGTAATATGTTGGCCAAGATTCTAGATTTATTTGTAGCTTTGTATAAAAAATATGGTCATATAAGTTTAGGAGATTCCCTATGACTTACCTAGTAATTTCATCACAGGGTGAAGGGAAAAAATGCTGATAATATGAAATACAATATCAACGATTGTACTTGCCTTTAAACACAAGCAATTCTGGACTGTTAACGTACTTCTATATTTCCTGGACGTTATTTATCCTCAAAGAGTACTACTACACAGACTTCAGTTAAAAGAAAGGAGGATGTGGAAAGAAGAAACACTACCACAAGGATGGCTCTGTTCTGATAGCACTTGAAAGCTTAAGGAATTGGCTTTTGCTTGGCAAGATCATGTGATGTACAAGGACACAAAAGGAAGGTTGGTGTTTTACTGAAGCTTAAGAATTCTTAGCCTTGTAAATGTGATTTGTGTAAAGCATGATAGTTAATTCAGTCTAGAGAGTTGGGAATTTTTTTCCTTAAATGACGTTTATTGTTGATTACAGCAGCTAACATTTGGAAGCAGTATCTGTAAGCAGAACATAAAACTCATTCTAGAGAGCTCTTCAAAGCTAGTGGTTTGCAAGATCTCATGCTTGAGGAACTCTCTTGGAGCTTTAATCCACTATTGTTGGATACGGCGAATTGACTGGATCTGCGAAGTCTGGGCATGAGATCCCCACTCTCTCCAGTGTTTATAGTCTCCTCCATGGTGGTCACATTCCAAGATGTACTGATACCCACGGTATCCAGGATACTGGTAGCAAACCCAGCTAAGAAATTCAAAGCACTTCAGGTTATTATTTGGGAACCTGGTCAACACTCCAAAAACCTGAACCTGTGCTGTGGAACAGGATGCGTTTAGAGTTAGAGACCTACATGTGCTAGGCATAATAGGACTGAGTTTTAGAAAATCCCCAACCTGTTCTCTAACTCCTTGACCCTGTTAGTGCCATCATGTCAGAACTCCTAGGTGATCCTTTGGCATGTTTTCATAGTATTGAGACATTGTCCTCATTTCTCCCCAGAACAACTGGTGTGGTGCAACGTCCCTACCCAGTAAGCCTCCACAACACTATGTTGTGTGTGGAGAGTTGAGTCAGGACCAACCCATAGCTGGCTTCCAACAGGAGGAGATTGCTAATTCATCTCCCACGGAGCAGCTGGCATATTAGAACCGCATGGCTTTGGAATTGTGGTGCAATTTAACACCAGGCCGTCACCACAGCGCAATAGAATTCCCTATTGGGTTCCTAATCCTGTAACATCTTTCAGGGAGCAATTGGTGGCTTTATAAAAATACGCAGTAACTAGTTAATGTTCCACTTACAGCATTTAAATACAGGTTATTCCGGGGAAATGCCGCTTTTCTGCGCATTACTTTACTAGTAAGTCTTACTTTGAAGACACCAGGAAAAGAAAAATGAGTGGGGGAAGGGTAAGAATCGTCGAATGTTTTCATAGAGCAATGTCTAAAGGAGAAAAAACCAAACTGATGGTTGATACCAAGAATTTGAGATTCAAAATTAGGAGTGGTTAGGATGTAACATCTATACCAATATTATTTCAGTGTATAAAGTCTGATAAACCATGACAATCATGTATTAATATAAGAGTTAAAACTGAAATACTCTCCAGTCCCAGTTGGTGCACTTACGCCCCACACTGTATCTTCATGGAACCAACTTCATTGTTGAACCAACCCATGGCTTGTAAAGAGGGGTAGTCATCACAGATCTCCCATTGGCGTCCAATAAAGTTTTCTTTCTCAAAGATAGTAATTTTAGACTCCTTATGGTTCTGTAGTCAATAATTTAAAAACAACTTGTGTTAGAGTTGTTAATACCTTAATTCTTTATCATAGTTTTCAAATTGGAAAAATTTACTTTCCAGCTTAAGAAAGGGCATGATTATTGTAAAGAGATTTAGACAATATGTAAATAAGGAAAAATTACCCGTAATTCTGGTTAATGTTTAAAATGTGCAAATAACTGAAACAAGGCAAGACCAATTAAGAGAATAACAGCTGGCAAAAATACTTAGGCCGCTCAGCCAGCCATGGGATTCACTGTGGCAAGAAATTCCTCAAGTTAGAAAAGTAAGCCCAATTTTATGTAATGTTTGTGTTTGGGATATAAAATATATACAGTGTACATATAAGCTATTAAAATATATAGCATTTGAGTTATGACAATCTTGCAGAGCATAATTTGCTGATGTTATTCTCTAATGTTTCTAATTCCCCAAAACCAGGATTTATAAAGGTATTGAAAATAAAAATTAAAAATTAGGTATTCGACTTACATCAGATTTACTGACACAGGTAGATTGTTAGAAATTATCTAAAAAGCAGTAGGAGGTTGTTTAAATTGTATTTACAGAAAATACTGCACAAGTGTTAAGATCACAGAGACTAATCTGAAGTTCAGAAACATGTGAAACTAAATGTGGGGATGGTTGAAGAACAATTGACAAACTAGACAGCAGGGAACTTAAAGAGGTGGTAGAATTGTAAGGGTCATTGAAAGAGAAGCGCCTTAATGAGAAGGGTTGGCACAGTGACCACCACTGGCTTGAGGATGACAGGTAATGACGTTGCATGATAGGGGAAAGTTCAGATCTGTTGTTCTTAGGGTAGCTACAAGTCGTGGTTGACTCAGCGGCACCTAACAACAGCCAGCAGCATATATTTTTCAGAACTCATTGAATATAATGCTTATGATCTCTGCGTTGAACGTTGATATAAATGGGGGTGGGAGAGGTGTTACAGTGAGATGAAAATCTAATCTAGATAAAGTAGTTTCTGTTAGGTTTCAAGAACTGTTTCTCCTTCAGTACTTGAATTTTGGCAAGACTGAGGTAAGCTTAAGCTCATGGGGGAAATTACATTATAGAGCCTGACTACTTAAGGTGGAGCTAGTCCACTCTCAATGCAAGAATTCTTTTTAACACATCTTGCTTTTGTTTGAATTCTTCCAAAGGCTTTTTAAAAAGTGTAATGGCTAATGCTTATTATTTTTTATAATTATATTTTATAATTTTTATTAGAAATGAAAATAGGAATCAAAGCAGGAATACTGGAAGACCTGCAGTCTTCTCCAGGCGATCTCACTAATGTTTCATAAGCATTCCCTGCTTACTGCAATAAATTGTTAACCAGGTTGAAATTGGTCTGATTGAAGATGTACATTTTCACATAGTAGTGCTCTCACTAATCCTACTGCACTTTCGAGGGTCTGGTTTCCACTTCCTGCCCTCCACAAGAATGCCCTTATATTTTCAGTTTATCTTAAAGAAAATGTCAATCTATAGGGGGGGGAAATGGCAGGCCTAGGAAAAGAAGCAATGTTTTCCCTTTTGTCCTTTATGCTGCTACATTTCAGTCTAATGAAAGGTAATGAAATGTCAGCCTGTCCCACACCCTCTTTCGTCCCATACCCTCTTTCTCCCCACACCCCACAGGCACAGAATTGGATGTTTCAGAGACTCACAGCTGAGCAGATGGGGCGGAAGGACATGAGACGCTCAATGTGGTAGGCATTACTCCCACTCCAGGCATCCCAGCGAGGGTATTCTCCTCTTTCCAGGATAAACTGTTGTCCACAGAAGCTGGTGTGCTCATAACCAATCCAGCTGCCAAAGATAAGTAGTGATATGCAGGATGTTCTACAGCCAATATAGCCTCAAGAAGAAGACATCTTTTGTCTTAGATAATAAACCAAAAACATCTTATTGGCACGGGATTGATTGCAACTCATGACAAACCAACAGGTTTCCAAGGTTGTTATTTAGGATAGGAGACTGCCTCACTTTTATCCTGAGGAGCAATTGGTGGGTTTGAACCGGTACTAACCCTAACCTTAAACCCTAAACCTAACCCTAAGCCACCTAGAGTTCCTTTTTAGCTAGCAATAGGATAAACTATCAAGTCATTACCAATAAGGTAATTTCTCACAAGAGGTAGTAAAGAATGAGCTGGCAGCCATTTAAGCCAGGTTATAAGTGTGATTATTGTTTTGAGACAAACCACTCAAAGTAAGAAGGGTTCTATGTCATTGGCCCAAGAAATGTGTTGACAAAGCCAACCTGACATATTTTGTTTCTCCCTCATTCTATACTTGGGTTTTCAGGTGTAGGATCTAGATCTAGGGACTATTGGTTTGGCTCTAGGTAAATCTGCTGGCTTTTTCTCATCAATGTAGAGGGATGTGAGTGGGTATCTGATGGATTATTGCCACTTAATGGATTCTTTCTCCTGCCCTACACTTACTGAAACACCTCAGGTCAAATTTTCACAATCTGTTAGGTTACTCTTTTTAAGAGTTTTGCCAGCAAGAGATTTATGAGTCTCTCACTCTCTTTGAATTGTGGTGTTGAATAATATGGAACACACCTTGGACCACCAACAAAACAAACAATCTGTCTTGGAGGTGTAGTCATAGTGCTTCTGAGAAGCAACGATGGTGAGACTTTGTCTCACATACTTTGGGCAGGTTATCAGAAGGGGCCAATCTTTGGGGAAAGGCATGTTCAAAAAAGGAGAGGGTCAGCAAAAGAGAAGACTCAGTGAGATGGATGGGCCCAGTGACTGCCACGGTGGGTTTAGCAGGGACTGTGGGGATGGCACAGGCTTGAGCAGGTCAGAGCTGACTCAGCAGCACCTAACAGCTACAATCTACATGCAAGGAGTTCCTAAGACACATGTTTAATATACTTAATCCAAAGGCTGGCAGTTCAAATCCACTAGTCGCTGTGTGGGCAGAAGATGGGCAATGTCCTGTAAAGATCTACAACTTGACAACCCAGTGGAGAGTCACCTTGAGTAGAAAATGACTACGTGGCAGGTTGGTTGGATTTGGACTAAGATCTACATTCAAAATCACTTCTGCTTAGGGCAAAAGAAAAGCCCATCCTCCAAGGATTGCAGCTGATAATAGAGGGTTTGACTTTGCAAAGTCCAAAGAGCAAAGAGCTAAAGACAAAAAAAGAGATGTCATTGCCCTTGATCAGAAGATTAGCCATCAACAAGAAGTCCCTGGAAAACTTCCTGAAGAGGAACTAATGTGTCTTGAGTCACGGGACTGAGTTCTTCTGACACAAGGAATTAGCTGGCTAGTCTGCTGTAGGACATGCAGAAGGAGAATTAACAACCAAGAAGTTATAGAGGCCAGGGACCAGATGGTTTTCTCTCTACTTCTTCTCTGCAGGCAAGAAAACTCAACAGTCCTGTGACTGTTCCGAGAAAATTGTAGGTAGCAATGCATGGGCTCTAGAAACACAGATCTGATCACTGCCAACTGTCCCCTCTTTCATGGTATAAACTTCTTTAATCATTTCCCAAACAACTAAAAGCCACCTTCTCTGTCTCCTTTTGGGTTATTACACCTGTAGTGAAATTACTTCAGTGCAGAGATCTCTCCTAGAAGTGTTAAGAATCTGAAGGAACATCTTCCCAATTCTTCACTGATGGTCTCACACTGACATCCATACTCACGCGCCACATTCCACCTTGAGAGACCGGACATTATCGAAACTGCGCTCAGAAACATTTGGGCAGGAGCTGGTGAACTCCATCCTCTTGCCCTGGAAGTTCTCCTGGTCATAGATGGTTATCTGAAATGGGGTTAGATGGGGCAAGAGAGTTAGAACTTGGGATACCAGGATGAATAGGCCCAAGCCAGCAATTCCCTTGTGTCATCTGACACTGTTATGCATCACTAGCTGCAGCCAGGATGCTCCAGATGGTGTCATGGTGGCCTTCTGAGATCTCTTCCACACCGTACATTTGGATAGGGTAGGAAGTGATTTGAAATAACACTGCTGTTTGGTGGAGGCGGTTTAATGAATGGGTGGGGGGATTAATTTATAGAAACTTAGAGAGATGATAACTACCCTCTAGACAGACCAAGGGTTTGGTAGTTTTTACCACCTAGACTCATTTCACCACATAAGTTTGGCCCAAGGGGAGCTCTGGTGGCCTAGTGGCAAGATGCTGCACTGCAATCCCAGAGGAACACGGTTCGAATCCACCAGATGCTCTGCCAGAGAAGGAGGCGCAATATCCTCCTGTACCAGTCAGATCTGATTTGACGGTACACACACACAAAATAGTAGAAAAAAAAAAAAAGTTTGGCCCAGAGGCCAGGATCCCAGGTGTCTTGGGAGCTCCCTATGTACTATTCCTTAACTTTTCCAGCCACACCTCTGCAGAAACCTAAAGTGTAAAGGGAGAGTTGCTTTGAGCTTTCTTTAGTCTCTGAATTCAAACCTGGCTCTTGGACCTAAGCAGAGAACAGAGCCTTCTCGAGAAGCTGTGAACTTGCCCAAGTGTTGATTCAGTTAAGAAGATACAGCTACAGCCTGACAGGACAACAGGGAAAGCCCTGAGGATCAACCACTCTCACCAATGGCTGGAATCCACCTCAACTTGGGAATAGGAGACCTGAATCTTTTTACTTATCTGAGGCGTAGTGGCACGTTTCTCTTTATTTCTGAGTTAGTGGCTTCTCCCCAGGGACAGTCCCCTCTGGAAGGCTTTATTTTAAGGTAAGTTTGGCAGTGTGGAGGACAATTGACTTAGAAAGCTTTCCAGGGTCCCCTTTCCTTTGTCTGAACAGGGGCCCTGCTGTGACACTTCCTTCAGTAGAGTCTGCACCTTGGGTGGACCTTTGCTTGATAACTGTCCCATGGAAAAACACAGCTGTACTACAGTCTGTGCCAGTAGCTCACTCAATGCTGGGTTGGACACCCACTCCTCTGCTTTCCCTGTGTAAGGTGGTCTTACCTTCCATGGCCCCAAGGACCCTGGCATGGGGTTGGTCTGAGCCATCTTGATGGTTGGAAGGGTTTCTGAAAGATAGAACACCCACCAGTAACATGGTCTCTAGAATGTCTAAGGGGGCAGGCTTGGAGTCCAAAAGCTAGGTTGGCGTCTTGCTAGCCTGTGCATTTGCTGAGGCTGTTTTTCCACCTGTAAAACTCTAACAGGGACTTCAGGCAATTAATGCAGATAAAGAACTGTACAAGCATGGTGACCGCTAGTAAATACAGCTCCTATCCTTACACTCGAAGGCACACAGTTCAAATCCGCTATCTGCTCTACTGCAGGTGGATGGGCAGTCTCTTCCTGTGCAATTTATTGCCTCTAAAAACCCGCTGGAGGGTCAGCTATGGGTCAGTTCCAACTTGATGGTACATAATGACAACATCCATACTATCTCCAGGCACCCCCTACAGGTGGCAGTATTACCTAAGGCTCACATACCCCACTATAAACTTCTTGGCTACAGTCCAGCACTCCACCAGGACTCATTCCAGTTCCGAGTTCAAGATCAAAGATTCTGATCCTTCATAATCTCACCTTCACCTGGCGTTTCCCAGCCCACGGACTGACCAAGTGCACACGGCCATGCTGCCATTCCCTCCTGGCTTCTCTACGTGTTAAGACCTACCTGCTTTGCCTCCTCAGAGAACCTTCCCTGCCTCCCCCAGCCTGCAGCATCCGGCTGCTCCCCTGATTCTGGCACCCCTCACAGTACTGTTCTTTGTTCTTACTGGACACATCCTGGGTAAACATTTCAACGGTAGGGTCAGGGCCAATCACCCATAGCACATGAATGTGAGGGGGAGTGTTGGAAAGAACAGAGTGAGGAAAAATGAGGAAGAAGAGAGGGCAATAGTAATAATAATTAGCACTTCTCAATGACTCACCCTGTTCTAAATGCTTCCCATGCATCGATACATTTCATTTTCACAAGCTTCTGGATAATTACTATCAATACCCCTGGTAAGACTACTGAGGCTTTAAGTAGACAGGGGTTAAGTAGACAGGAAAGATGATAGCAAGAATAAAGGGGGAAAGGACAGAGGGAAGGAAGTAGAAAAGGTGAGGAAAGAGGATGGAGTGAAAGGAAGAGAAGGAAAAAGACAGGAAAATTCTTAACTTCAGAAGCATCAGATTTCTTAAGTTCAGGATACATTTCACGGTTCTCCTGTGGCTGGCTGGTGTCAAGCCCATTCCCTGATGCTTGTAAACTCGGTTTTCTATTTTTCCATCCTGAGCCTATGAATGAGCAACTCTCTCTCAGCTTTTGTCCCTTACACCTTCTCCCTATACTCCAGGAGTCAGTTCCCTTCTTGGGGGTCCCATGACCCCCTCCCCACTATTATGGTTACTGACATATATGTGACTCCTTTTGGAGTGGCAAGAAGAGAAGGCTGCCTCCTCCCAGGGTCTTCCCCATGTCCCCAACACACACACACACACACACACTGTTCTCTATCCATGCTAGAAGGTTCTGACCACAAGTTAGGAAAGCTGGGCTCCTCCTGGGCCTGTCTGCAGGGTAAGGCTAGGAAAGACAAGAGCACCCGGTGGGACCCTACTCACCCAGCTCCTGCTGCACAGTCTGGGTCTCCATCTGGTGCCACATCCTCTGCAGCCCCCTCTTTATAGGCCTGAGGCCAGTGGCCTCTGGGCCTGTCAGCACTTTGCTTTCCCTCCACCTTTGTTCTCCTGATCCCCAGAGCTTTGGTGGTTCAGCTTGCAGGGTAGGCCCCCTTGAGAGCCTTTGTTTAAACCAGGGATATAGAAATCCAGAGAGGCCCTAGTGGCTGCGGACAGGGCTGGCAGGCAGGTCTTGATGTGGCTGCTGTGATCTTACCCTCATAGCAGCAAAAGGTGAGGACAGGGAGTCTGTGTTCCCTCTTCTCCTCGACGTTTCTCGCCTCCTACACCAGGGCTTTCCTAGAAAGCCTCATTTTATTTTAACCACATAAAAATTCACCCACTTCCCATGTGGAATATAGATTGATTTTATTGTTTGAAAAAAATATAAAAGGATTATTGGTCTTACAGTCCTAAAGAGCAATTATATCAGTCTAAAGAAAGGAGAGTGTCAGGGATGAGGTCTGTCTCCATACCTTCTCAATCTGTATGCAGAAAAGATCATTTGAGATGCTGGACTTTATGAGGAGGAATGTGGCATCAGGACTGGAGGAAGAGTCATCAATAACCCACGTTATGCAGGTGATACAACCTTACTTGCTGAAACTGAGGAGGGCCTGAAGCATTTGCTGCAGAGGGTTAAGGACTATATGTTTGAAGATCAACATCAAGAAAACAAAGATTTCACCACTGGGCCAATTGGAAGCATCATGATAGAAGGAGAAGAGGTTGAGATTGCTAACAATTTCCGCTTGCTCAGTTCCACAACCAACACTGTGGGCACCAGCAGTCAGGAAATCAAAAGATGAATTAGGAAAATCTGTCAGGAACCTCTCCAGAGTGCTGAAGAGCATGGATGTCAATCAGGCCATCATCTTTGCAATTATTTGCTATGCATCAGAGAGCTGGACAATAACCAAGGATGACAGAAGGAAAATTGTTGCCTTTGAGTTGTGGTGCTGGAGAAGGGTATGGAGCATGGACTGCTAAGAAAACGAAGAGGTCTATCCTAGAGAGAGTGAAACCAAGCTGCTCCTTTGAGGCAAGGATTTTGAGACTTTGTCTCACACACTTTGGGCACATGGCCAGGAGGGACCAGTCTTTGCAGAAGGATATCATGCTTGGAAGAGTGGAAGGACAGTGCAGGAGAGGAAGACCCCAGATAAGATGGATTGACACAATAACTAGGGTAATAAGGGTAGGTGTGTCAGAGACCATGAGATTGGCTCAGGATAGATCAGAGTTCAGAGCTGTTGTGCATAGCTAGGGTCATTATGAGTCATAGTTGACTCGTTGGGACATAACAACAACAAAGACTAAGATGTGCCTGATTCAAGCCCAAGTGTTTCCAATCCCCTGCCACAGCTGTGAGAGTTGGATAATGAGTAAGTACAATAGAAGAATTGATGCCTTTGAGTTGTGGTGGTGAAGAAGCATGCAGAGTATCCCATAGACTGCAAAACAGAACAGATAGGTCTTGGAGAAAGTGAAACCAGAGTGCTCCTTGGAAACAAAGATGAGAAAGTTTTGTCTCACACACTTTCTTGTTGTTAGAGAAGCTATTCCTTGGAAAGGGACATCATAGTTGGAAAAGTGGAGGGTCAGCGAAAGAGAAGACCCTCAGTGAGACGGACTGGCACAGTGACTGCAACAATGGGCATAAGTATGTCAGAGATGATGAAGATGGGACAGGATAGGACAGGGCTCAGATCTCTTGTTCACAGGCTTGCTATGAATTGCACTTGATTTAACAACAATGACAGTACCTAGGGAGTTATCCTGCTAACTCAAAGTCTCCGCCCCTTTGGAAGTTGGAATCTGCCAGCCCCTCCCTGGGAAAAGATGGACAATCTCCTCCTGGGCCATTCACAGCCCAGGAAACCCAATGAAAGGTCAGATAGGGATTGATTCTGACTGACTGAATTGCAATAAGCTTAAGTTTCAAAACTTTATCAAGGGGGGAGGGAAGTTCACTGTGTCTTTAGGATTTTATAATACTCTGTATATAACTATGTAAGAGTTCAGGGTGAGGTTCAGAGCTATTGTACATAGGGTCTCTATGAGTTGCAGGTGACTGGATGGCATATAACAACAAAATGAACGACAGTGTTAAGAGTTAGAAATCTCCAGTGGTGTCTGTAGTTCTGTTAATCCAAAGGCTAATCCAAAGGCTATGACTCCACAGAAGATGGGCTGTCTCCTCCCATGTGATTTACAAGCCTCAGAAGCCCAACACAGAGTCAACTGTGAATTGATTCCTGTTCGATGACAATGAATGAGCTAGTGATGCAAGAGTTAGATTCAATTACTGTTCACTGGTAAATGTGTCTCTGTAGTCCTTTTATTAAATACTTATTTTAATTTTGCCTTTTTCTTTTGAAATCTTAGGGTCAATAAATCTTTTGAGGTTTTAAATATATTGTTTCACCAGTTGCTGTACAGCCAACTCTCCACAGTGTTTTCAACGACTAATATTTTTGGAGGTAGATTACTAAGCTTTTCTTCAAAATATATTGTTTCATTGTTGTTGTTGTGAGGCGCTGTGGAGTCTAGTTACAACTCACAGTGACCCTGTGAACAATGGATCTGACCCTGTCATATCCTGCGCCATCCTCATCATTTTGGATTCCCTTGAGCCCATGGCTGCAGTCACTGTCAGTGCACCTCGTTGAGGGTCTTCCTTCTTTTTCGATTTAGGCCCTTGAAGTTCCTTCTAGGCTTGTCATGCTCTAATGGATAAAATGTCTTCACAGATATTCAGGACACTTGGTCAGAATGGTAGAGGAGATGAGTGGGCCTCCCGAAGGTCTCTAAAAACGATGGTATGTTGTTCACTCATCAAAGTCACTTACAGAAGCAGTGTAGGGCAATGAGTGGGGCGGGTTCCTAACAAGGTAGAAGCGGCTTCAAATCTTAGCTCCCCAACTACAATCCCAGAGGCACACGGTTCGAATCCACCAGATGCTCTGCCGGGAAAAGGAGGAACAATCTCCTCCTGTACCAGCCCGATCTGATTTGACGGTACACTCACACACACACACACACACACACACAAAAATCTTAGCTCCCTTAGCTGGAACACGTAAGGTAAATTACTCAACCTCACTCAGTCTCAAAGCAGGAGATGAGAAAGTCTGTCTGACACATTGTAGCTTTGTCTATACTTACCGGGGGCTCTGGTGTGACTTTGTGGTAAGGAATTGTTCTGCCAACTCGAGGGCAATCAGTTCAAATCAACCAGCTGCTCCACAGGAGAAAGATGGACGATCAACTCCCGTGTAATTTACTGCCTCTGAAAACCGGCTAGAGGGTCAGCTAGCAGTCAATCCAACTCAGCGGTACACAACAACAACAACAACAACAATACTTAACACCCTGCTCTTTTTCTGGTCATAGTTACTGTAGAAAATCCCATAATATCTTGGAGAGAGAGAAAAAAACTTTCTCCCAAAAAGTTCTTCCCTGCCAGTCCCTTGAGGGTGTGATCCAAGCTTCATTCACGCCCCTTTTGCTCAGGATGTGAATCAGGTTTTTGCAATGAAGTTTGGTATGTACGTAAGTATTGTGCAAACATTTCAGTGGTAGGGAGTCTGATGCTTAGTGCAGTGTGCCACCCCAAAATGCATCTACTCTACGATTAGTTGTCATGTCTGGATCAGTGTCTCGTGTCTTCGCTACCTTGTGCAGCTCTAACAGAAATGTCACAGTGGATGGCTTTACCAGGCAAATGCTAGGAAATTTACTATCGTAGTGACTGTCACTACAGACCAAGTAGATGTGCTGTGTTTATGTTTTAATTTAGCAAAGTTTAAACTCTGCTAAACTGTTGATACAATTAAGTCTGATTTAGTGATGTCTCTTTTTACTGCTGCAGGAAAGAAAGTGGGGAGTTTATGTTTGATTGAAAAGCCCAGACACACACACTCACAAAATTAATGTTGGGGAGTTGGGGAGGAGGGAAGAAGGAACTGTGCCCACAGTATGTATATAAACATCCATCAACTGTTCTTAAAGCTACAAGCACTCTGCATTTTCCCCGCTGCCTTCCTCATCCCCTTGTTGTTGAGTTGGTTCCCACTCACACCAACACGGTGAAAACAAAGTGAAACATTGCCTCATATTATGCCATCCTCACCATCAGCGCTATGTTGAACCCCCCATAGTTGCAACTACTGTGTCCATCTAGCTTCCTCTTTTTCATGGACCCTATAGTTTAAAAGCGTGATGTCTGGTGAAGGAAATGGGAAAGATCCAGTGTGAAAAACAATGTATACGAACTTTGTAATAAACTAGTATAAAATAAAATTTATTTTTTAAAAAAAGTATTATTTCCCTCCTGATGCCAAGTCCAAAATATATGAGACAAAGTGTTGCCATCCTTGCTTCTAAGGAGCATTTGGGCTGTTTGTTCAACACCTAAAGTCCCTGAAATTGTGAAATAGATTCCTAGAGCTCTCGCACTGATTACAATGGGTTCCAGACACCACTTTAATAATACTTTTGGCCACGTTCTGGAGGCTTCCTCCTCTGACATTGCTAGAACTGTTGCTTCCCCTATAGCCACGTTTGCCATGGCTTTAGAGGCTCCGACTTCCTCCCCTACTTGTGCTCCCCACAAATTGCGGAGCTATCTCAGGCGAGGAGTAAAGGGAATGAACAGTTCTTAATCCTTTCTTCCAAGCTGGGCTGGAGTCTCTTGTTCTTCTCGAACACAGACATACCTTGTCCTGTTACACTTTGCTTTATTGCTCTTGGTACAAATTGGAAGGTTTGTGGTGACAGCTCTGTGTCGAGCAAGGCTGTTGGTGTCACTTTTCCAACAACATGCACTCACTTCTTGTTTCGAGGTGACATATTAGTCATTCTTACAATATTTCAGACTTTTTCATAAAAATAATGCACACTTAATATGCTACAGTACCGTGGAAACATGTGGGGGTGAGGGGGAAATACCACTTGCTTTATTGCAGTATCTGGCTTATCACAGTGGTCTGGCACCAAATAAGCAATATTACCCAGGTTTGGCTGTAATTATAACCACAGCTCACTGAGCATTTACTGTGAACTGGATGGTTCTCCCTCCCATGATTTTCACAGTACCACTGTGAATAGACATTACTTTGGTCATTTTGTATTTGAGTTAGTCAAGGTTCTCAGAACCCAAGTGACTTATCTAGGGAAACATGTCTGCCTCTCAACCCTTCTTCTAAACTAAACTAAACTAAACTCTACCTTTTCGTTTTTCCTCTCTGGCATAAAATAGGCTGATAATACCTATCTTACACATTGCTGTCAGTTGAAAGAGATAAAGGTGTTCAGGACAGTGTTGGGCACCCAGTTAAAGCTCAGTAAGTTATGTTGTTGTTATGTGCCGTCGAGTCACTTGCGACTCATAGCGACCCTATGTACAACAGTTCTAAACTCCGCTCTGTCCTGTGCCAATCGCACTGTCTCTGACACTCCCATCCCAATGATCCCAGTCACTGAATAAATCCACCTCATAGAGGGCCTTCCTCTCCTGCGCTGTCCCTCCACCTTCCCCAGAATGATGTCCTTCTCCAAGGACCTGTCTGTCCTCACAACATGTCCAAAGTATGTTAGACAGAGCCTCAGAATCCTTGCCTCCAAGGAGCCACCCGGTTTAACCCTTTCCAGGACAAATCTGTTTGCCTAGCAGTCCATGGTATTCTCAATACTCTTCTCCAGCACCACAGCTCAAAGGCATCAATTCTCCTTCTATCCTCCTTGGTCATTGTCCAACTCTCTGCTGCATAACAAGTGATTGTGAAGACCATGGCCTGTATCAGACGCACCTTTGTCTCCGGAGAGACACAATTGCTCTTCAGTACTTTGGAGAGGTCCCTAACAGACGACTTTCCCATGGCAACGCGCCTTTTAATTTCCTGGCTGCTGGTGCCAAGACTGTTGACTGTGGAGCCAAGAAAACTAAAGCTGTGTACAATCTCAGTCTCTTCACCATCCATCCTGATGCTGCCAATTGGTCCAGTGGTGAGAATCTTTGTCTTCTTGACATTGAGCCTCAATCCATATTGTAGGCTGCAGTCCTTGACACTCTGCAGCAGGCACTTCAGGTCCTCTTCAGTTTCAGCAAGTGGGGTTGTGTCATCCGCATAACGCAGATTGTTGATAAATCATCCACCAATCTTGACCCCACATTTCTCCTCATAGAGCCCAGCCTCCCAGATAATCTGTTCTGCATACAGGTTGAAAAGGTATGGAGATAGGATGCATCCCTGGCGTACGCCCTTCCCAATTTTGAACCATGCAGTGTTCCCTTGCTCTGTTCTGACGACTGCCTCCTGGTCCAAGTATAAATTTCGCATTAGAACGATCAAGTGTTCTGGGATTCCCATTCTTCTCAGAGTCAGCCATAGTTTGTTATGTTTATATAGTTTGTAAGTTATAGTTGTCATTAATTGTGCCAAATCTGTTACCAGCAGGCACCAGGTTCTTGTAGAGACAAGTGGGAGCCAGCAGCAAGGAGTTGAGAAATGCTTGTCAGATTTTTAAAAATATTCTTTTGGAAGCTGGATGAGATTATGGTCATGGAAACTTTGTTTTGGCAACATTTTTCAAACCCCATTTTAGCAGAGCATTTGGTCAGATTAGTTTTCTGATGTGTACAGATTGATTCAGTGACTGGGGTAATGGGGGTAGGTGTGTCAGAGACAGTAAGTTTGGCACAGGATAGAGCAGGGTTTAGGGCTGCTGTACTATGGTCGCTATGAGTCACAGGTGACTTGATGACACATAACAACAGCAACATTGATCCACTCGGGATGTAAGCTTGCAAACCTTGAAATAAGTCCATTAGGGAGCTCTGGTGGTCTAGTGGTAATTTTACTGCCAACCTGAAGGCATGCAGTTTGAATCCACCAGAATCCGTCTCAGAAGAAAGATGAGCAAACTCCTTCCATGCAATTTATTGCCTCTGAAAAGCCACTAGAGGCTCAGCTACAAGTTGGTCCCAACTTGACAGCACACAACAACAAAAACAATCATTGCAAAAGTAAGTGTAGTAACTGGCTCCCCAGTGAAATGGTCTGTTAGATTTAGGGGTGGCAACTGACATTAAAGGTAATGTGAGGCCCTTAAAGTGTTATCTGGGCAATTTGAATCTTGTGCTTCTCAATGCTAGGGCTTGCTGCCAAGCACAGTAGATGCTCAATGGAATTTTACGAATGGCTCTGGCCCCTTGGCCTTGCCTTTGGGCCCAGAGAGAGCCTCACAGGATGAGGCCAGCAAGGGAAGAATGAGATCATGGGGCCAGGAAGCCCCTGGACTCAGCACTTTGTTGTCAGAGCACAATAGGGCTAGCCAGGCATTTGACCAGCACTTTTGTTTGTTTGGGACTAAGCAGGACAGGCACAAAGCAAAGGGCCTGATCAGCATTCAGCCAGTTCCTCCCTCCCACACAAGGGAATGCTGCTCGAGACCGTTTTTTGTCCAGTCTCTTGCTACCTCTTTAAAAAGGTAGGGAAACCAGAGTCCAGCTAGGTTGGAGAAGGCTGTAGGGCAAGGCCCGAGGGAGAGGCTGGGAGGCATCTTGAGCCTCCTGACCTCTCTGAGCATTTTCTGAGGTCGTCCATGCCTCCGCATTCAGCCATGAGATGATGCCAACATGCTCCAGAACACGGTTGTCTTAAGGATCCAATCTCCCTCACCCTCTGTGTGTAACTGGATTCAGAGTCTTTAGTTATTTTTTATTCATTTAATTTTATGTAATTACCATTGATTTATGCCTATTACCACGCAGTCTTTTTAAGTCCCCATTGAATCTTTCCTATTCCTTCACCCCCTCTTCCACCCTCAAACCTCTGCTACCCTGGTGATTTTCCCCTTCTCCTGTCCTAGCACCCTTTTCTCTTTCCCCTTTTGAACATTTATGCAGATTTTGCTCCGTTATCCCCCTAGTTTCACAGTAGTGGTCTTACGCAGGATTTGTCGGTATGAGACTAGCTATTTCACTCAACATAACGCTCTCTAGACTCTTCTCATGTTATACAGTATTTTCGGAAATTTTTGCTTCTTAGGGTATTTCAATTCATTTTGGTCTAAGTAAATTTCTCAATGCTACAGCTTAGTCACTTTTTTCTTCTTATCTAGAACCCTGTAAACAAAGATGAGACTTGTCTTATTGAGTGATATTCTGCCCACTCTCTCCACCACAGCCAAGCTGTCCAGATTTAGCAAGTGAAAATACAAGACATGAAGGAAAACATGAATTTTCATATAAACAATGAATATTTTTAGTATAAGTAGATCCCAAGAATTTTTATACAAAATTATTTGCTGTTTTATGATATACAAATTTAACCGAGCAGACGGTATTTTTTCTGCCAACCCTAGTTCTTTGCTCTTTGAGACATCCTATGATTTTCCTTCTATCAATTTGCTTCCTTTTTGTCTTGTAGAGAAAAATAATGTGAAAGTCGCCTGTGTCAGGAAGTCTACGCTGACAAAGCCAGGTCTACCAGCCACCCTACAAGAGCCCATGAGAAAGAAGGGAGTGGAAGAGAATCAATATTTTAAAACATTTTCCAAATGCTATCTTATTTAATCTTCTCAAGTAACCCTATGAAATATGTTTTAATAACTACGTTTTACATTTGAGAGAATATATCCAGGGAGCTTATGCTAGTTATCAGAGGTCACACAGGTAGGAAATTATGGAATCCAATTTTAAAATTTTTTAATTTGGTTTGATAATCTGTGTCACTTACCATTCTGTCTATGGAAGTCTCACAAGGAACTCTGGTGGCTTATTGTTGTCATGTGGCATCGAGTTGCTTGCAACTCATAGCGACCCTACGAACAACAGGTCTGAACCCTGCTCTATCCTGAGCCAACCTCACTGTCTCCAAGACACCTACCCCCTTACCCCACTCACTGGATCAATCCATCTCATCGAGGGTCTTCCTCTCCTGCGCTGTCCCTCCACCCTCCCAAGCATGTTGTCCCTCTCCAAGGACTGGTCCCTCTTTGCAACATGTCCAAAGTATGTCAGACAGAGCTTCAGACAGAATGCTTGCCTCCAAGGAACAGCCTGGTTTCACCCTATCCATGACAAACCTGTTGGCTTAGTGGTAAAGAATTGCATTGTTGTTGTTAAGTGCCATCGAGTCGTAGATGGCTCATAGCAACCCAATGAATGAAAGACCTGAACACTTGTATAACTTTTATTGTTTCTCCACATTTATAGAGTTTCTGGAGGCAAGCTATTTTGGAAGTGGATGCCACTCCTACTACCAAGCTGGTTTTAATTGGGGAGTTCCACCAAACACTGTTGACCATGGGTAACCATTATCACATTTGACACATCAGTGTCACAGTGTTTAGCATCACAGCAACCACGAGTTAACTCTGTACAGCAAATGGAGAGACCAGTGCTTTACCACTTAGAAGAACGTTTGACCAAAAACAATTAAAACCAGGCCTGAAGGCTGCAGATTAAAATCACCACTTTTGGCTTGGTAGCATAACTTCCTATCCACTAGGCTAACAGAGCTCTCTCGTTGTTGTTGTTGTTGTTGTTAAGTGCCTTTGAGTCGTAGACTACTCATAGAGACTCTCTGAATGAAAGACCTGAACACTTGTATAACTTTGTTTCTCAAAGAATTACATTATTAATGCAAAAATAAGTAAGTGGTTTGCATCCACCAGCTGCTCCCTGGGAGAAAGATGGGCAATCTCTTCCCATGCAATTTACTGCCCATGAAAACCCACTGGAGGGTCAGTAATGTGTTGATTCTAACCTGACTCATATTTCTTTTTGTTGTTGTTGATAAAGCTTGGCTCTATTTTACACCCACAACTGATTTTGACAGTGTATCTCAAGACATTTTCTTTCACAAAATAGCCACTCTTCTGTTTGTGGCTGTTTTTCTTTGAGTTGGGAGTGATGCATAGCTGACCCTCCAGTGGGTTTTCAAAGACAGCGAGTCCCACCGGGGAGAGTGCTCATGTTTCTACCGTGGAGCAGACCTAATCCTCCAGGTCCAGCCATCACTGCTGCTGCTGTCCCAAGCATTTCACTCGGTTGGGGGGAGGTCTCTTCTTTGGTAGGTGGAGAATTCTGTCTCTCAGATGGGGAAGAATTCCTTCTGGTGGGGGAAGGATTCCTCTGACTCATATTTCAAAGCAACTTTCTTTTCCCCTTTCTGTTGTCTTGGTGAGATTAACCTGGATGAAAACATACACAGTCCCATGACCTGGCTAGTTTTAGATGATACAAAGCCGGATGTTTACTTTAAATCACAAAAGCTTTCCATTTTAAATGAGAATATTCAGCCACAGCTCCAAAAGAGTAGTCTCCTGACAAGCAACTGGTGGATCTGAACCATGTATCTTTAGGCTGGCAGTGCAACTCCTTACCACTAAGCCACCAATAGGTCCTTCTTCCCTCTTTAGATACACTTTCCTTTCATTTCCAAATGACTCCTTGCAGCTGCTCCTCCTAGGTCTTTGTATATTCTTTCCTCTCTTTCTGCTCCTTAAATGCTTCTCATAGTCTTTTCTTGGCTTTTTGCTTCTTTTCTTATTCTATACTCTCATCACTCATTGTTGTTACGTGCTGTCGATTGTAACTGAGTCATAGCTGACCTTTCAGCGAGTTTTTGGAGACTATAAGTCCTTACTGCAAGGCCGCCAGAGCTCAATACTCTCTTCAGGTACCTTCAACTGCGCTTGAGACTCCAACAATCACATACCAATGACTGATGACTCTCAAAACTATATTTCAAATTCAAACTCTTATCTTCAACTCTAGATTTGAGCATTCAATGGATTTCTTCAGACTTTAAACATATTCCTTAAATCCAGTTTAGTCAAGCCATTGAAATTATTTCATGTTCTCCTTACCCCCAACCTGATTTCTGTTGATGTTCTCTGTCTCACTTAGAGACAGCACCTCCGTGTACTGAAGGCCAAAGCCTGGTCATCAAGCTTGACACTGTTCTCTTTCTTATTACCATAATTATTACTATATAACTATAGTTCTAGGGAGTTGTGGTGGCCTAGTGCTAAGAACCTGCACTGCAATCCCAAAATCACATGGTTCAAATTCACCAGTTGCTTTGCTGGAGAAAGATGGGCAATTTCCTTGCAAGCAATTTACTGCCTCTGAAAACCCGCTGGAGGTTCAGCTGTAGGTTGATTCTGACTCGGTGGCACACAACAACAATAGTTCTATAGGAAGCTCCGGTGGCCTAGTCTGTAGCCAGTTGCACTGCTAACCCAGAGGCTTTGCATCCCCAGTGATTTGATTCTGCCAGTGACTCTGTAAGAGAAAGATCAACAATCTCCTCCTGCTGTGATTTACAGCCTTGGAAATCTGTGGAGGGTCACTATGAGTTGGAATTTCTGGCACAGTGCATAAAGTAGTAGCTATTAACTGAAAAATCAGAAGCTCAAATTCACCAACCTCTCAACTGAAAAAGATGGGCAGTCTCCTCCTGTGGGGGTCTCCAGTCTCAGAAACCTATTGTCCCTATTTTATCAGTTATTATACATTGAGCTGTAAGTAATAAAAAAAAAGTAAAGTTTAGTGCAGTGTAGCTTAGACAACAAGGAAATTATTTTGTTCACTTAACAGAAAACAGCATAGTCAGGTAAGTTTCAGGCTTGGTTGACCCAGTGACGTGTCAATGACCTGGGTTTTTTCCAGCTCTGTTCTACTGACCTGTTTGCTTTCACAGTTGTTGAATGTTTGCCAAGTAGCAATTGAGTCTGTGTATGTCATTGTTCACATCCATCAGAAGAGAGTGGCTTCATATATATAGCTTGTTAAAGAGCAAGGAAGGACTTTCAAGGAGACTCTGGTTATCTTACCTCTGACTTACTGCATAGAACTAACAAAGATAAATCTCTGATCACATTTGTTTCAGACCTTTTAAATTTTTTTTTAAAGATGTGAAAATCTGTTTGTTGTTGTTGTTAGTTATATTGAGTTGAAGGCAAATCATAGTTAGGCTTCCAATGGATTTCCAGAGGCTGTAAACTGCGTGGAAGGAGATTGGCTGTTTTTATCTGGGAGACCAAGCTGGTGGATTCAAATTGCCAGATACACACAACCTTTGAGTTTGCAGCTAACTCATTTTGGGGACAGCGCCACCAGAGCTCTTCCGAGGGCATTACATCCCCGATTCTGACAGCCTATGGGACTCTGGTGACAAGCAAAGCCTGAGCATATTCTATGGCTGAGGGTTGGAGACCCATCAAGGGATTTTTAAGTAAACTTTTCCTTGTATTTTAACACACACAAGTGGGAAGGAGGTTATCGTTTTGCACCTTCCTTCCTTTTTTGTCAGCCTGTATGATGCAGTTAATCCCAACTTCTAGCAATTCTATAAGCTAGAGTAGAGCCACCTCTTAGTGTTTCCAAGACTGAAATCTTTACAGAATCAGACTATCATGTCTTTCTCCTGTGAATGGCTGTGTGTTTGAAGTGCCAAACTTTCGGTTAGTAGCTCAGTGCTTACCCACTATGCCATTAGCCTTCTAAAGAAGCATAGATTGTCCCATATGAGTCCCTGGACCAAGTGACATTTGGCTATGTGTGGCCTGTATATTAGTAACCTGGGTGGCTGCAAACAGTTAAAAGCCATTAGTTACTATCTAAAGGTTGGTGGTTGGAGCCTGAACAGAGGAGTCTCAGGAAATGGTGTCTGTGATCCTGTCCTGAAAGACCACAGCCTTGAAAAGCCTATGAAGTAGCTCTATGCTGTACACATGGGGCCTCATGAGTTGGAATCCACTTGACAGTAACTAACAACAACAAACCTTGTTTGCCTCTGTGTAAATGGGTGAAGACATGTGAGCAGTCACTTGAAGAATTATGCCCCCAAACACCTTGTTTCTGTCTTGATGTGCTTCATGTTACAGTGACTAAGTGCTCGCACGTAGTCACGTTGTGGTTATTGTGTGTTGCCAACTCTGTTCGATTCCAGCTCTTAGAGACCCAATAGAACACTTCCTAGGCTGTAGTCTTTACAGGAGCAACTGGCCAGGTCTTTTCTCCGTTGGGGCAGTTGGTGAGCGCAAGCTTTTGCTTAGCCGACCTCTTATCCATTCTGAAACTAGGATTCCTTTCCCAGCATTGCTTAAGTAGAATTCCAGAAAAAAAAAATTCATGCTGTGCTGTTGGCTAGGGACCTTCCAGGCTGCAGCTCCTAACTTCTGATCTCTGACCACCAGGGGGCACACCACCAGGAAACACTTTATCCCCAGAACACCTCTTCTCTGAAAGCAGATCCCTAGGGACAGAGCACCAGAGAAGGGCCGACTTTGCAAGGAAACTTGGAATTTAGAAAAAAGATACACTGTCATCAAGTTTCTCAAAGGGTGGAATCAGGGCCAAATCATAATCACCTATGTTAAAATAAAGACTCCAGCACGATTACAGCAGCCCTCCAGAGTCAGCTTTTAAATGAGAAAAAAAACCACCAAAACCCAACAACACCCAAACAAACCCAACTCTATTGCTTTTGAATTGATTCTGATTCCTAAGAGCCTAGAAGAGTCACAGAAGAACTCTTGCATTGGATTTCCAAGGCTTTAACTGCCCCCTCTCTCTTCTGTGGAGTTGCAGAAGACGTTGTTGTTGTTGTTGTTATGTGCCGTCGAGTTGCTTGCGACTCATAGCGGCCCTATGTACAACAGCCCTAAACTCTGCTCTGTCCTGTGCCAATTGCACTGTCTCTGACACTCCCATCCCAATTATTCCAGTCACTGAATCAATCCACCTCGTAGAGGGCCTTTCCCTACTGCGCTGTCCCTCCACCCTCCCAAGCATGATGTCCTTCTCCAAGGACCGGTCTCTCCTCACAACATGTCCAAAGTATGTTAGACGGAGCCTCAGAATCCTTGCCTCCAAGGAGCCACCCGGTTTAACCCTTTCCAGGACAAATCTGTTTGTTTTCCTAGCAGTCCATGGTATTCTCAATACTCTTCTCCAGCACCACAGCTCAAAGGCATCAATTCTCCTTCTATCCTCCTTGGTCATTGTCCAACTCTCTGCTGCATAACAAGTGATTGTGAAGACCATGGCCTGTATCAGACGCACCTTAGTCTCCAGAGAGACACCATTGCTCTTCAGTACTTTGGAGAGGTCCCTAACAGCCGACTTTCCCATGGCAACGCGCCTTTTAATTTCCTGGCTGCTGGTGCCAAGACTGTTGACTGTGGAGCCAAGAAAACTAAAGCTGTGTACAATCTCAGTCTCTTCACCATCCATCCTGATGCTGCCAATTGGTCCAGTGGTGAGAATCTTTGTCTTCTTGACATTGAGCCTCAATCCATATTGTAGGCTGCAGTCCTTGACACTCTGCAGCAGGCGCTTCAGGTCCTCTTCAGTTTCAGCAAGCAGGGTTGTGTCATCCACATAACGCAGATTGTTGATAAATCGTCCACCAATCTTGACCCCACATTTCTCCTCATAGAGCCCAGCCTCCCGGATAATCTGTTCTGCATATAGGTTGAAAAGGTATGGAGATAGGGTGCATCCCTGGCGTACGCCCTTCCCAATTTTGAACCATGCAGTGTTCCCTTGCTCTGTTCTGACAACCGCCTCCTGGTCCAAGTATAGGTTTCGCATTAGAACAATCAAGTGTTCTGGGATTCCCATTCTTCTCAGAGTCAGCCATAGTTTGTTATGATCCACACAGTCAAATGCCTTTGCATAGTCAATGAAACACAGATAGACATTCCTCTGGTATTCCCTGCTTTCAGCTAAGATCCATCTAACATCAGCTACAATATCCCTACTAAACCCAGCCTGGACTTCTGGTAGTTCTCTGTTGATATGCAGAAGACATTAGCAGACCAGAAACTTAACCATTGTGAGACTGTTGTTGGTATACACAATTGAGTTGGAACTGACTCTTAGATCCCCTCCAGTGGGTTTTCAGAGACAGTAAATCACATCAGAGGAGACTCTTCTTTCTCCTGTGGAGCTGTTTTTGGTGGATTCGAATGAAAGTGCCTCTGAGTTGACAACATAGGCCACCAAAGATCCCTTTTCTGAAGGGCGCATTCTAAGAGTATGCTTTGGGAATTGTACATTTAACAAAGTTGCCAGGTGATTTCCCCCCACTTCCTTTCATATGTGGAATTCTTTGTTCAGACTACCTGGGTTCAAATATTTACTCCTCCAACGACTAGGGATGATAGAGAATTGATGCCTTTGAGCTGTGTTGCTGGAGAAGAATATTACTATGGACTGCCAGGTTTGTCCTAGCGAGGGTGAAACCAGTCTTCTCCTTGAAGGCAAGGATTCTAAGGATTCATCTTACATACTCTGGGCATGTTAAGGAGGGACAGGTCTTTGGAGAGGGGCATCATGCTTGGAAGGGTGGAGGAACTGAGAAAGAGAGGGAGACCACCAATGAGATGGATTGATACAGTGACTGGGGTAATGAGGGTAGGTGTGTTGGAGACAGTAAAGTTGGCATAGGATAGAGCAGGGTTTCAGGGCTGTTGCACATAGGGTCGCTATAAGTTGCAAGTAACTTGACGGCACATAACAACAAGAACAACAATGTTAATTATGTGACCTTGAACAACTTAACTAACCTCTCAAGATCATCGTGGTTGGGTAGGGAGGATAAATTAAAACAATATAGTTTAGAAGGGTGCCTGATGTGGGACGTACTATATCTCAGCACATACCAATGTTGTTGTTATTGTTATTGTTAGCTGCAATTGAGTCAGCCATGGCAACTCAGTGTAAAATAAAAGCAAATGTGGCTCCATCCTGTGTCTTCTTAAAATGGGTTGCAGATTAAACCCTCGTGATGCATAGCGTTTTCACTGACTGATTTGCAGAAGTAGATTGTCAGGCTAAACTTTTAGGTCATCTTCGTCTGGAAGAAACTTACAGGCCCCCACTGACGGGTGAGTGGTGGCTGAACATGAGATGCACTGGCTGGAAATTAAACCTGCATCTCCTAGGTGCAAAGCTAGAACTCTCTCACTGAGCTATCATTGCCCCTTCTAAATTTCAGATGCTATTATTACTGACTAATTTAAGGAAGAAATGTGCTAGAGACCAGGAAAAATATAGGATGGATGATTCTAGTCTAGGCTTTGCTACTCCCTAGTTGTTTATCTTGATCAAGATACTTAACTTTCCTGAGCCTTACATTTCTTTTTTTTTTTAATTTTTTTTTGTGTGTGTGTGTGTGCGTGTACCATCAAATCAGATCTGACTGGTACAGGAGGAGATTGCCCCTCCTTCCCCGGCAGAGCATCTGGTGGATTCGAACCGTGCACCTCTGGGATTGTAGTTGCGAGCCTTACATTTCTAAACTAAGGCAGTGGAATGAAATGAGTTATGAGATTCCTTGCAGTTGTGATGGTTTATGAAAACTTTACAGTATGTGAGGAGTTTTCTGGACATATATACTCTTTCTCTCTTACATGCATATCCCCCCCTACCCCCAACATATCCCATCCTCTTTCCTTTGTGTTTTTACAGTCCTTGTGTGGTTCTATTACATAGAATGCAGTCCTAACTCCTTTTCCTATTGTTTGTGAGGAGGGCAGAGGATGCACCAACTTCATCCCAGGGCCTTTAGAGCTTAGTCTGAGGCCTGCTATGTGCTTCCTGTGTAATATGTGTTATTTTTTTTAAAATTGGAGAAATAAGAAAAATGAAATGTGACACAAGAATGAGGAATGAATCTTATTTTTCTTCCAAGTGAGTTTTTGGGAGCTCTGGTGGCCTAGTGGTAAGAAAGCTGCGCTACAAACCCACAGACATGCAGTTTAAATCCACCAGCTGTTCCGTGGAAGGGAGGGTAGGCTCTTCCCATCCGGTGATATTCTACTGCTGGAGGCTCAGCTATGGGTTGGTTCCCACTCCATGGGCAAACTGTTTTGTTTTGTTTTTAAACAGTGCATATTTAAGAAAATGACAGTTGTTGGTTGTATGATTGAATGAAATTGATCCCTCAAAATTGTGCAAGTAGAAAATGCTGAATTGGCAAATGCTGTTATGTACAGCAATTTGTTTTACACAAAGGCTGTTTTTCACAACTTCAGAAAAAAAAGAACCTTCAAAATATTGAAAAGAAGAAAATAAAGGTAACAAGATGGGAAAGAAGGGAAGGCCAAGAATGACTGCAGGGAATTGTGGACTAAGTAGACAGATGAGAACAAGACATGGGTAAAAGGAAGAACTGGGCTGGAGTGGGGCCTGACATTTGGCTCCCCTACCATGCTCCTCCTATATACAACTGACCCTTCTGCTGCTGGGTTTTTGTTTTCCAAGAAAAACCAGGAATGGAGTCAGGGCCTAGCCCCAGTGACTTGTATATGTTAACCCTGTAACCAATAAGTATTTAACTGTGGACCACAGCATGTGAAAGCTGGAAAGGAACAGAAGGGGTAAGGAAGTCCTTTCTGTTTTACGACCAAGAAGAAAGCTGTGAGTCAGCAAGGTAGTGCCTCATCCTCAAGCTGAAGCCTCTGGGAGTAGTGCAGCTGAAACCTTGTCAGTCAGCTTCCAGTCCAATGTCCTGTACTGGAGTCTGTTTCCTTCATACTTTTAGATGAATTCATGTGGAAATATTTCTGAATGTTTTTCTAGGTCTTTTTTTTTCTTTCTAGGTCTTATAATTTGTTCAGCTTTGTGTGTTTGGTTGCCTCCTTCCTGATCCCACCTGAATGAAAGTGAGTTTTGAAATGCAGATGGTCAAAACAGCTCATCGCCTTCTGCTTGAATCCACTGCCTACCCACATGTTTCCTCTCTCTACACATGGTGAGAAGTATTATCCAGATTAGAAATCTGGCCATGTTCTCAACTCCTGCTTCTCCCTGACCCTCCATATTCCTTACCAAGGCCTGATAATCCTCTTTCCTACTTTCTCTCCACTTAATTTCCATTCCCCAATCCTGAGGCTTCAGTCCTAGGACTCCACATATCCAGGCATCTTGCACTCAGGCTTTCTTCGCCTTGTCCTGTGGAGCCCTAACCTGTCTCACCACTCTAATCCCAGCCTCCACGCTCGCCAGTACGAAGCGTCTCCTGAACACACAAACCTGGCCAAATTTTAAGGGCCTATGCTTAAGTGTGCTGAGTGGAGGACAATGAAAAAGATAAACATGGATCTAGAGTTGACCAGGAGAAGAGTGTTACAGACAAGTCAGTGGGTAATTACAAATTTAGTACGGTCAAAGCGATGGCCAGGAAGTACTTGGTGAGATGTGAGCTTAACAGAAGTGTGCTCTCTCTCTCATTGCTGTCAAGTCAGTTCTGACTCATATCTGATTGTCCCACTGGGCTTCTAAGGCTGTAAATCTCAAAAGGAGGAGGCAGCCTATCTCTCTTTTACAGAGCTGCTTGTGGGTTTGAACCGTGAATGGCACCAGCAAAGTTCCCAGGGTTTGGTATGCTGACATCAGGGTTGGGGTAAGACTGAGAAAAAACTGGATAAATTATGTATTCTGTATTGAAACAGATGAGGGAAAGAACAGATTAGAGGCGATATATGACTGAGTATTATGGTTAGCACAGGAGTCCAGAATTAATGTTGCACAGAGAAGTGCACTCGGTGCTGGGAGTTGAGGGTGGGGGTGGGGGATTGTACCAATAAAGGAATTTTTTTTTCTTTTTCTTTTCAAAGAGAGGAGCGAACTGGTGGGGAAGGGTGGACAGGGAGAAAAGTCCAGCAATGAATGAATGGAAATCCAAAATCTCAGTAAATGTTTATTAAAATTAATAAAAATGGGAGGGAAAAAATGTCTAATCCTCCAGGGTTTTGCTATTTATGCCTCTGTGTCTCTCTGTGGGCTGTGTGCGTACTGTATATTGTAAATATGACTGTGTACATGTGTGCATCTTTTTTTACATTTTTAAATTTTTTTTTTAATGTGTGCATCTTTTATGATAAGATTTAGCTGTGAGTGACAGAGAGGTAATAGCGGTTTAAGTGAGGTGGAGGAGTCACTGGGTGGTGCAAACCATTAATGCACTTGGATGTGTGGAGATTCAAGTCCACCCAGAGGCACCTTGGAACAAAGGCCTGGTAATCAACTTCAAAAAGTAACCACTGATAAATAGACAGCTGTTCTATTCTGACACAAATGGCGTCACCATGGTTTGGAATTTCTCAGGAGAAATATAGGTAACCTCCTCCTGTGTAACTTACATAAGCCTCCAAAAACCCACAGGAAGATCAATTCTGAGTTGGTTCTGACTTGACAGCAATGAATTTTTAAGAGTCTTAAACAATATAGGATGTACTTCCTACCCCACACACCAATTCCTCTTGTCCCAATTTAAAACCCAAACCTGAGAAGTCCCAGGCTGGTGTGGGGCTTTAGAGACCATGCTGCAAATTCCTTGACATTCTTCCACTGAGAAGTGGCGTCTCATAACCCCTCTTCCTAAGCCTAGGTTGACTGATAAGATAGGAAGGAGTCCTGGTTGGGTAGTGTCTTATGTGTTGGGCTGGTCGGCTGTTAGAATCCATTGAATACTTCATGGGAGAAAGGTGGGAATTCTCCTCCCATAAAGATTTATGTTGTTGTTGTTGTTGTTATGTGCTGTCGAGTCACTTGCGACTTATAGCGACCCTATGTACAACAGCCCTAAACTCTGCTTTGTCCTGTGTCATTCGCACTGTCTCTGATACTCCCATCTCGATTATCCCAGTCACTGAATCAATCCACCTCATAGAGGGCCTTCCTCTCCTGCGCTGTCCCTCCACCCTCCCAAGCATGATGTCCCTCTCCAAGGACCGGTCTCTCCTCACAACATGTCCAAAGTATGTTAGATGGAGCCTCAGAATCCTTGCCTCCAAGGAGCCACCCAGTTTAACCCTTTCCAGGACAAATCTGTTTGTTTTCCTAGCAGTCCATGGTATTCTCAATACTCTTCTCCGATGCCACAGCTCAAAGGCATCAATTCTCCTTCTATCCTCCTTGGTCATTGTCCAGCTCTCTAATGCATTAACAAGTGATTGCAAAGACCATGCCTCACAAATCTGATGGTGGGTCATTATGAGCTGGAACTGGCTTGGTGGGAGTAGGTTTTAGGATGGGGAGGGTAAGACAGGAAGAAATGGTATCAGGTGACTTCTGAGGTTAAGTCCTAAAAAGCCATAGAATATTTTCTTCACTGGACTCTCACACTTGGAGCCCTGAACTTCCGTATTATACAAAGCCCAGCAATCCTGAGGACTTCATTTTGGACTTCACTGAGGGCACTCCAGCTGCCAGTTTCAGCGAAGCCTTTTAGCTGTCCTCTCCAAGCTGCCAGACGTATAAATGCAGCTGTCGTGGACACTCCAACCAACCTATGCACTAACTGAATGCCATCAAGTGGCTTGAGTCAGCACCACAGAAAACAAAACAATACTCACATGTGCCCGGAAGTGGCACATCTCACTTCCACGAATAGCTCATTGACTGGTATAGTCATGTGACCATATCTTGTTAAGAATGAAGACTGGCAAATAGAGTCTCTTTCTCTCTCTCTCTCTTTTTTTTCTGTGTTGTCATTGGCCACCTAAAATAAAAAGGCTCTATTACAATAAATGAAAGGAAACTCATTGTAGGGGAGGGTTTGTAGTCTTGGTCACATTGTGTGCATGCACATGTGTGAGCAGAGGTGTTAGTGGCTGGTGTGAAGAAACACCAAGGGAGGAGCAAGACTTGGAACTTGCCACTTCCGGCCATGGGCCTCATCTCTTGTCTCCAAAGGCCAGAGTTGTTCCAGCTGACCTTGCTCACTGGTACCCACCCTCACTTGTAGGTGGGTGAGGAGATGGTGGATTAGAACAGTAATTTCCCCACATCCTATATTTAAAAGAAAAGAAGAAAAGCAGGAAATGTCTCCTAGGGTTGCACATGTGAGCCTGACATGGAGAACCAGCTGCCAGGGTGGTAACCTGCCTGAAGGATCACCAGTCTGGTTTCTTGGACGCTGACAGTAAACTCCCTCCTGCTTTTGCTTGGTGAAACCAGTTCACACCAACATTGCCATTATGTCGTGCCTGAGGAGGTACCTGTCTGACTTGCTCATGAAAAGGCTGCCTGAGTGACAGTGACTGGTCCATTAATGAGTCTTCATTGTGCATCTAGAAAAGGTGGGTTGGTGGATGCAAGCAGGCTGTGGAGTCAGACAACCAGTTGGGGATCAGGTTCGACCACCTACAGGATGTGTGATCTTAGGTAAGGTGTTTTTGCTCTTTGAGGACCAATTTCCTCATATGTAAAACAGGCTCGTAAAAATTGCCTCATAGTTCCACTGCTGTTGTTTTTGTGTACCATAAAGTCGGAACCAACCCATAGCTGACCCTCCAGTGAGTTTTAAAAGACAGTAAATCACGTGGGAGTTGATTGCTTATCTTTCTCCTGAGGAGAAATTGGTGGATTCAAACCACATATCTTTGCCTTGGCAGCACAATTACTTACTGTTAACTCACCAGAGTCACTATAGTCTCCATAAGATGGCTAAAATAAGGAGGGAATAAACCCCAAAAGAATCAGAAAATAACAGCTATTGTGTGAGAAATCGAAATTTTTACCCAGTGCTGGAGCAAATGTAAAATTGTATAGCCATGTGTGAGACAGCTTTGGAAGGTCTCCAAAAAAATGAAAAATAAAACTATCATACAACCCGGCAACTCCTCTCAAAGTCACCCAGGTAGTCTCCAACTTAACAATATTTTGAGTTATGACCAATTCATTCTTCTTTGTGTGTGTGAATGCTATTGTTAGTAAAATATGCAATTCACAATATATTAGCACATGATTTCCTTGTGTTATCATTCTCAAATGTTCACTCACAGATGTTCAGAGATCAGATTTAAAATTATTTTTTAAATAACAAAAGTATTTTTTATATTAGAAAATCATCAGAGGCAAAAATTATTTTACATATATCAGAACTTATTTACAAAATGTTACGCTACAGAATAAGCAAAAAAAACCACCGATGACAAAGTTATCATAGCAGAGCCCTGTAAATTATGAATAAGAATGGGAATTGCAGAACCCTTAATTGTACTCTTTAGGAACCTCTACATTGACCAACAAACAGCTGCTACAATTAAACATGAGGGTAATGCATGGCTTAAATCAGGAAAGATGTGTGTCAGGTTTGAATCTTTTGGTCATAGCTTTTCAATTTATGTGCTGAGCAAAACTCTGAGAAACTGGATGATATGAAGCCAACCATAGTACTAGGATTGGAGGAAGACTTATTATTAATCACAACTTTGAACATGCATTGTTGTTGTTGTTATATGCCGTTGAGTCACCTGTGACTCATAGCTACCCTATGTTCAACAGCCCTAAACCCTGCTCTATCCTGTGCTGTCTGTCTCTGACACACTTCCCCGCATTACCCTAGTCACTGAGTCAATCCATCTCATCGAGAGTCTTCTTCTCCTTGTGCTGTCCCTCCACCCTTCCAAACATGACATCCCTCTCCAAGGACTGGTCCCACCTTGCAACATGTCCAAAGTATGTTAGATGAAGCTTCAAGATCCTTGTCTCCTAGCTGACATCCAAGCAGATATATGCACACCCATGTTTATTGCAGCTTTGTTCACAATAGCAAGGAGTTGGAAACAACCTAAGTGCCCATCAACAA
>NW_006399844.1:8241752-8243792 GCF_000299155.1 Elephantulus edwardii | reverse complement strand
CTCTGTAAATGTTTATGAAAATTAATAAAATATAATTATTGAAAAAAAAAAGATCCTTGTCTCCAAGGAGCAGCCTGGTTTCACCCTCTTCAAGATGAACCTGTTTGTTCTCTTAGAAGTCCATATATTCAATACTCTTCTCCAGCACCACAGCTCAAAGGCGGCATCAATTCTCCCTCTATCATCCCTAATTGTTATCCAGCTCTGTGATGCATAGCAAGTGATTGCGAAGACCACAGCCTGTATCAGAAGCACCTTAGTCAACATGCAAACTCTTCACAAATAGATCAATTAGCAATATCATTACAAATGGAGGAAAGATTTGAATTTTCATTTTACTTGGGCCTACAATCAATGCCTATCAAGCAGCTGCTAAGAAAGCAAACAATGCATTATAACACTGGACAAATCTGCTGCAAAAGAGGTCTTTAAAATGTTAAAAAGCAAAGATATTACTTTGAGGACTAAGGTGTTCCTAACCCAAGTGGTGTTCTCTTTTTCAAAATTAAGAAATTATTCTATTTGAATAAAAGTTTACAAAACATACTGGGGTTTCATTCAATAATTTCTAGTCATTTTATTTTATGCCACTAATTAGAATATATTAATATAATTAATTACAATGTCTGATCCACTCCTTGCAGTGTATTGCCTATCTTTTAACCCGACTAATTGAATCTAATTTTTGTTCCTTTTATCTTCTCTTTCCATCTTTGATAATTACAGTGATCTTAAGCATTTATTCAAATGTTTATTGGTCATCTGCATGTATTCTCTGGTGAAGTGTCCTTTCATATTCTCTAATTTGTTATTGTTTTGTTTGACTTTTGCACTAGTTGTTGGAATCTCTAATACAAATTTAATATACTTCACAGCTGAAAACAGACTATGTCAAATATTAAAAGAATCATCCAGACCTGGGTTGGAATTCCAGTTTTATGACTCAAGATAAGTTACCAAGTATCTCAGCTCCTCATTTTCCGCTGCCACAATGTAAAAATCCTAATAAAATTCTTGAAGACCAGTAAGATGATTTGAATGAGACAAGAAGTATAAAACATTTGTGTGCTTGGTCCTGGTAGACCATCCCATATTTATCGGCTGTGTTATATGGATGTGGATCAGAGAGGTAATGTTCATTGCCCAAAGTCACACAGCAAATTATTTCAGACTCAGATACTCAGAGGGATCAGGAAGGCCAGAGAACTTGAGAATATTCTGTGGGGAATGTAGTCCTCTACTGGATAAGTTGTTGTTATGTGCTCTTGAGCCAGAACTGATCTATAGCTGGCCTCCAAAGGGTTTGCAACAGCAACAAATTAGATGGTAGGAGATTGTCCATACTTTTTCCACAGAGCAGCTGCTGCATTCAAACTGCATGCTTTTGGGGTTGCAGCACAACTTCCTACCACTAGGCCACCAGACCTCAAGAGGCACTCCTAGACTTGAACCTAGACTCTATGGGCCTCTACAAGGAAGAGTAAAGATCATCCCCAGTAGAAACTTCTGCTTTGGGGATGAAGTGAACCAGAGTTCCTGATTCTTTCCTATCAGTGTAGTAGATCAAGTTCTCTGACGGGTAGATATTTTCCTGGCAGACCTCACCTATTCCTCAGGTGACTACATAAGACCCTTAGGGCATTTATTCCTGTGGAGGGACTTTCCTAATATGACAAGCCAAAATAGGTTCTGAGTGTGGGAAGTAGGGGAATTCCCATCCCTTCTGTTGTGCTGAACGGGCAGGAACACAAGGAATATCCATTGCATCTCCCAACTTTTGTCCCAGGTTTCCTGAACTTTATTCAGGATAGGCCACTCAGACTTGGGGGTAAACAGTCCATGTTCTATTTAGTCCATGATTTGCTGTCTCTCTGAGCCCATTATTACAGTCATCATGTCAATCCATCTCATTGAGGGTCTTCCCCTCCTTCATTGCCCCTCCATCTTTCCAAAATGAAAGGACCAGTTATCAGAAACTCAGTTTCTGGTAAAGTACAGTTAACCCCACCCCACCCGCTTGAGTGGTTTTTATTTTTTTTT
>NW_006399844.1:8238122-8239618 GCF_000299155.1 Elephantulus edwardii | reverse complement strand
TAAATTTATTCCCAAGTATTTAATCTTGTGATTAGCTATTGTGAAAGGTATTGTTTCTCTTAGTTCTGGCTCTGTATTCTTTTTGTCACGGTAGCATTCCTGTATCTGAAGTAATCGATAAGATTCAAATAGGTTTCCAAACATAAGATTCAAATATGTTTCCAAACTGTTTCCCTGAGCTATGGCTAGCCAGTTGAAGGTGGACAAATACCCAAACTACTGTGGATGGCCAATCATGGCTTGTCTGGTTGGGCAGGGGAGTAGCAGAGGTATAAAAGGAGGGGCAGACATCAATTCGGGGCTCTCGGCTGGATGCTGCTGTGTCAGCATGTGGGAGCCCGGGTTTGAACTCGAAATAAACTTCGTTAATTCGGCTAATTGGCTTGGTGATCTTTTTGGGGACTCGCTCCGTTACACCCCTCCTTCGTTGCCCCTCCATCTTTCCAAGCATGATGGACTGGCCTTTTTAAAGGACTTGGCCGCTCCTAACACCATGCCCAATGTAGGTGAGACAAAGTTTCATTATCCTTGTCTCCAAGGAGCACCCTGACTGCACCTTTTCCACGAGATACATGTTTGTTCCTTTGACAGTCAGTCCATAGGATATTCAGTACTCTTCTCCAACACAACTTAAAGACATTGATTCATCTTCTGTCATCCTTTGTCATTGTGTTACATAGCAGTAATTGAAAAGATTCTTAAAAAAAGATTATAGTTTGGAGCAAGTGCACTTAGTCTTTACACAGACATCATTGCTCCTCAATACTTTGAAGAAGTTCCTGACAGCCGACCTTCTAATGCAATGCACCTCCCCACCCCCTTGTTGTGTACCATCAAACTGGATCCAACCGGCACAGTAGGAAATTTCCCCTCCTTCTCCAGCGAAGCATCCAGTGGATTTGAACCTTGCGCCTTCAGGATTGCAGTGCAGATTCTTGTCAGTAGGCTACCAGAGCTCCGTGAAAGACATCTTTTTATTTCTTGGTTGCAGTGTACTGTTTGTGGTTCCAAGCAAGATGAAATCATTGTCAATTTCTAGCTCTTCTTCGTCTATCATGGTGCTGCATATTGGCCCGGTAGTGGGAATTTTTGTGTTCTTGATGTTGAGATGTAACCCATATTGAACACTGCAGTTTTTGATCCTTTGCAGCATGCCCTCATCTCTTTCAGGAAGCAAGGTTGTGTCATCTGCATAACACAGCTTGTTGATGAGTCTTCCTATGATTCTGATGCCACATTCTTCTTCATATAGTCCAGCTTCTAGAATGATTTGTTGCATACAGATTATATAGATATAGAAAGGATACAGCTAAAAGAACTATGAGATACCATCTCACCCCAGTAAGAATAGCAGTATTTAACAGAACAGCAAGCAACAAATGCTGGTGAGGTTGTGGAGAAACTGGAACCCTTATTCACTGTTCGTGGAAGTGTAAATTGGTGCAACCACTATGGAAGGCGGTGTGACACTTTCTCAAAAAGTTGTAAATAGAAAT
>NW_006399844.1:8236041-8236548 GCF_000299155.1 Elephantulus edwardii | reverse complement strand
GATTACATCTGTGGAAAGAACCGCTGGAGAAGCTCAATATCAGCTGTGAAAACTAGGCCAGGAGCTGATTGTGGAACAGCCTACCAACTACTCATATATACAAATTCAAGCTGAAGCTGAGGAAAATTAAACCAAATCCAAGGCAACCAAAATATGACTTTGAGTCTATCCCACTGTAACAATAGGCTCAAGAATATCAGAGGTGATGAGGATGGCACAGAATGGGGCAAGGTTCAGATTTGTTGTTCCTATGGTCACCATGAGTGGTACATGACTTGAAAACACTTAACAAAAATAATATTAATATAAACTCACTGCCCTCAAGTTTCCTATCGAACCTTTCACTTGCTGTTGTTAATTTCATTCAATATAGATGGTTCTTTGAAAGAGTACAATGCCTTGTCGTTTGAAATCTACTTGCATTTATGGTGGAGCTCCCAAGGGACCTCAGATACGTGATTTGGAAAGAGGTGTGGAGATCTGTATGGCAACACCTGGAAGGCTGAT
>NW_006399844.1:8214430-8234826 GCF_000299155.1 Elephantulus edwardii | reverse complement strand
AGCTGCACCCATGATTGGTTATCCAATGCCAACAGGATACTCTCAATAAGACTTTAGAGGTATATGTAAATGTCTGTTTTTCATAATTGCTCTTTATATTGTGTGTTATCAAACAAGATAGTTATTTAAGAAACATGGAAAATGCAGAAATGACTGCAGTGCAGCAGTAATTATGGTGCCCTTTTTCGCTATTTAAGTTGGATATTTCTCTACATTCCTGAAACCATTTTTAGGGGTGTTTTTTGTACTAGAAAATGCAGGCAGTGTTTTCACAAAAAAAAAAACAAACATTAAATGTACAGTGATTTGAAATACAGTAAATGAAGGCAATGCATGGCCTTCCAATAAAAAATATTTGAAGACTGAAAAAAAAAGAGTACAATGCTTGAGTCAGACATTCTTTTTTAAAAAAATTTGTACCATCAATGATTTATTCATTGCAAACACCTTTTTTTAAAAATGTTTCTTTTATATTGGTTTGCCTGCAAAGTTTGTATACCTTGTGTTTCACACTATTCTTCATTCACATTGTGTTTCATACACTCATTCACATTCATTATGTCTAATAAAATTAATCACCATTGGTCCTTGCCCATCATTACCCTGTTTTCTCAGGTTCCTGCTGGGTCTTTCCCATTTGCTTTACCCCCTCCCTCCACCCACTAAAATTGTGCAACACTGTGATTTCACCCGTACCCATCCTCACTCGAAGTCAGATATTCTAAACCAATTAAACTATGGTTTTGAGGCCCTAATAGAGTAGTGTATAATGTTTCAGGCTACTAACTGAGACTTGAGAAGTTCAGATTCATCAAATGCTCTTTGGAAGAAAGATGTGCTGTCTTCACTCATAAGGATTTACAGCTTCAAATACTCAATGGTGGTTTGATATGTGTTGGAATTGACTGAATAGCAGTGGTTTCATTTGTTTGGTTTAAAGAAGACTTCAGGAAGCATTTTTAGTTTAAGCTTTAAAGATAATCTCTGGGCAGTAGTTTGGTGATTCATCAAATCTCAATGACTCCAGAAAGTCTGGAGTCTGTGGCAATTCAACAGTGTGTCTGTGTCTCCCTTCTTTGATCAGAATTCTTCTATAGAACGTGATCAAAACATTCTGTAATGGTAGCCAGGCACCGTGAAGTTTTGGTCTTGTGACAAGGCAGTTGCTCAAGGAGGCAACAGAAAAAAATTTAATCTTCAAGGGGGAAAAAAATCAATCTTCAAATAAATGATTAGTTACGTTTCTTCCTTCTTTCAAACCGACATTGAAAACAGAAGAAACCAAACCTGTAATTTTTAAAAATATGTATATGTACATATATAAACAAATCATTCATCTTTTCAACATATTGATACATACAAATCAGTAACACTAGTTATGTTTATCATACTGTTCAGCTAGTATCATTATTTGTCTCCAAATTTTCCCTGTCACCTTTAATAGAACCTTTTCTCCTCTTTCCCACCCACTCCTGGTAATCTCTAATAAGCTTGGGTCTTTAAACACACAAAAGAAGATTTTTTTTTAATGTAAGTTGGGGCTGGGGAGTAGTAGATATACTACTAACATCTCTTTGGTAGAGACCAGAGCTGCTACTAAGCATCCTACAATACGCAAGAAAATTCCCTTCAACAAAGAATTATCTGATCCAAAATATTAGCATTGCTGAGGTTGAGAAATTCTGGCCTCCACAGACAGATCTCTGCCCCACTTTCAAAGTTCTCCTGGGAAATTATGCTCTATTCTGGTGCCTTAAAACTCTGGCACCCAGAAACATCTAACCTTAGGCATATCCTTATTTTAGAATTCCCCCCACCCTGCTCCTGCCTTTATCCCCAGAGAGGGATCTCTGATGGCTTAGAGGTAAGAAGTTGTGCTGCCAACCCAAAGGTACGTGGTTCGAATCCACCAGCTGCTCCACAGGAGAAAGATGGGCAATCTCCTACCATGTGATTTACTACTGCCTCTGAAAACCCTCTGGAGAGTCAGTGATGAGTTGTTTCCAAGTTGACAGTACATCAACAGCAACATCCCCAGGAAAGGTAGAAAATTAGTACCTTCATCCCCTATTCTGTTCTCCAGATAATTGGCATTGTTTCCTCACTATTTCTAATGGGTTGTTAATTTTCTTCTCTTCCTCCACCCTTTTTTCCTAGCAGGGATAAATAAAGAGGATGCTGTGAATTCTGGTTTCTTGGATTGGTGAAGAAACATGTGCCTCTGCCTTAAGGAAAGGCAGGTAGGGGAACTGAGAGGTGGATTTCAGCATCTATTTGTCAAAACTTGACAAGGAAGTTCACTTGGTGGATAAATATTTGAACAATGGAGAATAAGGAACAAACTCTCGCCCCTAACTCCTGACTTTCTTTGTTTGGCAAGAGGAGAAGAAAGTTCCCAGAGATCTCACTCTCTCAGGCACTCGCTCTTTGACTGAGGAGGAGACAGAGAATGTCAGCCCTCTAGTAGCTCCTACTTTCTGCCAGAAGTATTACAGTATGTTCTTCATGAAGAGGGAAGGAAACATACTTGGTTTGGGTTGGGGTAGGAGAGGAGCAGCCAATGGCAATAACAATAACTTACATTTATTGTTGAGCATCTATTAGATATTTTTCTACTAGGCAAAGAATTTTTTGTTTTGTTTTGTTTGGCTTTAAGCCATTAGTTGTAATTATCGCTTCTCATTGTTGCTGCTGTTAGATGCCTGTGGAGTTGAGTACGACTCAGAGAGACCTCGTGAACAATAATCTGAACCCTGCCCTGCCTTGCACCATCATCCTTGACATCCCCGACACACTTGACATTATGTCTCTGCAATTCCATGTTTACAAATGAGAAAACAGTACCAGAAAAGTGAAGTAATGTGCCCTACCATTGTAAAACTGCAAAGTAGCAGAGCTTGCATTTGAACCCAGTTTGGTTCCAAAGAATAGAGACAGAAAAAACAAAACGTTTTGTCTGGAGACAAAACTCCTCTGGGTGAGGAATGGAGAGAGCTTAGACTTTCTGTTTTGTTCCTTCTTTCCTTCTTCTCTCCTTCCCTCCTCCCTTTTTTCATCTTCTCACTTTCTTTTCTTCTTTTTCTTCCTCTCTCTCTCTTTCCATCTCTCTCTGTTTTCCCTCCCTTCCTTTCTTTTCAACTAATAGCATCTGGGCACTACCAGCTTTGGTTGCCTAGTGTTAAGAAACTGGGCTGCAATCCCAGAGGCACACAGTTTAAATCCACCAGCTGCTCCACAGGAGAAGGATGGACAATCTCCTCTCGTGCGATTCCATGTCTGGAGGGTCAGCTATGGGTCAGTTCCAATTCGATGGTACACAACAACAACAACAACCAGCTGTGAAAACTTCTCTAGGGCCCAGGACTGGAATTGGAATGAAAATAAGCAATTTTGTTTTGTTTTTCTGTCTGGTGCCACTGTTTCCCCAGACTCATTTGATCAGCTTCCATCTTACAGTAAGGAATTGTCAGCAGCACTGAGAATTTGAACTCTGGGCTCTAGGTAAAATCTGGCAGAATCCCTTTCTAAATCTCACTCTTCTCAGGTCTTTCTGTTCCTGGGTCCATGGATGAGTGTATCTGAGCAAATCTCTATCGACCTGCCTAGTGCTAGCTGCTTTGCCGGACGTAATAGCATTACATAGTTCGATAACAAAGAATTATATGAGTATGAATATACACAGAGTAGGGCACATTCAGACTCAGAATGGCAGTAAGACAAGAAATTCAGGGATGGAAGCAGTTGGAGTTGGTTGAAACAATCAGGAACAACTTCCTGAAGGAAGTGGGTCTTGAAGAACTAGTAGAGTTGAGATGGAAGAATGGAGAGCAGGCTTTTGGAGAGAATAGGAATGAACCAGGAGTCGTGGGGATAAGTTCTTCTTCTGGTAGCCACAAGGATTGAGAGAATTATTTTATACCTGTGCACACCCCCACTCATTCAATAAAATACTTCAAACATCCCCTTCATGTTAGGCATAGGAGTAGTGGCAAATAAGATATAGCTTCTGCACACCTAAATTCATGGCAGCATCATTCACAGTAGCAAGAAAATGGAAACAGCCCAAATTCCCATCAGCAAACAAATGGATTGAGAAATTGTGGTACATTCACACAATGGAATACTATTCACCAAGGAACAACAATTTTGTAAAATACTATATGACATTGGATAGTCTAGAAAGCATTATTATGCTGTGTGAAATAACTCAGTCTCATAAGGACAAACACTGCATGAGGCCATTATTTTTTAAAAAACAGCAGGATAACTGAGTAAGATGTACCTAAATGTTCAGAAAGGGAAGAGAAAAGTGGGAAGGGAGGGGGGTGGGGCAGAAAGCACTAGGATGGCAGAGTTGGGGGGGTGGGTGTGTGTATGAAGGAGTGAGAGGAATTTAGTGAGGACTTGGAGAGACAGAGTGATGGTGGACATCAATCATTTGTAATTGATTGGAGAATACAGTGTATATCAATGATTATATGAAGCACAATGTGGATGAGAGATGGTGTTAAACGGGAGGATAGAAGGAGAATTGACGCCTTTGAGCTGTGGTGCTGGAGAAGAGTATTGAATGTACCATGGACTGCCAAGAAAACAAACAGATTCATCCTGGAGAGGGTTAAACCAGGCTGCTCCTTGGAGGCAGGGATTCTGGGGCTTCGTCTGACATACTTTGGACATGTTGTAAGAAGAGACAGGTCTTTGGAGAGGGACATCATGCTGGGTAGAGTGGAGGGACAGTGCAGGAGGGGAAGACCCTCTATGAGGTGGATTGATTCAGTGACTGGGGTACTCGGGATGGGTGTGTCAGAGGCAATGCGATTGGCACAGGATAGAGCAGGGTTTAGGGCTGTTGTACATAGGGTCGCTATGAGTCACAAACGACTTGATGGCACATAACAACAACAACAACATATTAAAAAATAGAAAAAGAATATTGGCACTGGGGAGGGGAAGATATAGTTTCTGCCATTGAATGATTCACAGTCTAGTGATGGTAGTAACTTTTGACATGTTAAATGCAACAATGTTCAACCCACAATAGACTAAGCAGAAGATTAGCAAGAAGTGGTCAATCTTTTCTAGGTGGAGGCCAGAAAAATTTTTGGAGAAGATTCTGCTTAAAATGGATGGTGGAAGGTAAGTAAGGCAAGAATTAGCATGAAGGACAGAGGGGTTGAGCATGATAAGCAGAGAGAGTACTAGGGAAAAAACCAAGGAGCTTGGAGTTGCCCTAGATGTGAGTGAGGCTTCAGGGAATACTGAAGACTGGTGTTTAATGAGAGCACAGATGGAGCTAAAGGAACTGATGGAGGTTAGATCTGGGTGGATCTTTTTCATATCTAGGGGATTTGAGTTTCTCCTGAGAGCAACGGGAAGAGATTAGAAGATTTTGAATGGGGAGATGAAATAAGCAGGTATGAGTGAGCTGAAGGAGGCCGATCTGAGGAACAAAATTGAAGACAGAGCAACTTACTAGAAGATCAATGTAGTGATCCTGGTGAGAAGAAAAATAAAGGTGTTGACTAAGTCTGGGCTGTGCACTGGTGAGGAGGTGATAAGAGAGAAAATAAAGAGACAGCATGAGGGGACTTGGTCACTAATTAAATGCGTGTGAGAAAGAGAGACACAGAGAGAGTGAGCTCAAAAAGGAGGAATTGGATAATGATCAGGAGCTGGGCTCAGATGGTGATGTCATTCACCAAGATAGGAAGAGAATTAGGTTTAGGGGAAAGATAAACAATATTTAATGTTTATTTACATGTGGAAACCTGACAGAGAATGTCATAAACTGGAATCAACTTGATGTACTGGGTATGGTTTTTGGTTTTGTGTGCTAGGCACTGTTCTAAGTCCTTTACATATTAGTAAATCCAAAATCTTGTACAATCCTACAAGGTAAGTATCTTTCCTATCTCCTTTACACCAATAAGGAAATGAAAACAGAGGCTAAACAACTTTCTCAACATCACATACATACGTCTGGCCATCCAAAGCCCAGGTTTACAGTCCCCATATTATTCTTTCACAAGGGAATAGGTTTAGTCTGGAGATGTAGAATTTGAGATGTTTATGGCCATCATAACATTGTATTTTCCAGGATCAGCAAGAGATTGGAGATATCTTGAGAAAAATGAATGTTTACAGTGTGGAGAGAGGAAACACATAGAGCTTCTTGAATGTTGAGAAGGAGTAACAAGGCTGGCCCAGTGGTAGGAGAGTATCAGAAACTATTAACATTAGTGAAACTAAAGTTGATATGCACCTACAACCAGGAGAGAACAAACAGATGAATGGGACCTTCTAAGAATCAAACCCTCATGCACATCAAAAAACTTCTCCAATAAAGGAAATCCATAGATTAGGGGAAAATATTTGGCCTGTTACAGGCCATAGGAATATACCATAAAGAAACCAGAACTGCCACCCAAAGAGATGTATCCACACCCATAGTTATTGCTGCTTTATTCAAAATAGCAAAGAGATGGAAGCAATGCAAGTGCCCATCAACAAAAGAATGGTTAGAAAGCATTCACACAATGGAATACTACACAGCATTGAAAAATAATGAACTTGTAAAACATTACACAACATGGATGACCCTGGAGGACATTATGCTGAGTGAAGTATCTCAGTCACAAAAGGACAAATACTGCATAACATCACTATTGTAAAGTAAGCCTGACATGGTGGATTGGAAGGTGAATAGGAAGAGAGTGGATAGAAAATGAACGCTGCACTGAAACTGATGAAGGAAAGAACTGTTGAAAAAATATATAATTGGCCATAACATGTATGATAACAATCCAGAGTAAGAGGTACACTGCAAAGTGGACTGGGGGAGGGGGAAAAGGTGGAGGGATGAAATTGTGAAACAATAAAAGAACTTTTTTTAAAAAGCAGGGGGAGGGCAAAAACGGGAGGGAGAAAACTGTGTAACAATGAAAGAATGGAAATTCAACTTTTCTGTAAACTTTTGTTAAAATCACAATTAAAAGAAAAAATAGTTTCTCTACAACCCTCCACTGCTGAATTTGACTGGCTTGGTGGCAGGGGGGGGTGGGGGGAGGAGGAGTAATGAGAGGGCTCAAGTGTAGCTCCAAGATACCTGACTAATAAGAGTTTAACAAAGGTCCTTCCTTATGAATCAGGGTGAAGTCTCTCTCAGGGAGGAGTGATAGGGAATGGCAAGGGACACACTGACAAAGGAGATTAATCAGAACTGGCTTTGACAAGCACTGTGGCAATTGGACAATTAAAACAGACATGGGGGGGGGAAAGAAGAACGAACTGGGGATGAGGGTGGAGAAAACAGTGCAACAATGAATGAATGAAAACCCAAAATCTCTGTAAATGTTCATTAAAACTAATAAAATTTAATAAAAAAAAGAAAGAAGAAGAAAAAAAAGAGTTTAAGAAAGGTCCTCTGTGCAACTACAATCCCAGAGTCGCATGGTTCGCACTCACACACACACACAAAAAAAAAAAAGGTCCTCTGGTGCATAGTCTATGAGGAATTGTGGTGCCAACCTGAAAGCCTTACCTCTCTGCTGGTTCAAATCCACCAGTCGTTCATCAGTATAAAGATGGGTCATTTCGTCCCGTGCAACTTACAATCATGGAAGCTTCCTGGACGTCAGCTATGAGTTGGTTCTGATTCAATGGCAATAAGGTCTTGGGTTTGGTGTTTTCTTGTGTGGTTTTTTTTCAGTCAGGTTGAAGAAAAAGAAGTCAAGAAGGGTCTTTTGCTCAGCAATTATGTTGCTACTGCTGTCTGAAGGAAGGGAACTGATGGAAATGATGGGTGTCCCTCCAAACTATGTCCTGGGAACAGTTTCAATAATTCCTAGAGCCAGATGCTTCCAAAATTAATTAATATATTTCTTTTCTTGTCTGGAATTCCTCACAATTTGTGAGCACGAGTCTGTTTCTCAAGACACTGACAACTCTCCACATACATCTTTTTCAAATACACAGCATCATTCTCTTGGTCCAAGGACTCTCAAATGGTATATTTCTTTACATTTACACGTAGCAATTTTTGAAAGCTGTTTTTAAAATGTATTTTTCCCTATCTGAGTCAAACTTTACAAATATCATATTTGTCCTTCATTTAATGATTCATAGCTGCAAAAATAGAAAGATGAGATTTCTTCCAAACTCTACCACAGTGACCAGAAGTCAAATGCTGCCCTGAACCTGGTGGAAAAAACAACTAACATGAATTATCTGCTGTTCTATCTTGGGGGAAATATGCCTGATATCTATGTAGGTCTGAAGAAAAAGCCCAGGATGATTAGAAGTTCTGAAAACCTATTTTGTTAGAAACAGCTCAGTGGAAATCTAATTGCAATCTAAGTGTGCAGGCTCTCTAGGTTAATTTTGGGTTGTATCGGGCCTCCTTCTGAGAGTTGCTGCTTCCATCTCTTCTTCCTCAGTGTCCTTTCCTCTGCCAGCTTGTTCTTGATGTCCTTGTCAGGCACAGATGGAACTGGATCTCTTGCTGTGGGCCAGAAATAGCTTTGCAAGAATCTGGCTGCTGGAGCTGTATGTTTCATCCCTTCTCCCCTCACTTCATGCCTCAGTTACTTCCTTGGGGCTTGTGATTTCTTTGTCTTTAGATGAATGACTGGTCATTCTGAGGCCAGCTCCTGACCTAAGTACAAGGTCAGCAAGGTGTGGTGACCATCTTCCAGGGTTTCCACACCCTGCTGGTTACCCCTTTGGGAGATGTTGTCTACAAGGACAAGCAGACTAAATGCACCTGCAGCACCGTGCAGCCTGGCCACACTGATGTCTGCTGTGACTGCTTCTCACTCATCTCACACTGCTGCTTCTGGCTATTCCAGAATGTTCTGATGGCCATGCCCTCTTTCTTCTGTGTGGTCTGTGTGTCCTACACCAGATCCCAAGGGAAGAGAGAGTCAATGTGGAAGAGGAAATGTTGCAGAAGCTGGAAGCTGGAGGAGCCTTGCAGGAACCCAGGCTGGGGTTTCTGAGGTCCTCTCACTTCCTACAGGAACACCTCCAGATGAGAAAGGGGATTCTCCCCAAATGCCTTGAGATAGAAGCCTTCCATCTCACAGGGTCTTGGTCATCTCTATTGCTCACGTGATTCCACAGATCTCTGTGGAAGTGACCATCCTATTGGGGTAGTATTGTCTGACTGGTTGGATGTCTCACAGTTACTTCGCTATAACTTCTATCTCTGTCCTACTATAGCTGACTGCTGTATCCAGGGCCATGGAGATGATCTTTCTGAACTTTATGTTCAAGGTTGAAGAGGTTATTTCTTCTTGATCCTGATGGAGCTATACTACATGGTCTGAGTCTTCACCTGCCAGGCCCTCTTTGCAACCAATGTAGCTGCTGCCTCTTCTGGAAGTGACCTACTCATCCTTTTCTGCTCTTCTCTGTTCTGCTCTGATCGGGAAAGGACTAGGCACCATGCCCACAAGTGTCTGGGAGGTGCAGGCCCCAGCATGGTACACCCGGGCTCCCTGCCCAGCTTGCTCAAGGCAGCAACAAAAACTCTCACTTGGCAGTGCCATCCAGCAAAAAAAATTGTGCTATTGTCATCAATTTCTTGATTTATCCTTGAGGATGGGCCACATGGAGTGGGAGTTGGGAAATCTGCTCTTTCTCGCATGATCTCAATCATTGTATGGTGAATTGATCGTGAGTAACAACTCTGGAACTAAACGTTGCTGTACCTCAGTTCCTTTACTTAAAAAAAGTGGGGATAATAGCATTACTTACCTCATAGGAATTCAGTGAGGATTAAATGAGTTAATCATGTAGCATACTCATGTGTTAAATAATCTGGGAGCTCTGCTGAAACCTTTTCACCATGGGTAACCCTTCTGGCATTTGAAACACTGGTGACATCACTTCCAGCATCACAACATCCACAAATTACCCTAGTACAGCAAACTGACAGACAAGTGTTGTACTATTGAGAGCAAACAATAAACTAGTAAGCATATACTCACCTTAAGTACACAGAAATTGTTGTTGTTGTTATGTTCCTTCAAGTAGGAACTGACCCATAGCTGATCCAGTGGGTTTTCAGACGCAGTTAATTGCACAGGAGGAGATTGTCCATCCTTCCCTTGCAGAGCACTGGTGACCTTGAACCACGTGCCTTTGGGATTGCAGTGCAGCTTCTTACCACTAGGCCACCAGATCTCACACAGTAATTAGAAACATATAAAAATTTCCCTGTAGGTGTTGTAACTCTAACAATAAACCATAAAGACAATAAGGCAGATGACTATCATGGCACAGGATACCCTTCTCTGGCCCCAGCTAAGGCTTATCGTGGCACACCAAAAATATCACTGATAATGTCAGATGAGTACAGACTGAAAGCAGAAAATACAAGAAGAATGTCTATTTGTGTTTTATTGACTATGAAAAGGCATTTTACTGTGTGTACCATAGCAAATTATGGTTAACATTGAGAAGAAAGGGAATCCTAGAACACTTCATTATACTCATATGAAACATATATCGAGATCAAGAAGTAGTTGTTTGAACACAACAAGAGAACATGGTTTAAAATCAAGAAAGGTGTGCATCAGTGTTGTATCCTTTCTCCATAACTATTCATTTTGTAAACTGAGCAAATAATTCGAGAAACTGGACTCTATGAGAAAGAATATGGCATCAAGATTGGAGGAAGACTCCAACTTGTGTTGTGCGGATAACACAACCTTGCTTGCTGAAAGTGAGGACACTTGCTGCAGAGAATCAAAGCCTTGAGTGTGTGGTGATGGGCACTTAAAAAAAAAGACTACAATCTTCAATATAGATTGCATCTCAACATCAGGAAGACAAAAATCTTTACCACTGGACTTATAAGCAACATCATGATAGAGAAAAGATTAAAGTTGTCAACAGTTTTGTCTTACTTGGCTCCACAATCAACACCCTTGGTACCAATAGTCAGGAGATCAGGAGACAAGTCCAATACAAAAGGCCTCTCCTAATTACTGAAAAGCAATGATGTCACTTTGAAGACTAAGGTAGGTGTGCCTGGTTTAAGGCTATAGTTTTTTCAGTCACTTGATATGCACCTGAAAGCTGGATAATGAACAGGGATGACAGAAGAATTGATACCTTTGAGCTGTGGTGTTGGAGAAGAGTACAGAATATCTCATGAATTGTCAAAAAGAACAAACAGATATGCCTTGGAGAGGGTACAGCCAGAATGCTCCTTGGAGGCAAGGATGACATATTTGGGGCATGTTGCTTTAAGAAGGTATTCCTTGGAGAGGGACATCATACTTAGAAAGGTAGATGATCAGTGAAAGACAGGAAGACCCTCAATGAGATGAACTGACACAGTGACTGCAGCAATGGGCTCAAGTGTGTCAGAGACGATGAGGATGGCACAGGATAGGACAGGGTTTAGATCTGTCGTTCATTGGCTTTCTATGAGTGGTACTCAACTAAATGGCACTTAGCCACAACTCATGTATTTACTAACAGTATCTGGTAACAATAACCATTATTGTTATTAGGTACCATCAAGTTGGCTACTACTCACAGTGACCCTATGAACAACAGATCTGAACTTGGCCTCATCCTGGACCATCCTCATGATCAAGCCCAATGTCACTATGTTAATCTACAATGAGCTTGACCCCTTAATACATTGAGGGTCTTCCTCTCTTTCTCTGATAATCTACCTTTCCCAGCAAGATGTGTCTCTCCCTCCAAGGACTAATTTTCCTGAAAATATGCCCACAGTAAGTGAGATAAAGTTTCACCATCCTTGTCTCTAAGGAACACTTCCTTCAAGATAGATTGGTTCTTTTGTCTACCCATGGTATATTCAATATACTACACCAATACCACAATTTAAAGGAGTAGATTTCTTCCTCTGTAATCCTTGTTCATTGTCCAACTTTCACATGCACCAGAAGTAATAAAAAAGATCATGGGTTGGATCACATATACCTTAGCCTTTAAACACATCCTTGCTCTCTAGAACTTTGGAGAAGTCCTTAACAATAGATTTCCCCAATGCCACACATCTTTCGATTTCATGACTGCTGCTACCATTAGTACTAATTGTAGGTCTAAGTAAAATGAAGTTGTTGACAACTTCAATCTTTTCTTCATCTATCATGATATTGTCTATCGATCCAGTGGCGAGTACTTCTACTTTGTTGGTGTTGAGATATAACCCATATTTAAAGTTTACTGTAGAAGATCAATATGAGTTACAATAAGCATTAACCTTAGCTAGAGTGTTTCTTTTGCCTTCCTTCCTGGTCTACTCAGATTCATGGAATCTCTCGGCTCACTCACTCCTGTGGCGATTGTTGTAATTCTTGTTGTGTATTATCAAGTCAGAATCAACCCAGAACTGACTCTCCAGTGGGTTTTCAGAGGCATCTCATCCAGGGTCTTCCTCTCTTGTGCTTCCCCTCCCTCCTTCCAAGCATGGCATCGTTCTCCAAGGACTGGCCTCTCCTTCCATGCATGATATTCTTTTCCAACGACTGGTCCCTCCTGACAACATGCTCAAAGTAGGTCAGGTGGAGCTTCAAAACCATTGTCTCCAAGGAGCAGCCTGGTTTCACTCTCTCCAGTACTGGGGCCTCAAATGAATATCTGAATCCCATCCTGCCGTATAGCTTTACATGCATCTCTGACTGAACTTTTTATTTCAGTTGCAAGGAAGTGATCATGATAGTGAGCTTTGCAAGAAGATGACACACAATTATCTATGTAATACAAACTCAGTTCATCATATGCCGATTTAATTTCTTTAGGGACATCTGGTGGCTTAGTGGGGAAAGAGTGGAACTACCAGTCCAAAGGCATGTGGTTTCAATTCACCACTGGGGAGTTGAGGTGGGTAGGGAGAAAGATGGCAATCTCCTCTTATGCAATTTACAGACTTTGAAAACCAGCTGGAGGGTTAGCTACCCATTGGTTCCTACTCAAAGGCAATGAGTTATGTTTGTTGCTTAGTTTCTTTTGATATCTTTAAGAGTCATTGCTTCAGGCTACACCAGAAGTATGTCAGAAAACCATAGGAGGTGGAAGAATGTTCTTCTTCCACAATTTGGCTAATTTCTAACAAACCTTTAACAACAGAACATTCTTCCCAAAGTGTTACTTGAATCCTATTTGCTGTATTTGAATTTGTTGAACCTCAGGCTGTTGGTGTGCAGGTCCTAAAAAAGAAAGTGGGTGGTACTAAGGAGAGTAAACTACTCAACTGCTAATTTTAAGAGTGGAGGTTTGAGTCCACTCAAGGACCCCTTGGAAGAAAAACTGGGTGCTTTACTTCTGAAAACTCAGTCTTTGATTCTAGAAGTGCTGGTCCCAACTGCCTTCACAGGTCTGTCTGAAGAATTAATAAATACTTGATGGCCTGCTTATAAATAATATTCATAGTCTGGGTACTGGACTCAGGTGGTGGGGCTGTGGATCTTCTACTCATTGTAGAGTCAAACAAAGCTCACAAAATTCTCAGAAGCTTAGAAGAAACTCCATGGCTGAGTTTCAGTCAGTGCAGGGGGGAGGCTGTGGGTTCAGAAAAAACCAGCACACACAGTGAGGCCATCCAGGGTTTATAAGAGATACTATGTTCTATTAAATAATAGTAGGGTTCTTTTTATATTTTCCCTATTCTGCTGTGCTGCCATAACAAAATACTGCGAAGAGTGTTCAGACTGGAATGGGAGGTTTGGGCAGGCTCATAGAAGGGTTCCTTATTAGAAGAGACAATGTTCGTCTCACAATTTTGGAGGCTGGAAGGTGTTAGTTATGCTGATTTCTTCTTAGAGCTCAGATTCTGAGGGCTCCATGGTTCTCTTAGCCTCTACAGTTACAGTTAGTTATTCCTAGGCTTGTGTCATGGGCAAGCCTTCCTTTATCTTCTCTTTTATAAAGATATCATGCATATAGAGAACTGTGATGGTTTAGTGGTATGAAATTGCACTGCCAACCCAAAGGGAAATGGTTCAAATCCACCAGTCACTTCAAGAGAGAAAGATAATCTCCCGTGTGATTTACTGCTTCTGAAACCCCACTGGAGTGTCAGTTATGAGTAGGTTCCAATTTGATGGTAATCAAAAACAACCACCACCATGCACATAGGATTAGGACCTACCCAATCTTTATATGACCTCATGTTACCCTACCTGATAAAGACACTATTTGCAAACAGATTCATGGTCACAGTTTCAGAGCTTAGAATCTCAAACATATTTTTATGGGAGGACATAATTAAATTCATAAAGACAATCATATGTTCCTGATGCCTTTAAAAGCATCATTTCAGAGACAATTAAACATTCTATATCTTCTAATGAAGATGATGATGCCAAACATGAAGTATTCTTAAAAAAACCTACAAACAACTAACCAAAAAACACTCGAATATGTTATGCTTCGAGATCTATCTCCAACTTCTAGAAAACATAGAGGGCAGAAGGTGATGTTACACTATATCATGAGATGCAACCAGCAAAATCTAGACTGTGGAAAGTACTATGAAATAAAAGATTTAATTTGTTTCAATAAATAAGTTGCAGAAGGTAAAAAAGGAAAAATAGAGGGAGATTTGTAACTTAAAAGATACGTAAAAGACCAACTAATTCTACAATCAGCATCCTTGGTACCAGCAGTCAGGAGATCAGGAGATGGGCAAGTCGGCTGTCAGGCACCTCTCCAGAACGTTGAAGAGCAATGATGTCAGTTTGAAGATGAAGGTGTGCCTGATTCAGGCCATGGTCTTTTCAGTTATTTGCTATGTATGTAAAGACTTGATGATGAATGAGGACGATGAAGAAGAATTGATACCTTTGAGCTGTGTTGGAGAAGAGCACTGAATTTCCCATGGACTGCAAAAAACAAACATATATCTTGGGAAAAGTGCAATCAAAGTGATCTTTGTAGGCAAGGATAGTGAAGCTTTGTCTCATACTTTGGACATATTGCTAGGAGAGGATATTACTTGGAAAAGGATATCCTGCTTGTAAAGTTGGGGGTCAATGAAAGAGAGGAAGACTGTCCCAATGAGGTGGATTGACACAATGATGGGAGCAATGGTGTTAAGTGTAACACAGATGATGAAGAAGGCACAGGAGAGGACAGGATTCAAGTTTGTCGTTCATAGAATCACTATGAATCATACTCGACTCAAGGGCACCTAACAAGGGCAGTATGTAGCTATAAGGGAATGAGCAGTTAAAAAAAAATTATGAAGAGAATTAGAAATTGAACACTGCAAGATTAGTGATAGTGTGGTTTTGACTGCTTTTTAAAAGTAGCCCTTATCTTTGAGAGATCCACAGAGAAATATTCTCAGAGGAAATGCTATTTTGGGTTTGCCTCAAAATTATACTAGGAGGAGATGAGGGGACACAGATGAAAGGCAACTTCTATGAGTTGATAGTTATATTGTGGGATGACTACTTGGAGGTTAATTGTATTATCTTATCTACTTTTATGTTTGAACTTTCTATTTTTTTTAAATTATTTTTGTGTGAGTGTACCGTCAAATCAGATCTGATTGGTACAGGAGGAGATTGTTCCTCCTTTTCCCGGCAGAGCATCTGGTGGATTTGAACCGTGTGCCTGTGGGATTGTAGTTGCAGCTTCTTGCCACTAGGCCACCAGAGCTCCCCTGTTTGAACTTTCTAAAATTAAACAAACACACACCTTTTCTATGTCACTACTGGGGTGTACTTATTCATTTTGGATTGATATACAGCAGATATTCTCTTCTAAGTATTCGTAAAGATATTTTTTAGAAGACATTCTACATTCATAGTCCAAGATTCTATGCAAAAAGAGCAAAAGATCTTAAGCTAACAAATATATTCTTAAATTGTGGTTTACCATAGAGTCGGAACCACCCCATAGCTGACCCTCTGGAGAGTTTTCAGAGGCAATTAATCATATGGGAGGAGATCCCCCATCCTTCTCCTGTATGTTGTTATGTTATGTTGTGTTGTGCTGTGCTGTGCTGGTGTTGTGTTGTGATGTGTTGTAATGTTATATAGTAGGGAGTTCTGGTAATCTAGTGGGTAAAGAGTTGCACTGCCAACTCAAAGGCAAACCAATCTGAATCCCCCAGTTGCTCCACGGAAGAAAGATTGCCAGACTCCTACTGTGCACTATACAGCCTCTGAAACTCACTGGAGGGTCAGCTATGAGTTGGTTCCAACTCAACAGCAATGAGAAAAAAGAGAGGAAGATTTTACATAATCTATATAATATAGACAGGATCTCTGATGGCTTAATAGTAAAGCATTTCACTGTCAAACCAAAAGGCAGGTGGTTTGAATCCACCAAATTCTCCAAGGGAGAAAAATGGGCAGTACTGCCTCTGAAAACCTACTGAAGAGTCACCTATGAGCTGGTTTTAACTCAATGGCTCACAACAACAACATATTATATAGAAATCAAATAATATTTGTGTTACACACATAAAACATAATATTTGCCATTTGAACATTATTTTCACAATCCTGTGACATTAATTGCATTTGTCATATTCTGCAACCATCTCCATTATCCACTTTAGAATTTTTCTATTACTCTCATGGTGCTTTTTAAAGGAACACTATTAAAAACTGCTTTTGTCATATGAACAACATCTGCTATTATGAGTTGCAATTCTAAGGCTTTTAGAAAAGCAGACTTAGTTATTTGTATCACCCTTTAAAAAGGGTCATACTGTGATAGGTACATTTTACATGCTTCACATTTGCTATTTTTTCCATACCTCACAATAACAGCGTATGTGTTATGCATCCCCATTTTACAGATGTGGGAATGGAGGTTCAGAGAATTAATAAGGGCTAACAACATCTAATAACCACTTGTTATATTTTAAGTACTGGCTAATTGGTTTCATTGAATTTCGTTATCATCTCATACCCTTATGAGGTCGGCACTATTTATTAGCCCCATTTTATAGATAAGGAAATTGAGGCTCAGAGAGCCCAAGAAGTGTCCTAGCATCTGCTCCAGCAAATATTTTTCCAGGTTGTGGGCCTCAAAGTCGACGTACCCTCCACTCTGCCAAGGACACAGCACAGTGCAGTGGTTCAGAGCAAGTGCTACAGGCTCTGTTATTTTTTAGCCATGTGGCCTGTGGCCAGTTACTTCACCTTCCTAAACCTGGTTTCTAATCTATAAAATGGAGATAATAACAGCTCTGCTTTAATGAGATGATTGTGAGAATTGAATGAGACAATGTACGTCAAGGGCTTAGCACAGAGCCTGCCTGCCCCATCGTAAGGACTCTGTTGAGGTTACTGGATTTTTATTATCAGTGCCCAGCCTTGAGGAGGCTTTTCTAATAAAGTCAGATTGATTTAGGACATTAGGAATCTTCTGGAAAACCTGGCTTTTCCATGGCCATGTGGACACTATGCAGCCATATTTCTATGTGAAGGTTGCTTTCCAAAGGAGCAAGGGTGGAAGGAGTGGAAAGGGTTTTTGTGTTTGTTTTGTTTTCACTTTTAGTAAAGGTCAAGCAGGAATTATTCTGTCCCTGGAAATAAATCAGTCCCTGGATGATAGAAACCATTAATGTGTTAGTTATTAAAAGGTTGATGATTTTAAAAAAAGGTTTTTTTTTAAAAAAAAGTGAAAAAAAGATGAAAAACAAAACAAAAAGTTGAGTGAGATCCAAGTCTACTCAGAGGAAATCTCCCAGAGTAAGAAAGTCCTGGCAATCTATTTCTGCAAAGTCAGCCATTGAAAAGGCTGCAGAGAACAGTCCTGCTGGAGTCATCACAATAGCCTCAGTGACAGTTGAATTTTGAGTTGTTTTTGGTGTATGGTCTGGACTTTTTGTTTGTTTTGGTTTCTAGGGTTGTTGAGGGTTTTTTTTTTTGTGGTTGTTGAGGTTTTTAAAAATAGTTCTGGCAAATAAAAGACTAAAACCAAGTGATCAATAAACAATAACCAACAAAGCTATTGTTCTTGGGAATGCTTCAATCTTTGAAAATGGGTTTTGACTCAGGCACATAAATAGAACAGTTATTGTATTTGTATTCATGTCACTGCCACAATATTGAGAAAAGAAAATGGGCTTTGGCACCTTTGGGACTTTGGTTTTAATCCTGACTTTGTTACTTGCAAATTGTGTCATAAATCTGTCTGGGCTTCAGTATCCATTGTTGTGTACTGGGGAAGATAATAAAGCTAACAGATACTACGTGCTGGGGACTAATCCTGTTATATATGAAAATAATTTGATCCTCAAAACAACCTTGGAGGAAGTCACTGTTGTTATCCCCATTTTTAAGATAAAAACCCTAAGACCCAAAGATATTTTTATGCACAAAATAGCACAGTTAGTGCTTGTTATTGTTTTATTATTTTTATTATTTATTGCTCTGGATTTGAACCCCTGACTCCTGGCAACCTTATGTACAACAGGATCAGACCACTTTGATTCATGGAATTCAAGCCTTGGCTGATATTTGGATGTAGATCACCTGGCCTTTCTTCCTAGTCCATCTTAGTCTGGAAGCACCACTAAAATCTGCTCACCATTTCAGCAACACACAAGCCTCCACCAATAGTCAGATGATGGCTACACCTAAGGAGCACTGATCAGGAATCAACCTGGGGTCTCCTCCAGGAAAAGTGAGAATTCAACCAACCACTGAATCCTAACTGTCTCTTTAAGCCAGTTGTGGTGGAATGCAGGCAACCTGGCTTCAGCGTCTGTGCACTTAACCCCACTGGACAACATCTTCCACAAAGGTTCACTGTGAGGATCAGAGATAGTATCTAACATTAACAGACTTTCAGTAGAAGTTTGCTGAATTGGATTGGATAGTAATTCTTCTTCTTTGTCTTCGTCGTCTTCTTTTTTTTAAACAAACACATCACAGGGTGCTTGCTCTATTCCTCAGGATCTCCCAGCCCTTACTCAGTTCTTTGCTCCTGAGCCTCCTCACTCCACCCTTTCCTGGTCTGTCAGGTTGGGCAGCCCTTGTCCTTGCCTGGAGAAGTTACTAATTCTGTCTATGAAAGCCACTATCCTTTTACCACTCCACTCAGTTCTGGGGTAATTCACAATTACTTGTGTCAGAGAGCTGGACTAAGGATAACAGAAGAATCCATGCCTTTGAGTTGTGGTGCAGGAGAAGAGTCTTGAATATGCCATAGTCCACCAAGAAAACAAATAGGTCTGTCATGGAGAGAGTGAAACGAAGTCTCTCCTTGGAGGCTAGGGCTTTGATGCTCCATCTCATATGCTTTGGGCATGTGGCCAGGAGAGATCAATCCTTGGAGAAGGACATCATGCTCAGAAGGGTGGAGGAACAATGCAGGAGAGAAAGACCTTGGATGAGATAGATTGATACAAGTAACTAGGGCAATGGAGGTAGAAGTGTCAGAGTCAGTGAGACTGGCTCTGGGCAGGGTAGGCTTCAAAGCTGCTATACATAGAGTCGCTGTGGGTCACAGGCAACTAGATGTCACATAAAAATAACAACCCTGAAAAACAACATACCCTGAAAGGATACTGCCTGGAGAATGAATGAGTGCTGTTCTCTTTCTTCTCGTACTCAAGATCTAGTATGTATCTCAGAGTCTTGTTTCCTAAATGACCCTTGGCTTCTAGAAAGTCTAAAATTCCCTCTCAGTAACAGGAGCAAGCTTCTTGGCATGTGCAGGACAGGAGAGACCCTAGGCAGAACCCATTAATCTTGGCACTGCATGGCTCCTTCAAGAAGGGGTTCTAACTGACAGCTGAGGCCCCTGTCCACCCGTCCCACCGAAGTAGCATCACCTGAGGCAGAACTATCTCAGGTCAAGCCATCAGAAGTCTATGCCTACCTTGTGGAGTGAATACTGCCAGAACTATTTTGGACATGGCAGGCAGTGCCTGCTCTTGGGCTGAGCCATCTGGCACCACCCAGCAGGCCCCCCTTATCAGCTTCTGCAGAGCTATTCTAGGAAGACAGGACCAACAAGAGACAATTGCTTTCTCTGGACAACACTACCCCGGGGAAGCATCGTCTGGGACACAGCAGAGTCCCTTGTCTGCCTTGGACGGAGAACCTGTTCTATACATTCATCGTGACCCTGGTGTGCCACTCAGCACCGTTCAGACATGTCCAGTTGCCTTCAGTGCCCAGGCAGGGCCTCTCAGACTCGGTCAGAGTGGCTTCGGTGCCCGTTGTGGACAGAAGTTCCCCACGGCAGCGGCCGGGTGCCCGCATGGCCAGTGTCTGGAGGCGCTCGCTGGCGTTGCCAGGAAGGCCGGGCGTTTATCCCCGGAGCCGCCAGCAGGGAGCTCCCTTTCGGCTAGACTCGCGCGGCCGCGGGGGGCGGCGCTGCGCTGCGCGGCGCTGCGCTCCAGCCCGGACCCGGTCGGGGCCGCTGGATGCCGCGTCTCT
>NW_006399844.1:8200561-8214250 GCF_000299155.1 Elephantulus edwardii | reverse complement strand
CCTCCTCCTCGCGGCTCCCCTGGAAGCAGCGGCCCGGACTCCCGGCTCCTGTCCCTGGCGGCGCCGCGGAGCTTGGCGCCCGGGGGTGGTGGCCGGCCGGGAGAGGCTGGGAGCGGGAGCGCTGGCTCCTTTTGCCAGCTTGGGGAGCTCGGGGGACGCGAGGAGGCAGGGCAGGGTGGCCTTCAGTTTGGGGGGATTTGGGGCTTGGAGGAGGAACCCAGGTGCCCAGAACTGCGGGTGGGGGCTGCATCCTCGGGGTAGGAGGCTGTTGGGGGCCAGGCCTAGACTCACCCCCGCGACATACCGACCCACAGACCGAGGCGCTGAGGAGGGCAGCGGGGACGGCGAGCACCTCCACCGGGTCCTTTATCCCTCCCAGCGGCCTTCACCCTTTCACTGCCAGGCCGACAGCGGACTCTTCTCAAAGGAGCAGCTGCTAGACAGCTGGTAAAACAATGGAGACCCGCTTCCTCCGGCCCCCGCTCCCCTTGGTGCAGAAGACGGGGGCGACGGAGAGAATGGCAGACTCCTACAGCTTAAAAGTGCAGGTCACCCCCTCTGACTGGCTGCTAACCTCACCGTCCCTGCAGAGGGGTGGGGTGTGTGTGGGAAGGTCGGCTAGCCTGCCCCAGGCCTCTGGAGAGACCGCCCTGGCGCCCCACCCTGCTAACCTGTCATGCCAGTTGGTTCGCCAATGGGAAGGGGGAGGTGATGGGGTTAGCACCCCCCAATCCTGGATCTCTGCTTGCTATTAAGCCTGATGAGGAGTGGGCTGTGTTCCTGGCCGAGATAAGCCTGCAGGGACACACCACACATTACGGCTTTGTTGTGAGGACTGGGGGGTGTTGCCCTGGTCGTCAGGCCCATGTGTCCTGCTGATTAGAATGAGCGGGAGGACCAGAGAGAAATCAGCCAGTTGGCTCTTTAACTGGTGTTCATTTTGCCTGGTCGTTTGGCCAATGGGGCATGTGTTTGGCTGTGGTTTCACTGTATGTGTTTGTGGGGGGGGAGGGTTGAAGGATGCTTCCAGAGAGGGGCTATCCTGGCTAGGCCTTTCTTGCCCTCAGATGGTCCTTCAAAATGATAGTAACAGTTCCCCACTCCCCTTCTCTTTGCACTAGCTCAGGCTCAGTCACTCATTCTTTGGAGTCCCTAGCATGCTTCTGACCAACTTGACTTTGTAAACACCTCTATGAAAAGTGAACTACGCAAAGTGTGTATGCACTGGGGCCTTACCAGGAGAGAGAGAGAAGGCCATCTAGGTCGATTAAGAACAAGATCAATTGAATTTAGGAGTTTAACTGCCTTTCCAGGTATTTTCCAGGCCTGGAACTCTTTTCTTGGGCAGGTTGATGTCCTGTTGTCATGACAATGCTCCTGACCTTACTTAAGTGTTCTCTGTCCTTTTTTGTTCTGTGGCTGCATTCTATTTGGAGATACTGAGAGTTGCTCTCCTGAGGTCTCTGACTTCCTGACAGACCTCTCTGGCTCCTTGCCAGCCTGCCACCTCCTCAGCTTCCCCTCTGTCCTTTTGTGATGAAGGCTTTCCAGGAAATATCCTCCTGGTTGCTGGACATGACTGGTTATATATAGCATTGGGTGGAGATGTGCTTGTCTATTTGGGATTGAGGAATTGGAATTGGGGGCCTCAGTTCCAGGAAGACCATGGCTTGAGATGGGAGCTCTTATGCTTTCAGGAGAGGGGGGAGATGAAGGTTTTAAGGGAGTCATGAGGGGGTGATGGGAATGGGAAAGGCATATGCTAATTGTCATTTCCCTTTGGAGCTTTGAACTTTGAACAGTTGACCTGGTGTTGGCAGTTCTGAGTGTCTGGTTTGTTTACTCTCTCCCAGCTTGGCTCAAGTGCCCGGCTGTGTGCCCGAGGGCTTCCTCCCATGCCCCAGGCTCTCCTCAGAAGCCCTCACATGGACTGGACCCTTCCTGGTCCTCAGTCTCACTCTTGGCCCAGAGCCTAGAGCCCCCTTTAAAGCCCACCTTTGAGGTTGCTTACTGAAGGACCTGTGAGTCTTCAGAATTTGGACCTGAAAATTCCAGAGGCCCCTACAGGCAGGTACCTGAAGGTGGACTGGGTGGAGCAGAGCTGGAGTTTGTGTGAAAGGGAGAAGCCACCCTATTGGGGGTGGAGCAGGGAGTTGTTGGAACTCAGCAAGCCTTGATCCAGACTTGGTGTGTCACAGGTCTCCAGGGCAGCCAGGGAGCTCCTTCTTCAATCCTGAGGTCTGTTCACAGTCAGACCCTCTTCACCTGAAGTGGACACCACAGATGGGAACTGGAGTATCTCTGTGAGCTGGGGCCTGTGATTGGCCTGAGGCCCGTGTCCCAGGTAGAGAGGACCTACCCTGGGTGTGGTGGGGGATTCTGGCCTGATGTAGTTTAAAGGTTTATGCTGTTACTTACAGGATCCTCCAGGGCTTAGGATGGAGACTGGAGGGAATTTTTAAGTTCTGTTGTGGATTAACCTGAAGCATGCTTTAGGATCTCCATAGCATCCCTACCCTACATCACCATTCTCTCTCATAGCCTGAATTAGAGGATAAGGGATTGTGCTGGTAGAAGCTGGATTGAGAAAGCTGGGGAACATGCCTGGAAAACCTCTATCCCTCTACCCTCTGAGGTAGGAATTAAAAGGCTCATAAATGACCTGCCTTCCCTTGATATGTCAAATAGCTTTGAGTCAGGTGTGGTTGAAATTTGTCAGGCTGATAATTTTACAGGGCCCTTTCTCTCTGCCAGGTACTTAATGATTTCCTTAAGATAATTTTGAAAAAAAAATTACTTTTGTTATTTCTGATATTCAGAGATGTTGGATGTTTGGGTCAAGGTCACACAACAATTGGAAGACAGAGTGGGAACAGAGTAGAATACCTTTCTAGCAAAGTGAAGGACATGAGACCAAGTCAGAGTCTTTGTGGATTTTGTAGTTTAAATAGCTGAGGAGGGAATGGGAATTGCTCAAGGTCACACCGAAGGTGGTGGGTGGGGTAGTGTTGACTGAGCTCAGAGCGCAGTGGTGTCAGGAGTCTGAAAGCGCCCGGCCTTGGCCGAGGCGGCGTACCTAGAAGCGCGGCGGGGGCCGGGCTGGTCGCTGGAGCCGCTCCCGCCCTCGTTCCTTCCGGGACCCGCGGGATTGCTGCGTTCCAGGGGAGACCGTATCGCAGCAGGAGGCGCCGCAGAGCTGCGACTGCGCGCGGCCGAGCCGCCTACAAATGCTGCGGGCGGCGGGTCCCGGCGCTGCGGGCGGCGGGGAAGGGGACCGGGAGTCCGGAGCCGGAGGGCGGGCGGGCGGGCCGGCTGATGTCATGTGAGAAGCGTGCGGTCAAAGCGAGCACACCTGGAGCCGGATAAAGCTCCATATGACCTGGCAGTGAGTCACCGCGGGCCGCGGAGCTCAGCACCACCGGCCAGGAAGAGGCTCGGCGGCGGCCGCAGGCCCGCACCCGGCATCGCTCCCTCGGGGCCGGGCTAGGTGACAGGCGAGCCCCAGCGCGCAGCTCGTGCGGTCCGCTCCGTGTGGGCCTGGCCCTGATACAAGCCTCTGGGCTGGAGGAAACGGCCGCTCAGGGAGGTCAGAGGCCAAAGGAGGGAGGCCAGCTCCCTGGGGAAAGTATTTCTTTTGTATTTATTTATGAGTGTGGTCTGGGGGTGGGGATGGGGGGAGCTGGCCTAAGTATCCAACCCCAGCAGCCAAGTTTGAGCGCTCTTGTCTTGGGAGTCTAACGTTAAACTTTCCATTTCCTGGGATTTCTACTATGCCAGCTGCAGAGTGACCCATTTAATCCGTTCCCACTTAAAGCCACACTACACCAGTGAAGTCACTGAGACTTGTTCAAAGCATGAGAAGCCTTGAATTTACGACTGCAAGCGCCCTTTATAGCTAAATGAATGACATACTTTTATGTCAAGTCTTTCTTAATGTTTTACTTTAAATCCCAAAAGAAACGTGCAGGAAATAAGTTTAGTAGTAAATATACAAAATTGAAAGTTAAGCTGTTATCTTCCTTCCCTCAGAGATAAGCACTGATAAATTTTTGTAGTTTATCTTTATTGATGTTTAAAAGTTTGAGGTTTTATATATATGCTTATGTACATATTTTACATATTTATGTTTAATAGCTGTTAAGTGCCATTAATTCTACTATTACTTAGTGCTACGCTATGTACCATGTTTCGTAGATTATATAAATTTTTTTTCTGTAGGAAATAAAGTTTATGAAGAAAAGCAGATGAAAATTATACATAATCTCACTACCCACAACCTCCGGTTTAAAGACACACACATATATCTACCACCTGAATATTCTTACTATGAAAAATTATAATTATTATGTACCATTAAATAGGAACCCACCCATAGTTGACCCTCCAGCAGGTTTTCAGAGGTAGTATATTGCTGGGAAGGAGAATGCCCATCTTTCTCCCACCGAACAGCTGGTGGATTCAAACCTTTACAGTCTGGTTGGCGGCACAGCTCTTTACCAGTCGGCCACCAGAGCCTAGTTATAGTAGTACAGATTAAACCAGGACTCTTCTTTGGTCCTTTAAAATCTCAGTCCTTTTCCTAAGCATGTATTTTTCTGTGCATGTATAAATATGCAAAATATGCATGCATACATATATGTTGTCACTGGAATTGGAACCCACTCATAGCTGATGGGTTTTCAGGGGAGATTGCTCATCTGTCTCCCGCAGAGCCGCTAGTGGCCTAGAACTGGAATTGTAGTACTGTGTATTGCTATTAGGATACCAGACCACCATACATATGTATCTATGGAATATATTTTATTTTTAGTAATAAATTATATGCTATCCTGCAACTTATCTTTGTTCACAACACACTAAAATCAACCCCTGGTGATAGATACTTACATTAACAGATTTATGTATCACAAACAATGCTATAAAGTCTAACCAATCACTAGCATTCTCAAACTCATTGTCATCTAATTGGGTTCAAATTATAGCTGACCCTCCTGCGGGTTTTCAGAGACTATAAATCTTACAAGAAGAAACTGCCTATCTTGCTCCTTCTGATGGATTCACATCGCCAGAGAGGTATATACCCTTTGAGTTAGCAGCACAACTTTCAGTGGCTGACATCACTATAGAAGTCTTCAACAACAATCTTTATGGAAGAAGGCCAAGAACTCTTTCTTCCTCAGTGTCACTGGTTGGGTTTGTGCTGACAACCTTTAGGTTAGTAGTCAAGTACAATCCACTTGAGCCATCCAGGAACCTCTCTCTGCGTTAACATAGTCTACAAAAATTGTGATCTGCATTTTAGCGGAGTAGAGTGTTGTTGTTAGGTGCCATTCAGTTGCTTGAGACTCATAGTGACAACAGTCCTATACCCTGTTCTATCTTGTACCAGTCTTATTGTCTCTGACACACCTACCCTCATTACTCTAGTGACTGGATCAATCCATCTCATCAAGGGTCTTCCCCTTCTGCACTGTCCCTCCACCCTTCCAAGCATGATGTCACTCTTCAAGGGCCGCTCCCTCCTTGCAACATGCCCAAAATTTGTCAGATGAAGCTTCAGAATCCTTGCCTCCAAGGAGCAGCCTGGTTTCACCCTCTCCAGGACAAACTTATTTGTTCTCTTAGCAGTTCATGGTATATTCAGTACTCTTCTTCAGCACCACAGCTTACAGGCATCAATTCGCCTTCTGTCATCACTAGTCATTGTCCAGCTTTCTGACACATAGCAAGTAATTGCAATGACCATGGCCTGAATCAGGCACACCTTAGTCTCCAGAGTAGAGTGTAGGGTCTGAAAAACTTGTGAGCAGTCATCTAAGGCACAATACAAGTCTTTAGTTGTCAGAAGCAATACAGTAAGAAGGAAATCTAAGAAGCACAGAGAAGAAACAAATTTATATGAGCCACAACCTCATCAACTCTGAGACCAGAAAAACTACATGGCATGTGGTTGCCACCAGAAACCATTCCGATTGGCCTCACAATAGTTGTTCCTTGATGGAATGAGAGAAAAATATAAAGTAGAACTCATATTCTTATTTTTACAAAAAGTCAGACTGGAACAGTTAACAGAGCACTTCCTCAGAAAATAGCCCCTGAGACTTTCTTTAAACCTAGACTTGAGCCTGTCCTCTGAAACCCATTTTTAGTGAAGTAGAGGGGCACACAAAATGAAGAATTATTACCCTACTTACAAATCATCAGTATTCAACCAAGAAGTCATCCATTACTCAAACACAAGGATGTGACTATAAGACGACAGGGAAACTAGCATACTAGAAAGGGACCACATTGAACACAACAACAACAAGTTGACAATAGTATGATTAAAAATGTCACTTAATTCATTGGAAAGTGTAGAAATTATCAGATGAGAATTTGCTGTGTAAATGTTCACCAAAAACTCAATAAAAATATTTAAAATTAAAAGGACAAACTAAAAGATTAATTATGCTCATTGTGTGATTATATTTCTAGACTAGGTGTCCTGTAGGTGGAATTGCCAAATCAAAGAACGTTTTCAATGACACCACTGAATTTCTATTCTGAGAGATTATACAAATTTATCCTCTCATCAAAACCATGGTGAAGGTTCATCTCGTATTTTGGGCATGTTATTAGAAGAGAAAGGTCATTGGAAAAAGATATCACGACATCATGCTTGGAAAGGTCAAAACAAGAGGAAAACTCTCAATGAGATGGATTGACACGGTGACCGTAACAATGGACCCAAGTATATCAGAGATGATCGGGATGCACAGGATAGGGCAGGATTCTGCTCTGTTGTTCATAGGGTCACCATGAGTCATAATCAACTTGACTGCACATTTATAAAAGGAGCTCTACTGGCTTAGTGCTAAGGAGTTGTGCTGCCAACCCAAAGGTGCATGGTTCAAATCTACCAAATGTTCCACAAGAGAAAGATGGGAAGTCTCCTCCCTTGACATTAACTGCCTCTGAAAATCCACTGGTGGGTCAGCTATAAGTAGTTTCTGACTCAATGATCCATAACAACAAATAATGGTGTGGTTTTTTTTTTTATTTGTTTTTTGTTTGTTTGTTTTTGGTGAGCGTGTACCCTAGAATTGGATCTGACTCATACAGGAGGAGATTGCCCTTCCTTCTTTAACGGAGCATCTGGTGGATTTGAACCTAGTGCCTTCAGGATTGCAGTGCAGCTTCTTGCCACTAGGCCACCAGAGCTCCCAAATAATGTTCTTTTAAAAAAATCATTATCGTGGAGTTGGCCCCCACTCATAGCTGACCCTCCAACAAGATTATCTATCTTTCTCTCATGGAGTTGCTGGTAGATTTGAACTGATCACCTTAGAACTAAGCTCCCTATAGACTATGAAAATTAATCTTTTTTTAAAAAAATATTTTTTATTTGTGTGTGTGCCATCAAATTAGATCTGACTGGTACAGGAAGAGATTGTCCCTCCTTTTCCAGCAGAGCATCTGATAGATTCAAACCATTTACCTCTGGGATTGCAGTGCAGCTTCTTGCCACTAGGCCCCCAGAGCTTGCTGCAAATTGATCTTGACAGAAAAACAGTCTTTCTATTTACTTCACATTTCTGGGAATGTTACAGAGCTTGATTACCTGCTCATGTTTTTTGACAATTTATTCCTACGTTGTGATTTGCCTTTGTGGGTGGGGAGTTACACTGCCAACCTCAATGCAGGAAGTTTGAATCCTCAGCTGCTCCTCAGGAGAAAGACTAGCAGTCACCTCCTGTGTGCTTTACAGCCTCTGAAAAACTGCTGGAGGGTCAGCTATGATTGCACAGAAATGAAGTTGAGTTTTTTATCCTTATCAGGTTATGCAGTGTGCAATGTGTCGTGCCACTAACCAAGGGTTTGCAAGTTTGAATCCACTAGTGCCTATACAGGAGAAAGATGGGCAGTCTCCTGTGCAGCCCCAGATTTTTGATGGAGAGTCACTGTAAGTCAGAACCAATTGGATGGCAGAGGGTTTGGGTTTGTATCATTGTTAGTGTGGAGTCTCTAAGTAGTTCAAATGGTTAGTGCATTGAGCTGCTAAATGAAATGTTGGAGGTTCAAATCCACCCAGAGCCACCTTAGGAAAAGGTCTCGTTATCTACTTTTGAAATAGTAATTATTGAAAACTGTATGGAGCAGAGTTCTATTCTGATATTCATTGGATCACTATGAAAGAGCTCAGTGGCAACTATTATTTTCTGTCCTTGGCAGTGGTGATGAGACGTGTCTGGACTCAATCCAGCCAGTGTGATACAGCTTGACAAAGTGCTCTTGGGTGGCCTTTGCATCTTTGGGCTTCAGTTTCCACTTACAAAAGTCCTTTTCAACATTATGATTTTATATTTTTACTTATTTCAGTCATACTCATGCTGATGATCGTGATTCCTGTATTACCTTCTTGACCATCCCATTGCAATGGCAAAGAATGTCCCCTGCTTGAGGTACCATTCTTGAGGTCCTACTGTGAGGGTTTTTTTTTTAAACTATTATTATATTTTATTAGTTTTAGTGAAGTGAGGGTTTTTTTTATATCTACAATTTCTTCCTCATGAGGTAAATTCTATTATTGTGTCCATTTTACAAGTGTGAAAATAGTCATATAGGCATTAAGTGACTTAGGCCCAAGTCTGCACAGCTATTAACTAGGATTTGTTCCCTGATATTCAAAAGCTGAGTTCTTTTACTATATTTTTTTATCTTTGTATTCACTAAGTAGGTGCTTGATTGATACATTATTTTCCCTAACATTTTATCACAGAACTTTCTAAACATTCAAAAAAACCGAAGAATTTGACGCCGATCACCCTCAAACTTGAAACTTGTTGTTATCAAGTTAGAACTGATTCATAGCTGACTCTCAAGCTCATTTTTTTCTGAGGCTCTAAATCACATGGCTGCACACTCTCCATTGAGCCGATGGTGGATTCAAACCACTGGAGAGGTGAGGCCTTCGAATTAGCAACACGGCTCCCTGTGGACTTCGCCACCAGAGCTCTCCTACTCCATATCGTAGATTCTACAGTTAGCAATTTACTTCATTATATGTATATTTTTTTAATTTTTGTTTTATATTGGTTTGAATACAAAGTTTTGTATATGTTGTGTTTCACACTATCCTTCTTTCACATTGTTTCATACAGTCATTTCCCATTCAATATGTTTTACAAAGTTAATCACCATTCTTGATTATATATTAATCTTGAAATTTTTTTAGTATCTTAAATTGCAGATACCAGTTTACTTTCTTCCAGATACGTCAGTATGTTATTAACTAGAGTTCAGTGCTTATTGATAGTTCCTTATCCCCCTGTTAATATTTCATACAATGAAATTCAGAAATCCCTAACTTCAGGGTTTTTTCCCCCAGCATAGGTTGGTGTTATGTGCTGTCAAGTCGCTTGCAACTCATAGCGTCCCTATATACAACAGCCCTAAACCCTGCTCCATCCCTTGCCAATCTTATTGACTCCAACACGCCTATCCCCTTTACCCTAGTGATGGAATAAATCCATCTCATCAAGGTTCTTCCTCACCTCCACCCTCCTAAGCATGACGTCCCTCTCCAAGGACTGATCCCACCTTGTGACATGTCCAAAGTATGTCAGATGAAGCTTCAGAATCCTTGCCCCCAAAGAGCAGCCTAATTTCACCCTCTCCAGGACAATTTTGTTTGTTCTCCTAGTAGTCCATGGTATACCCAATATTGTTCTCCAGCACCAAAGCTCAAAGTCATCAACTCTCCTTTTATCATCCCTAGTCATTGTCCAGCTCTCTGGTGCGTAGCAAGTAATTGCAAAGACCATGGCCTTAGTTTCCAGACTGTTGTTCTTCAGTATTTTGGAGAGGTCTCTGACAGCAGGCTTTCCCAATACAATTTGTCTTTTAATTTCCTGGCTGCTGGTACCAAGTGTGTTGATTGTATAGCCAAGCAAACTGAAGCTGTTGACAATCTCAGTCTCTTCATTATCCATCATTATGCTGCCAATCAGCACAGTGTTGAATCTTTGTTTTCTTTATGTTGAGCTTCAGTCCATATTGAAGGCTACATTTCTCGATGCTTCTCAGGTCCACCTTGGTTTCAACAAGCAGGGTTGTGTCATCTGCATAATGCAGATTACTGATGAGTCTGTCTCCAGTCCTGATGCCACACTTCCCTCCTAGACCCCAGCCTGCTGGATAATCTGTTCTGCATATAGATGGAAAAGATATATGGAGATAGGACACATCTTTGATGCATACCCTTCCTAATTTTAAACTATGCAGTGTTTCCTTACTCTGTTCTGATGATTGCCTTCTGGTCCAAGTATAAGTTTCGCATAAGCACAATCAAGTGTCCTGGGATTCTCATTCTTCTCATAGTCAGCCATAGTTTGTTGTGAACCACACAGTCAAATGCCTTTGCATAGTCAGAAACATGGATAGACATTCCTCTGGTTCTCTCTGCTTTCAGCCAAGATCCAGTCTGACATTAACTATAATATTGCTAGTGTCACGGCCTCTTCTAAATCCAACCTGTACTTTAGGCAGTTCTCTGTTGATGTGCTGTCCCAGTCATTTTTGGATAATCTTCAGCAGAATCTTGCTTACATATGATATCAATGATATTGTTTGATAATTTCTACACTCTTTCTTTGGAATGGGAATAAATATAGATCTCTTCCAGTCAGTAGGCCATGTAGTTGTCCTCCAGATTTCTTGGCACAACTTGGTGAGCACATCCAGGGCAACATCTGTTTGTTGAAATATGTCAATTGGAATACCATCAATTCCTGTGGTTAGTTTAATTTATACTTTGTTGTTGTTAGGTGCTGCCTGGTTGACTAGGACTCAAAATGAACATCATATGGTCAGAACCTTACACTCCTGTGCCATGCTCACTATATCTGCCGTGCTCAAGCCCATTGTTGCAGTCATTTAATATAAACAAGTAAGTCAGTCTCAATCCATCTAGTTGGCTTATGTGAAAACACATATAAATGGAATTGTACAATATACACATTTTTTAACCCCCATATTTATGGGATTTATTAAGGGAGAGAAAGTTATAATTCAGGTTGGAAGCAGGATACAATTCCTCAGTCAGGACAGCTTCTCAGGTACGCTCATAGGCCCAATGACCATAAGCCTCTTTAGGTCCTGTCAAGACTCAGTTATACACAGCCTTTTCAGTTCTACCTCTTACAGTGTTTACCTCCTCCCAACCCCCCTGCACCAATGATGATGATGATGATGATGATAAGGCCTTTAGCTCTGGCTCTGAAGGGCGGCAGTTCTAGTTTAGCTCAGTCTCTTGCTCGCCTCTGGTTCTTTGCCGCTGCTGCTGCTGCTGCTGCTTCTGCTCTGGTCTAGGTCTCTCCATCTAGTGAAGGAATTTCTGGACCAAGATGACATGCTGCACTCTCCTCTTCTTTCTGGTTGATAGCAAGATTCTCTACCAACATCTACTCTTATGGTGAAAGGCTTTTTTCATTCTCACTTGGCTTAACATTTTTAAGATTCTCCTTGTTTTGGGTATCAATGTTATGCATCAATATTTTATTGCTGAGCAATGTTCCACTGTATGAACCTGAACCCATTTTCCTGTTGATGGACAGATCACGGCATATTTGAGTTGAATGATTCCTGTCCTCAAGATGCTTACTGTTTTACAATGATAAAGCAGCTGAGTTGATAGGTTATGCTTTCCTTTGGTCTAGGGGTCAAGACAATCTAGGTACTTGCCCAAATTTTACATACATACCTTGTTTCTACCTGAAGTTGCAGAATGCATCCTGAGTAGGGTGAGGATAAAAGGTAGAGACCAGAAAAACTGTAAGATTGACTTCTCTGGAGAACAAGGAAGGTATAAGAGAAGACAAGCCATAGAGATACTGCAGATACTGCCGCCTAGAATGGGATGTGTTTGCATTAGAGGACTGGTACCAGAAAGTCCAAGGTCTGTAAAGAGGTGATGGGCACAGGTTTCTGGTGAGATGGGAGCTGAGGAGCAGTTATAGCTGGATTGCAGGGCCAGCCTTGGAGAACAGAGAGCAAGGCTGCAGGCAGACATGGCTCCAGACCCGTGTGACAAGAGAGAACCAAGTCCGTGGGCAGTCTTGGCAACCCTGGGATAACAGTGGGAAATCAGTTACCTTGTGAGTAAGGGGTGGGGAAGGTAGGACTGATGTGGGCTCAGTCTCCAAAAGCCTCGCACTTGAGAGGGGTGTCTTTGACAGAAGGTTAATAACTAACTTGTATTCACAAGAGATTTAAAAGTTTGGAATTTTAAAGCCAGGAAGAGACCTAGATTATCTAGTTCAACCTTGAGCAAAGTGACAAGTTCAAGGTCCCTCAGCAATTTGTTGGCAGACTCAGTCCTTGGTATCAGATCTTCTGTAATACCCGGGGGAGCACCATCCCCTGGTGCTGTTGTGACTGTCTGTTGTTCCTGCTGGCAGTGACGGGCAGGTTGTTAGGCTGCTGCAGGGACAGGGATTGAAATGAAATTACTTCTCCAGGGACTTTCCAGCCCAAAGAGCTAGAATTCTGGGAGCTGTTTTCTATTGGTAGTGGTCAGATATCTGGACTCCAACAGAGCCAGGTAAGGGTTATAATGTAAGAAAGAGTCTTGGTGGGTCAGTGTTATAGTTGGTTGGGCCATCTGTGGTGTGGCGAAGGCCTTCATTACCTGTTTGTCCCTTCCAAGTCCTTGAGACAGATTCTTTCTTCATTTCCACCACAGGTGCTGCTCAAACCAGCTGTTTGAGATGAAATAAGTGGTAGTGGGTGACAAGTGAGATGGGCAGTCCCCTGCTTAAGATTTTGTGGATAACTTGCAAAGGGGGAGAGGGATACACAAAGTTTATGATGTGATGCAAATGTGGTACAGGTGCTTGCCTTCTGATAGATGTGTGACCAAGTCCCATCTCTAGTATAGGACTGGCCTGTGCCAGACCTCATCAATGTTCATGATGAGAGGAAGACTTCATTACCCAGAGTCTTGGGGAGAGGACAGGAGCTGACAAGCACACATCAGTTGTACTTCTTGTGTCTTAAATCTTCTGTCCTTTAACTCCCAGGTACCAAGCATGGATCATTTAGAGAACTTTGTTTTGCCAGGTAGAAACTTGGGTAAGAGAGGAAAGGGACTAATGTTAGGACCACAGGAAGCCTGTGGCTGGGTCAGACTTAGCACTTCATTGTTGTATTCCTTTGAAATTGCATAGTCCAATATGAAGGGTGCTCTGGTAACCTCGTGGTAAGAAACTGTGCTACAATCCCAAAGGCATGTGGTTCAAATCTTACATCATCTCCTCTAGAGAAAGATTGGCAATCTCCTCCCATATGATTTACTGCCTCTGTAAACTTGCTGGAGGATCAGCTGTTAGTTCCAACTCAATAGCTCATCACAACAGCCATCACAAATGGGGATCCCTGGCTGGCACAAATGTTTAAGCACTTGACTCCTATTTGAAAAGATGACAATTTGAGTCAGCAGTAAAACAAGTTGGAAAAAAGTCTTGGAAATTGGGGAGCTCTGGTGGCCTAGTGGCAAGGAGCTGCAACTACAATCCCACAGGCACACGGTTCGAATCCACCAGATGCTCTGCCGGGAAAAGGAGGAACAATCTCCTCCTGTACCAGTCAGATCTGATTTGACGGTACACTCACACAAAAAAATTAAATAACATAAAAAAAAGTCTTGGA
>NW_006399844.1:8038656-8200436 GCF_000299155.1 Elephantulus edwardii | reverse complement strand
AAATTTAAATAAAACAAAAAAATTTTTTTATAAAAAGAAAAACCTATGGAGCATAGTTTTACTCTGACACACATGGGGCTGTAATGAATTGGAACCACCTTGGTGACAGCTGGAAAGCATCATAGATATGGTTAGTCTGAATTGAGTTATGCTCTAAGTTCACGTCTACTGATTTCTCTACTGTTCATAGGGATTTCAGAGGCCTATTATTCATTTAAATCAGGAGATGTATTGAACTGCAAAAGTCTGCAGTTAGGGACCTCTCCAAATTATTGAGGAGCGATGATGTCAATTTGAGGACCAAGGTACATCTGACTCAGGCCCTAGTCTTTCTCATCACCTGCTAAGCATCTGAAAGCTGGACAGTGGAAAAGGATGACAGAAGAATCGATGCCTTTGAGCTGTGGTTTTGGAGAAGAGCACTGAATATTCTGTGGACAGCTAAAAGAATATGGAGAAAATGCAGCCAGAGTGCTCTTTGTTGGCAAATTTGATAAAGCTTCGCCTCCTATACTTTGAGCATGTTTTTAGGAGGGGCTATGGAAAAAGGGATCTGATGCTCGGAAGGGCAGAGGGTCAGAGAAGGAGAGGAAGACCCTTGACCAGGTGAATTGACACAGTGACTGCCCCAAAGGGATCTAGTGTGTCAGGAAGTGTGAGGATGGCCCAGGATAGGACAGGGTTCAGATATGTTGTTCACAGGGTCGCTATGGGTCATACTCGATTCAATAGTACCTAACAACAACTAAGTACACAGCTAATTTCAAAAACAGTATAGAAAAGAGAATGCAAAGTAGCTCAGTATTTGTACTGCCAATCCAAACACAGGTAGTTTGAATCCATCAGTTATTTCAAGGGAGAAAGACGATCAATCTCTCATGTGATTTACAGGCTCTGAAAACCAGCTGGAGGGTCAGCTTAATTCCAACTCAACAGCAATTAGTGAATGAGTGAGTGAGACATCATTTTCAAATGGCAATATAATATTTTGGATAGACATGTTTTGTTGGTTTTGGTTTTAATAGTCTTTTTTTCTTATTTTAATTTTAATGAAAGATTACAGAAAAGTTGGATTTTCATTCATTCATTGTTGCAGTTTGCTCCCTCCCTCCCCACCCCTTCCCCCGTCCACTTTGCAGTGCACCTCTTATTATGTACTGTAGTCATACAAACAATGCCTAATCATATATTCCTTTTAAACAGTTCTTTCCTTCATCTGTTCCAGTGCTGTGTTCATTGTCTGTCCACTCATTTCCCCCCGTCCTCTGTGTCAGACCCGTTTTATATCAGTGGTGTTATGCAGGGTTTTTTTTTCCCTTTTGTGACTGAGATGTTTCACTCAGCATAAGGTCCTCCAGGGTCACCCATGTTGTGTAATATTTTACAAATTTCTTGTTTTTCAGTGCTACATAATATTCCATTGTGTGAATATACCATAATTTTCCTACCCACTTATTTGTTGATGGACATTTTGGGTTGCTATTATGGGCATTCACTTTGCTATTATGAATAATACAGCAATAAAGATGGGTGTGCATGTATCTGTTTGAGTAGCAGTTCTGGTTTCTTTAGGGTATATTCCTAGCAGTGGAATTACTGAGTCAAATGGTATTTCTATTTCCAACTTTTTGAGAAAGTGCTATACCGCCTTCCATAGTGGTTGCGCCATTTTATGGTTCTAATCTCTTCACAACCTTGCCAGCATTTATTGTTTGCTGCTCTGTTGAATTTTGCTATAGCTACTGGGATGAGATGCTATCTCATAGTTGTGGATGTTGTTGTTGTTATGTGCCATTGAGTTGTCTGCAAGTCATAGGGACCCTATGTACAACAGCTCTGAAGCCTGCCTTGTCCTGAGCCAGCCTCACTGACTCCGACACACCTACCCCCATTGTCCCAGTTACTGTATCAATCCATCTCATCCGGAGTCTTCCTCTCCTGCACTGTTCCTCCACCCTTGTGAGCATGATGTCCTTCTCCAGGGTTCAGTCTCTCCTGGCCACATGCCCAAAGTATGTGAGACATAGCTTCAAAATCCTAGCCTCCAAAGAAAAACTTGGTTTCACCCTCATGTGAAATAAGGATATTGCTAAAGTTCATTTTATTTGTTTCTTCTTACCTTTTCATGGCCACTCAAAAATTGAAAAAGTGCATGTGTGGCTGGAATTGCTAGTTCTTGCAGACTACACTGCTCTTCCAGGAAACCCATGGGTCAGTGCTGGACAGAAGTGAAAAAATTAGCCAGTGCTTTTGTGACTTTTGGAAGTTCCTGGCCACCTTGCCACCCTGAGCTTGTATTGGGCATGGTGGTCACTTTTGGTAGAATGGGATGATCAGGGACCCTGCGTGGTATCAGGGGTAGGATTCACGGAGAGGAAAGGTCTCTCAGAATTCACTGCTAGAAGGAATAAGCTTGCAGATCTTGTGCCTAGAACTTGGATAGGGCACTTCATGGAGAGAGAGAAAACTAGAATTTACTTTCTAATTAGGTGGTATGGCCTACTTATACTTCTTGTTCCCTGCTGATTAGAACAAGAAAGGCTCTTTTGGCACCACCCCCACCAAACTTTTTCATTCTGTCCCCAATCGGATATGGGTAGGAGTGGGAGCAGGTTGTCCCGAAGCTGGGGTTCTCTCTCAGACTGTCACAACTTTCTTCCCAAAGCTATTTTTAGGTGTTGGTCTGGGGAAAAGGATGTGAGTTTTTCAGGATCCTGTTTATCCAGCAACCTCCTCACCTCCACTGCCACCCCCCACCTCGCAGCTGTCTGTCCTCCATTCAGCTTGAAACTTCCCCTTCCTCTCCTCCTCCCTTCACTTTGAACTCCCAGGCCCTAGAAGGGCACAGTATTTATTTGCGAATCCCAGCACTGCCACATATTAGTGATGTGAACAGTTTATACAGACCTAATTATTTGAGCCCCAATCTCCTCATTTGTCCAGTGAAGATAATGATACTGACCTTATAGGGATGCTGGGTGGTTCAGACTAGGTAGTGTGTGGCCAGTGCCTAGAGGGTGGTGATCATGAAAGGAATGTTGGTTCTTTTGAGGTCTTTGGGGAATGGTGGATAAGGATGACAGAGATAATGGGTTTGAGGAAGAAACCAGTAGCACCTAACATTAATTGTATTAGTGGACATTGGTTGTGAGGTGCACACAATTCCTTTTGTGTTTGAGTCTGAATTTATGTCCTAGGTGGGCTGTATCCTCTCACCAGGAGGTCAGGTCTAGATAGATGCCACCTCTAGGCACATCTAAGCTTTCCTCTGTTAGGGTTTTAAGGAAAAGGCAGGTCTAAGAGTCTGGGCTTTTGCAACTTAACCTAAACCTAAGTGTCCTTATTTGTATCACTCACTCATTGCTGGAACTGGCTCATAACTGATCCTTCAGTGGGTTTTCAGAGGATAAAAATCACAGGGAGAAGATTGCTCTGCTCCAGGCCAGCTGCTGGTGAATCTGAACTGCCTGCCTTTGCCTTCAGCTTGGCAGTGCAGCTCCTTGCCCCCCAGGCCACTGGAGCTTCCTGCCTTATTTGTATGTGTTTTTATTGTTATGTATTGTTGCATTGAAACTGACTCATTGCTGAACCTCCAACAGATTTTCAGAGGCAGTAAATAGCATGGGAGGAGATGTCCATCTTTCTTTTGGAGTGGATGGTGGATTTGAACCTCATGCCTTGAGTTGGCAAAACAACTCCCTACAACTGAGCCACCAGAGCTCTCTTATTTGTCTGGTAGAACACACTCCCCCAGAGTGATAGTATATGAATTTCATTAACTGAGACGTTATTGTGTGAAGCCGAGTGCTTGGTACATAGTTCACATAGCTAACACTCAATAAGGGGTAGTTGTGTTGACTATACCTGGTTAGTATAGGTGGTTAAAACATCTGGTTATTAAATGAAAGGTCAGGGGGTCAAACTGCTAACCACTGGGCTGGATTAAGATTCGACAGTCTGCTTCTATAAAGATTATAACATTATTAAGTCTCTGGATAATTGTACTTTGCCCCTATTTAAGGTGGCTGTTGAGTTGGAATTGAGTGGACAGTAATGCGTTTTAGAGTTTGGGTTTGGTGTTTAGTGTTTGGCCTGGAGACACGAAGAGGCTCTGTTTGAATAACCTCTCTCCCTTCTTTGTGTTTATCTTCGGCAGCAAGGTGGAGTACCAAGACCCTGTGCCAACACCCATAATCCACCAGGGGTGTCACCCCTAAAAGCAGCGCCCCCACCATGTTTAACCTAATGAAGAAAGACAAGGACAAAGATGGAGGGCGGAAGAAGGAGAAAAAGGAAAAGAAGGAGCGGATGTCGGCCGCGGAGCTGCGGAGCCTGGAGGAGATGAGCCTGCGACGCGGCTTCTTCAACCTGAACCGCTCCTCCAAGCGCGAGTCCAAGACGCGCCTGGAGATCTCCAACCCCATCCCCATCAAGGTGGCCAGCGGCTCCGACCTGCACCTCACCGACATTGACTCGGACAGCAACCGGGGCAGCGTCATCCTGGACTCGGGCCACCTGAGCACAGCCAGCTCCAGCGATGACCTCAAGGGCGAGGAGGGCAGCTTCCGCGGCTCGGTGCTGCAGCGCGCCGCCAAGTTCGGCTCCCTGGCCAAGCAGAACTCCCAGATGATGGTCAAGCGCTTCTCCTTCTCCCAGCGGAGCCGGGACGAGAGCGCCTCCGAGACCTCCACGCCCTCGGAGCACTCGGCCGCCCCCTCCCCGCAGGTGGAGGTGAGGACTCTGGAAGGCCAGCTGATGCAGCATCCAGGCCCTGGCATCCCCCGGCCTGGGCCCCGGTCCCGAGCCCCTGAGCTGGTGACTAAAAGGTTCCCAGCGGACCTGCGCCTGCCCCCTGTTGTACCCCCACCGTCCCCCGTCCTCCGCGAGTTGGAGCTGCAACGCAGGCCCACTGGAGACTTTGGCTTCTCCCTGCGGCGCACGACCATGCTGGATCGCGGCCCCGAAGGCCAGGCCTATCGGCGCGTGGTTCACTTTGCTGAACCGGGTGCAGGCACCAAGGACCTAGCCCTAGGGCTGGTGCCGGGCGACCGACTGGTTGAGATTAATGGGCACAATGTGGAGAGCAAGTCCAGGGACGAGATTGTGGAAATGATCCGGCAGTCTGGGGACAGCGTCCGGCTCAAGGTGCAACCCATCCCAGAGCTCAGCGAGCTGAGCAAGAGCTGGCTGCGGAGCAGCGAGGGACCCCGCAGGGAACCAGCTGATGTGAGTGTTTTCAGGGGTGCGGCTGGGGTGGGGGTGGGGGGTGAGCAGGATTCCTGAATGCTGGCCTTTCCTGCTGCTCAACCTAGAAGGGTGTCTACGTTGGCCAAGGGCTGCAACCAGAGGCCAGCCAGTGTTGGGAGAGTGGAACCTTGGCACTCCCTATATTTACAGCAGGCTCGCCTTGTCTGAGAGCTGAAGATAAGTCCCAAGAGAGTCCTCATGGTAGAATTCTCAATAATAGGTGCATCCTCGGTGTGCAATGACTTGATGCCTTCTGTTTCCCTTGCCTATTGGATTGATTCGGCCGACTTCAGAGTAATGCATTTCTCCAGGGTGTGTGTTAGACCTGGTTCAGTCTGAATGTTAGCCTCATTGCTGGAACCCCAGGGGGTGACTGATAAGGCTTGGTAATTGCTGTGAAAGTACTGAGCTTGATGAGACAAGAATGGGTTTAGGGCTTGAAGATCATAGTTCCTGAGCCCCAAATAGAGGCAGGTAGGCCAACATGGGCAACTTCTAACTAGGAAAGACAGTTTGGACACCTGGATTTCTGTGTTACTTAGATAGTGGAGGTGAAGAGAAGCCCCTTTCTTTCAAATCAGGACCATCACAGAATATCTGGAGAGGATTGTTGTTTGGTTATGCCTAGGCAGGTAACCTAGGGTCAAGTCTGCTCTTATCCCTGAGTGTGCAAGACATCGGATCCCCGGTGAGGCAGTAGAAATAAAGCCGGGTCTTGGTGATTGTTGTTGTGAGGAGTCGACGCTGAAACCATAGCGACCCTGTGCACCTTGCCTGGTCTGCACCAACCTCACAACCTCCTCCGTGCTTGAGCCCATTGTTTTGGTCCCTGTAAATCATGGTAGGAGTATACATTTGATCCCAGTAAAATGGGAAGCCATTGTAGGATTGGAAGCAGGGAGTGGTTGGATTCAATACATTATATAAAAATAGCTTGAGCTCAGAGAGTTTTCCTTATTTAGTCAAGAAGAAAGAAAAGTATAGTCTTGGCAAACAGACAAGCATCAAACAGGAATCTGATAGATAGCATGTCCTGACTGTCCCTTGGATTCTAGCTTATCATGTCCACACAGAACAGCGGTAGAAAAAGGTGACAGAGGAGCCGAAGAGCCTTAGTGTGGAGATATGAACAGATCCCTACAAGCAATCTAAGGTCTCACCCCAGGGATCTTTGATAAGATGGCTCTACAAGCTTGGAAGCAGGAGTGGCATCCACTTCCAAAATAGCTTGCCTCCGGAAAACTACGAAACTGGAGAAAGGATGAAAGTTATACAAGTGTTCAGGTCTTTCATTCATAGGGTTGCTATGAGTCGCCTATGACTTGATGGCACTTAACAACAACAATAACATATCAACTGGAGGCAGCCCATGTAGGATGAGGTGACCCCTGGCCATTCTTACCTCCAGGCTGTGAGTTCTAGTATTACAGCCTGACGAGTGTACAGTGTGACCAAGACCTTTGAGCACTAAGTGACCAGCCAGATGTGTAAAGTCAGAAATGGGAGGAAATGCTCCGGAAGCAAGCAGAGTCCCGGCCCCAGCTCTCTCCCAGGGAGGGGAAGCGGATGCTCAGGACGTCTGTCAGACTAATGGCCTATCGGCTGTGAGTGGCTGGCTCAGGCCCTAGCTGTAGTTGGGTTCCAGGCCTTCCTTTGCTCTCTGCTTAGCTTTAGGCATCTTTTCTAGTTAGCTAATGGTAACTAATGGAGCCTATTGAGGGGGGTCCCAGGAAGGCCCTAGCCTCATTGATTCCAGAAAAACACCCTGTTCAGCTACTTGTGCACTAGCTACCAGGCTCAACTGAACTTAGGGAGCCATGACTTAGAAGGGTCCTTACCTCAGGACCAAAGACTGTGCATGACATGTTGCCACCTCTGTCTGCTCTCTCCCAACTTAACATTGCTTTTAACAGATGGAATTTTCTTTCTCTTAAAGAGTCTCCCAGGGGATTGCTGGCAGCTCCTGCTGAACCGCAGCACAGGCCTCTGTGGGGTTCTGGGCATGGCATCCCAGATGCTGTTTGGTTTTCCGTTTAGAGCACAGGGATCACCTTGGCATCTCATGTTTCCCAGCTATTCACCTTCCCCAACTAGCTGCTGCTACCTCATCCCAAGGGAAGAGGATGGTTCAGCTCTGGAGGCACTGGTGGATTCCCAGTTACAGCTGGTATCCCTGAAATGCTGGAATGCTTCAGTTCCCATGGGACAAGCTCAGCAGGTGCCCAGAGGACTTATTTTCCAGGCATTAGCTTGGGCATAGTAGTAAACCTTATGCCTGTGGGTCTCCCAAAGTGCTCTGTCAGGACAAGAGGAAACCTAGGACTGGGGGAGTCCCGTACCTTTTCCCACCTGGGCAGGTGGTAGGGAGTCAAGCACAAGCAGAGAGCATCAGGGGAACCCAACATGTTCCCCCTTGGAGAATATCTTAGAGAAGATTCTAGGAGCTCGGTGTGGGAGTGCTACAGCTTCTTCTGTGGCCCTCTTCTATCTCCTCCTCCTCTTTCTCCCACTCTTACTTCTGCTTCTTTTCTTGGCAATGGTTCTAATTCCAGTTCCATGCCAAAAAAAGAGTCTTGTCGCCTCCTCCGCGCTCCTGGGCAGGGTACCGACTGCAGCTCCACAGGGACAGTTCCTGGCGGCCACCCTGCCCATCAGGCCATCCATCAACTGTGTCCACACGTTGCCTGTCCTTAGGGAGCTCAGAGGGAGCTGGCTGGCCATCTGTTCTCTTCCTGAACACAGATGGGGGCCAGGCCCCCTGGCTCCTCTCCATGGCCTATTCAGAAGGCTCGAGAGAAAGCCAGCCCCTTGGGTTTCCCTCTCACATGGTGTGTGTCCAGAGTGCTTCTCTTGCACCTACTGCATTGTCCTTTCACCTGCTAGACCATGTTGCACTGGGAGAATGGGTGAGCCACAGTAGAAGGATAGACTCAGGGTCCAAGAGGAGCCACTCAGCCTTCTATCATGTATCCTTCCGCTCACTTATCCATTAAACAAACAACTGTTGAAGGCTTACCCTGTGGCCCTGGGATCCTGTGGTGAGCAACACACATTCCCAGCCCTAAGGAGTTCCTAATCCACTGGGAGAAATGGTCAAGTAGCTAGACAATGACAGTAGTTTGATAAGCTCAATAAGGGCCAAGTATGGGGTGTCAGAGCAGCATGTGGGGAAGTTATGGGGGTGAACAGCAAAAGATGATATCTGAGTAGGAATAGGGAGAAGGTGGAGCTTGACAAGTTTGGAGAATGAGGCCAAGGTGGGGTGAATGTTGAGAAGCAGCAGGAGAGCTAAGCAAGGGCCAGGTCACATAGGCCCGTGTGAATGGTGGTAGGGAATGTGAACTTCAGCCAAAGGACAGTGAAGCAATTTAATGAGGGATTGATAGGAACAGAGTTCAGGGTTCTTTAAGGAGACTGCCTTGGAGTATATGACCATATAGCCATGGGGAGAAAAGACAGGGGCTATTAGTGTCATCCATACAGAAGGATGGGGGCTTGGCCTTGGTAGAATCAGTAAAGGTGGAGGGGAGTATCAGGCTTGAATGACTGACCGAGGCGGAGTCTGTAGTCTTGGTGACTAATATGGAGGATAAGGAAGAGGACGGGCCAAGTGTGACCCTCAGGTTAGAAGAAACATGTGTTGGAGTTATTTTTGCCAAAGGCAAAGCATTCCTGGAATCTGATGAGTTTAGAAGAGATATTGGTGATGAAGATGAGGATCTGAAAACCTCAGTTAGAGTAGAACTCCATGAGTCTGGGTAGGAATATCAAGGTGCACTTAGGTGAGGCGATTCCTTGGAAAGGGACATCATGCTTGGAAATACGGAGGGTCAGGGAGATGGATTGACATGGTGACTTCGGCAATGGGCTCGAGCGTGTCAGAGAGAGTAAGAATGACACATGATAGGGCAGGGTTCAGGTCAGCTGTTCATAGGGTCACAATGAGTCATACCCGACTTGACAGCACCTAACAACAACAACAACTAGGAAGGAACAGATACAAGACTAGACATCAGTAGGGTCTAGAAGAGAAGAGGTGGTTACTTTTGTTTGTCTGTTTGGTGGGCCCATCGAGAGGGACAAGCAGATTGCCTAAGATGGGGGATTTGGGGGACGGAGTGCAGCTGCCACAAAAGTCTTGCTGTATTGAACTCAGAAAAAACACTCAGCCAAACCCTGGTCATTGGGGTTGTCTCCTGTTATCAAGAGTCAGAGGATCCTACTCAGAGCTTTGGAGGATAGGTGGAAAGAGAGGTGGAGGCTTAAGGGAAGGTCAGCCTCACCCTCCAGCCCAGTTCCTTGAGCCCCCTGAGGCATCCAGGTATTTTCCTGTGATGCCATTGCTTCTCCTATTGAACCGAGACTCACTTAGTCATAGGCTTTAAGGTCATAAGAGTCTTTTTTTTTTTTAAAAAAAGAGTCCTTAGCAAGTTGACATGTCAATCCTCAATTACACAGGAGAATTTGGGAGAAAGCTTGTAACAGTACAAAGGGTATGGACTTTGGAGCCAGAAAAATAGGGTTTCATGGTTTACCAACATTATCAAATGTTTCTGAGCTTCAGTTTACTTATCACTCAACAAATACTATTTAAAAGTCTAATTACAAACCAGGCACCATGTTGGGCATTGGGGAATTAAAAAAGAAAACACAATCTTTGCTTGATGGAGCAGAACCCGTTGTCACCGAGTCACTTCCAACTCATGGCGCCTCTGTGTGTTTCAGTGTAGGACTGTGGTCTGTAGGACTTGTGAGTCTTTGAACATAGATTGCCTCTGGGTAGATTCAAACTGCTAACCTTTCACTTAGTGCTTTAGCTGAGCACTTAACTGTTTGCGCCACCTCAGGACTCCTTAAACTAGTTGCTATCAGGAGAGGAAGCATAGATGTGAATAAAGAAATACAGCCAAACACCATGGCTCCTATGCTGAAGTGTATGTGGCTCCAGTGGGCAGAAAGGAGGAAGTGGCTACTTCTGTCTGAGGGAGGGGAAAGAAGGAGTGGTGACTGGAGGCGTCCTGGAAGAGGTGACCATGATCTCTATGAAATAGACATTATTCTAACCTCCCAGAGTTAGAGGGTTGAGAAGGAGAAACACCCAACTCACTCACTCTGGTAATCTCTCAGAAGGAGAATAAGATTGAGGGCTCAAAAAAAAGAGACTGTTGCATTTTATTTTATAAACATGTAGTTTGTAGGTCTTTATATAAGACAAACACATTTATTTTATGTATTAGGTGGGGCCACATATGTGAACATTTGGCAGGTAAATGCTTAGGTGAAGGGTTAGTAATCCCTTCCCTCTGTCCAGTCTTCAAAGCCTATACAGAAGGTAATTTCTGAGCCTGCTTAATTGATCCTTTGCCAGTATTCTACTTTTATAGTTTTCTGTCCAATAGACTCATGATGTTTCTGCCTGATTTCTGATGGTTTGTTCTAAACTCCTTCCCCATAGATCTGCCCTGAAGGAGACATACAGCTGAACGAAGTGATAGGACCCTCCCTCCCGGGCTGTCCCTAATCTTCCCCAGCATTTTAGAGCCCAGCTTCATAAGCATGTGGGCTCCACCACCAGTGACCTTGTAAGAAACTGACTGGTCAAGGCTGCCTGCATCTGGGAGTGGGGGAAGTGGTAGCCCCCTTTCCTGTAGTGGAAGCCTTAGACCCCTGGGTGTAGGAGCTTCACCAACCTTGTCACCAGGAGTGGGGCCGATGGTATTCCAAAGGGGAGGCTGAAAACTGTTCTGTTTCCAGGCCTGCCTGACCAGGCTCCAAGCATCAGGCTTCCCTGGGGGCTACCATGGTAGTGGTGGTGGAGCTGCTGGGTGCTGGTTCTGTTCCTGGTTTTATTCCGTATGATCTCTGGAAATTTTAACTTTGTTTTTATGCCAAAGCATCAGGTGCCTCTGGCAGCAGGGAATCTCCCCTTGAGAACCCTGGCCTGGGGGCACTCAGAATGGAACCACACTAAGACTTTTTGGGTTAAAGCAGTAGGGCCAGTGGACAGGTGTCCAAGGCATAAAAACAGGCAGTGATGACAAACCTTTGGCAGCGTTGCGGGGAGTGTCTGTCCTTGATTAATGAGGGCATGGGACCAGGAGGATAGAGTGGCAGATTAGGAATTTTCTAACTGCTAGGTCTCCCTTTTTGCCCTCAGAGCCACCTCTCTGTCCTCATCCCTATGTGAAGGTAGACAGACACACCCTTGCCACCTAGCCGTGGGTGGTAAGGCACAGTGCCCGGGCCACATTGAGCTGGGTGTGAGGGCATGCTGTGGCCATTGGTTATTTTCACAGACGCAGCTTGGAGCCCTAATGGGGGACAGGGCCTTGAGGTTTCTTCTGGCCCCAGCTGAACCCCACAGGCCTGCCCTAACACCCTAGCCACCCTGCCCTCTGTGCCCTTCTAATCGCTCTCTATTTACATTGAAATGGTTCTGGAAAATACCAGATATGCAAACACCCTGACTGGGGGTGGATGGGGAATAGGGTGAAGGGGGGTGTGTGGCGGGTGGGAACACAAGTATTTTAAAAATGCTGCAAATCTCTACAGCGTTTCCCAGAAACCACAAGCACGAGCTCTGCCTGCCAGCAGGGCTGCCGCCACCCCGCAGCACTAAGCTGTAGGATTCTGCTCCGTGCAGCCTGGACTGGAGAGCAGCTTCTGGGGTGGGGTGGGGGACACTGGTAGGTGACCAAGCTGGGGTGGGGGCTGCCCTGTTTCCTGGGCAGGCCGCCTGGAGCCTCCTTTGTCAATTCTGGGCAGCGGGTACGATGTGCCCCAGGCATTTGACAACTCTATGGATGCCCACTATGCCAGACAGACTGCATAGGAGTACGTTTTCATGCCCCGCCACCCCTGCTGTGCAATTTTGGGGGCCCCCAGCCAACCCCCAGAGTGGTATTTGGCAGCAGCTTCTGTTCTGTTAAATACAGGGGACAGTGTCAGCAAAGCTTATTTTTTCAGTTGTTTAATCTAGTTTGGTTGGGAAACTATTTCTGTAGACCTGGGTCACCATGCTGGCTCCCTTCATCTCCCGCCATATGCTCCTCAGAAGCAGGGCATGGCGGTCTGCCCTGGCTTGGCTCTGCCTGGCTGCTTTGCACAGCCTCTGGGTCAAGGAAGAATGCAGGGTGTTTGCCTAGTACTGTGCACGGTGCCCAGTACCGTGCCTGGCATGTCCATGCTCCCTGAGTGGTATTTAGTTGATATAGTTAAGATTCAGTGAGAAAGAAATGTCTGGAGGGAAAGGGCGTGAGAAATCATAGCCAGAATAAGGGCCATAAATAGCACTCAGCATGTTAGGTGCTGTTCAAGGCCTTTTATATATATTGTCGTGTACCATCAAGTTGGAGCCATCTTTCTTCTGAAGATGGTAGACTCGAACTGAGGCCTTTGGGTTGGCAGAACAACCCCTGACCACTAAGCCACCAGAGTTCCTTCATATTAACTTGTTTAATCTTCACAATATCCCAATGAAGTAAATATTAGAATAGTCTCTATTTTACAAGCAGGAGCTCTCATGGAGTAGTCTGTACAGAGTCTGCAAACCCAAAGACGACACCCCTCTGGTGGTTCAAATCCACCAGCAGCTTCGCAGGAGAAAGATGGGCAGTCTCCTCCTGCATGATTTCCAACCTCTAAAAGCCTCCTGGAGGGTCAGCTATCAGTTGGTTCTGACTTGAGAGCAGTGACTTGATTTCACTATCAAAGGAATGGGAGAGGCTAAGCTAGTTGCCTAAGGTTTTGTAGCTATTAAGTGGCTTGTCAGGATTTGAACTCAGTTCCATATTCTTAACCAGTATGCTGCATAGGATGGGCAAGGCAGTATCTGTCTGTCTTTATAAACCCACTGCCCAGCCCAGGCCTGGGCCCTCCGATTCCTGCTGCCCTTCATTTTTAGAAGCATCCTCTCCCCCTTGTCTTCTCTCCAGAAGGGAAGAGGAAGCCAGAGTGACACCCACTCTTGTTTTCCCTCTGTGGAGGGGCTGGATGGTCGTGCTGTTGAAGCATGTGACTGTTGCTCTCCATCCCTCAAGTGGCAGCAGGCAGGACTGAATCTCATGGGAGCTGGGAGATGTCCTGGGAATGGTGGTTGAGGGAAGCCATCAGGGACTGCCGGGAAGCCCCAGGAAGAGGAAAGGCATCTGTCTTGGCAGGATTTGGGTATATGGTCCCTTAGGGCTGGAGGAGGGCGCTCTTGTGGCTTAGTGGTGAGAAGTTGCACTGCAGTCCCAAATGCATGCAGTTCGAATCTACCAGATGCCCTGCTGGAGAGGAATGAGCAATCTCCTGTGCAGTTAATTGCCTCTGAGAACCCACTGGAGGGTCAGCTATGAGTTGGTTCTGATGCACACAACAACAAGAAGGCTGGAGGGAGTGTGGATTTTGCCCCTCTGGCTCCCCTCTGCTACATCTGAGTGGGCAGGGACCTTGCCCCTTTCACCTCTGGGGTCTTTTTGGTGTGTCCTGCTCTCTGCAGCACTTGGGGTGGCCGGATCCCCGTGTTATCATCCCCTTGGACCAAGAGCCTTTTTAAAAGGGTGCTGTATGCTATTGTCTCTATGAGAGAAAGATATTGGATCTCAGCCCTACATAGTAGTACTTTGCCGCAGCTGTGCAGCTCAGAGTTCTTGTGGCTTCTTCATTGTCTGCCATTCCTATTGTCTCTCGCCTTTCTTCCTGTCTGCTCATGTGGGCTCATGCTCATTGGCCTCCGTTTGAGTATCACTTTCTCAAAGCATGTTCCTTGGCCATGTTGGTTCCCTCCCTTGGACGCACCCCATTATTCTCTTTCAAAGCACTCATCAGAATTGTAGTGGATTTTCTTCTTATTTCTCCACATGCTGGAACATTTCTTGAGAGCAGCATATGTTTGTTGAGCGAAGGAGGAATGGTTCTATAACCAAGAACTGGTTTCCTATTTTCCCCACCACTGACTGGCCTTGGTGACCTGTCTGGAGTGTTACTCTGTTTTTCTTTTACCCACCAACTACTTCCCGTGTCCCTGAGGATTTGCTTCCCTCTCACAGGAGTAGAGGCGAGCTGAGCTGTGTAGGCATCCAGAAGCAGGAACCTGGGGTGGGATGGGGGTGGCAAGAGGCTGTGAGAGAGGGGTCCCAGGGACAGAGCCGGTGAAGGCACCAGGCTCGGATGAGAAGCAAATTCAGGGTTACGTGGGGATCACACAGTGTCCAGCCCCGGGGACCTTGGAGGAATGTGCCTATCTTACTGCCTGTAGGTCTCCAAGGGGGTGGAATGTGGCCCCAGCAGGGCTCAAGGCTTCCTCTTCCCTTCTGTTGCTTTCCCTGGCCTGCCTGCGTGCTGGAATGTCAGCAGGCTGGGAATTTTCATGGTAAGGATTTTTCCCAGTCAAAGCAACAGATTCCATTTGGAGCCTGGGAACAGCTCCTGCATGCGTGGAGGCTGCTGGGGAGGGCAAAGGTGGGTGCTCTGGGAGCCCCACTGCTCTGCTTCTCTCCAGAGACACACACATCTGGGTCCCCTATGGGTCAGGCTGAAGTGCCTGGGCTACCGGGAGCTACAGAGCTCAGCAGAGGCCATGGGAGGCCCCGGAGGCAGAGACTCCACCTCTGTGAAGAGGCGAGAGCGCCTGGCCACACACATCCCACAAGGCTTTACTTCCTCTGGCTGGTACTGGAGGCAGGAAGGGGAACCGCCTCAGATTCCATCTTCAGGTGGAGCTGTGCTTACCAGATTTAGGTTCTCCATCCTATAAGGGTACAGTTTAGCTTTGGCACAGGGTGACACTGCCGAATTTGTCACCCAGAACTGCCCTTCACTTGCTGAGGCCCTTGACTCTTCCAGGGCCTGGTTCCTTTTCTTGGTGACCTCTCTGCCCTTTGTGCCCTTTGCCCTCTGATCTGCTGCCTCCTCCCTCCCATTCCCATTTGTACAGGGAGCTGACTCACTTCCTCTCCAGCTTCTCTCACTGCCATGCCCTGTGGCAAGCAGGGTACAGGGGGGAGGGTGGTTGCTCATAGGGCATTTCCTGGGCTCTGGGCCTGAAGAGGGAAGAATGTGAGAGCATAGGGGGGTTGACTCTGCATTGTGGGGCAGTGTGGATGCCCCCATAGCCTTTGTGCCCCCAGGGCCGGGTGTCAGGAAGCCATGATGAATATCTTCCCTGGTCCTGCTCTGGTTTCAGAGGAGGAGGAAGATGGAAGCCGCCGTCCCTGTGACCAGGAAGCCTGTATTTTCTCTCAAATAGGTTGTTGTTTGATAGTATTGTTGAATCAGAACTGACTTATAGCTGTCCCTCCAGCAGCAGGTTTTTAGAGACACTTAATCACACGGGAGGAGACTGCCCACCTTTTTCCCACAGAGCACCCGGTGGATTCAAACTGCATGCCTCTGGGTTGGCAGCACAACTCCTTACCACTAAGCCACCAGAGCTCCCTCGAATAGGAGACATCTGCAAAAAGGTAGAGCTTAGCCCTGGGTGGCACGGGCTAGAGGCCAAGCAGTGACGTGCTGTCAGCCCATCCCGACACTGGAACACAAATTCATGCTTAGTCCCATCATGTCAAGGGGAAAATGTGTGGAGAATCCAATAGATTCTTCTGGGGATAGAGCACGGCCGTGACTGTGGGCACTGGGGATGGGGTGTAGGTGATCCAATCTCCTGAGTTAGGTCTTTTCTGCTGTGGGTCCCGCACCCTTCCCCTCACCACCCCAGCCTCCACATTTGTGTACTCAATTGAACTGACTGCAGGAGCAATCTTGGGGTGAGTGGTAGATGGTTTCCTCCCAAGCAGGGGCTGGCACCTTCTACCTTGCCCTCCCCAGAGCCAGCCAGACGGTGGGAGCCTATGTGCCTGGCACTCCAAGCACTAGGGGACCCAGCCTGAACCTGGCACAGCCTCCTCAGCTGGCAGCTGGGTTACCTAAAGGACACAGGCACAGCGTGAGGCTGAGTCCCCACTAACTTGGCCACGCATCAAAATCAATAGAAGCAAGAGGGAAACTGGGCCTGCCGCCTAAGAAGCCTGGGGGAACTGCTGTGGTCTGCCTTCCTGGAATCAAGTGACCAGCAAACATCCCGATTCCCCTTAGCCCTGCGCTTTGGCCGCGCCCCCATTCCACTGGCGGCCTGGGATCTTGGTCTCAGCATTTCTGGACAACGACAGGCATTTCTTGTTTAGGTGAGTGGAAGGGCAGGCAGGAATGAGGCCTCAGCTTGGAGAAGGTTAGAGCCAGCTTGACCACCTCACCTAAAATGCTCTCACCCTCCTTGGTGGGAGGGGAACCGCCCTGTGCCCGTCTGCATTCTTTTCTCTGGCTTCTTCATTCTTTACTCACCTCCACCCATCACCACCTGAGAGCACAAGTGGGCTTTTATATGGCAGGGCACAGTTTGGAAATGTCCCAGGGGTCGTCAAACCAATGGTCTTCCTTTCCTCCCACCTCATCCAGCATATTTCTATTGTCAGTTTCCAGCCGTCTAGCCAGCTCTCACCTTCTCTGTCCAGACAAAGGCTGGCTCTGCACCATAGGAACTGGCCCCTGGGGTATAGCTAGGCAATTTTCTTGCTATAATCAGTGTCTAGGTTTCTCTCAGTCTTGTTATCTTTGTGAGTCCACTCGTTTTGAGAAGCATTTTTCTGTGCTTTTGAAAGAGGGACCAATTGCTATAAAGGACCCTCTATCCCTTCCGCTGCTTCTTCAAAATCCCAAACTGTAGCTCTCTTACTGTTGCCATAGAAACAGATGCTTGGCCGATGTGGAGTTGGATGACAAGGCTGGCTTTGGCTATGGGAAGTGCTTCCAGCTCATTTGTGTAGAAAAAGAGGGAAGAAGTCAGGATAGAACCAAACCAAACCAAGCCCACTGCCATTGAGTCGATTGCAACGCACAGTGACCCTGGAGGACAGAGTAGAAATGCCCCTGAGGGTCCCCAAAGGCTCCTTTACGGAAGCCAAAGCCTGGTCTCTCCTGTGGAGCTGCAGGAACTACAGGGATCGGTAGATTTGAACCACCAATCTTTTGGTTAGCAGTAAAAGATTTTTGCCACTATACCTAACACCAGTGGTCTTTGGCACAGGAAGAAAACTGAAGCTCGTTGCTGTCAAGGTGGAACCAACCTGCACCCCCACTGGGTTTCCAAGGCTATAAATCACGTGGGAGGACTGCCAGTGTTTCTCCTGAGGAGCCGCTGGTGGATTCAAACCCCCACCAGACAGACTCAAGACTAACAATACAACTCCCTATGGATATACCACCAGAGTTCCCTAGCATAGGAAGAAAGGCCCAAAGATGTGGAGTTATGTCTGCTTATGTATGTGTGGTCAGTACACTGGGATGTATTTGTTGAGGCATAGACTCTGAAGCCAGAAGGCCTGGGTTCAAATCCTGCCTCAGCTACTTACTAGCTGGGGAACTTCGGGCAATTTTTTTCATTTCTCAGTGTTCACCTGTAAATTGAGAATACTCATAGTACTTCCCTCATAACATGGCTTGGAGAGTGAAACCAACACATCCTTCCATGTCTCTTAGAGCAGCATCGTAAGTGCCCTCCCAAATGAGCAGCTGCATCTTCATAGTTAATATGTCTCTGACACACTGGGGGTCCCCATATCCCAGGATGCATCTGGTGCTCGCAGCTTTGTGGACCTTCTGCCCAGAGTCAGGCCACAGGCCTTAATGACTCAGTTCCGCCCCGGGAGAGGGGAGGACTTGATTGTTGTCCCCACTTGTGTCTTTTTACCCCAACTAAAGAGCTGCGCTGCCAACCCAGTGGCAGGCAATTTGAATCCACCAGCTGCCCGAATGGAGAAGGATGGGCAGTCTCCTCCCATGTGATTTACAGCCTCTGAAAAGCCACTGGAGGGTCAGCTATGAGTTGATAACCAATTCAACAGTAATGCAGTTATGAGACCTGTCAGGTGGAAATAAGAGAAGTAAGGCCCAGAGATCATCAGTCCTTCTCAGGGCCACACAGTAACCTCCAAGTGGGACTGTTTTGCCCCAGTTTTCTGATGTGGTTTAAACTGTGCGGCTTCTTCTGAGACTTCGTTCAGTCAGATGCTTGGCTGGTGCCACCATCTTTTCAGTACTGAGCTGCTTCCCACCTGCATGGTTTTTGGTTGAACAAATACCTTTTTTTTTTTTTTGTCTTTTGACAGTTAATCTTGTTTCTTCATATCCATCCTTTTCATGATAGTTAATGTGGCTCAGGGCTAATCAGACAACAGAACCCTGACAGAGGCAGCGTTGCTGGTCAGTCTCCCAGGCTGTCGTGTTTTCTCCCATCACACATGAACTTCCCCAGCACTCCACTCAGCCCTTGTAACTCCTACAGCAAAGCCTCTCACGTGAAGTTCCTGGGATAGAGTGTATTAGTGATCAGCCCCACACCCTGTGCCCTCTTTCCGTGGATCGAGACCTGGCCGAGCTTGCTTGAGTCTCTCAGCATGTCAAGTATGTCCCAGTGTCCTTTCTCCATGTTCTCCTCTTCCTTTGGTTCATCCAAGAGGCAAGACAGAGCAGTCCTGTATGGTCCTCGCTGCCCTGTGGCATAACCCCTGGGGATGCTGCCTGTAACACAGCCGCATTCACTGGCCTTACTTTTCCTTGGGAGTCCAGAGTTCTGCTGGGCCTCTGGGAGCGCTAGCATGAGTCCAGCAGTGGGTGTTGTGGGGAAGCCCTCCAGGCCCTCAGGCCACTACATTCCAGATGTCTTAGCCATGCACAGCCCAGAGACTCTACTGAAACAAGGGGCGATTGTGTGACACTGAGGGGCTTTCTCCCAGGCCCTGGATGCCTGGGGGTAGGGGCCAGGCTCCCTTTCAATCTTGCCTTTCAGTCCCTCAGCATCTAGCTTCTGTTCCAGGCTGAGTATTAACCATTGTGACCATCATCCCCCTTTCTACTTCTTTCTGAGGCCTTGGGACCAAGGTTAGTGTCTCAGTTCATGGAGACTAGGCTACAAGTGGACTGTTGGGGAGGGTGGGAAGGAGGGACCGAGGAGCAGCAGATAGTGTCCTCTAAAGGGGTTTCATCATGGGCGGCCAAGACAAGGGAAAGAGGGGACCTCTAGACCAAACCTGTCCAACAGAACAGGCTTTGAAGATGTAGTTGTCCTATAATCTGTGATGTCCAATTTGGTAACCAGTAGCCCTCTGTGTAATATTTGATTGTCCCCAATCCTGCACCCAGGCAAAGATGCAGACATTCAAACAGAATGAGGATACTACATGGTTTAAAATCAGTACAGGTGTGTATCAGAATTGTATCCTTTCACCATAGTTTTCTGATGTGTATGCTGAGCAAGTAATCCAAGAAGCCTGACTACATGAGGAATGTGGCGTCGGGAATGGAGGAAGACTCACAATTTGCCATATGCATATGACACAACTTTTTAAAAAATTGTGGTTTGAGTGAAAGTTTACAATGCAATTGGTTTCCATTCAATCACCGATAGATATATTGTTTTATGACACTAATTATAAGACACCATATTATATAGTATATTGTATTAATTATAATACATTGTATAATTTGTATAATACGATGTAACCGATCGAACTCTTCCCATTTCCCTTATATGATCCTTCCTTCCAATCCTATCCTACTCTTGTCTGCCTTCTGAGCTTCAACTCTGGGCAACTTCTGCCCTTTTGATCTTGTATGGTTGATAATTCTAAGGAGTGGGTGTCTGTCTGGTGTTACTGTGCAGGCCTGTCTTTTGTCTGGCTACAAGCTGAGCCGCAGGAATGAGTTTTGTTCCAAGTGTGAAAGGTCACTAAGAAGATGACACAGACTTGCGTGCTGAAAGTGAAGAGGACCTGAAGCACTTACTGATGGAAGATCAAAGACTGCGGCTTTTAGCATGGATTATACTACAACATAAAAAAACAAAAGTTCTCATAACTGGACTGATACGCAACATTTTGATAAATGGAGAAAAGACTGAAGTTGTCGAGGATTTCGTTTTACTTGGATCCACAATCACAGCAGCAGTCAGGAACTCACACGGCATATGGTAGTGGGCAAATGGGCTGCCGAAAAGCAAACCTTATCACTTTGTTGACTTGGGTGTGCCTGACCCAAGCCAGGGTCTTCCCTATTGCCTCATCTGTGTGCAAAACGTAGATTGTAAATAAGGAAGACCGAAGAATTGATGCCTTTGAATGATAGTGTTAGTGACTAACAGTGAATTGACCATGGACTGCTAGAAGAATGTACAAATCTGCCCTAGAAAAAGTAGAGACAGAGTGGTCTTTAGAAGCAAGCATATGAGACTTTATCTTACATACTTAGGACATGTTATCAGAATGTCCTGGGAAAGGACATCATGCTTGTGGGTGGGTGAAAAAGGAAGACTTTTCAAGGAGATAGATTTAAATAGCGGATGCAACAGTGGACTCAAACATAATGTGGACTATGAGGATGGTACAGGAGAAAGATGGGCATCTCCTGCCATTTGGATTACTGCTGTGGAAACCCAGTGCACGGTCAGCTGTGAGTCAGCTCTGATCTGATGGCCGTGAGAGAGAGCCAAATGGGAGGGTGACATAGCGCTGTTGTGTATAGGACCACTAGGAGTCAGACCAACTTGGGGGCACCCGCCTCGTTGTTTGTTTTCTTACAGCCGCCTGTTGTGGAGGCGTGGTGGCGCCAGTGGTTGTTCAGTTGTTGCTGCTGGATTGTTGTTGGGTGGTGCTTCTTACTTGCTGTTCTGGAGGAGGAGTCTTTTTTTTTCATGATTCTTCTTCTTCCAATCAGTCCTCCTCTGGCCTGTAGGCTTCCCTGGATTGTCTTCCCCTGTTTGGCTGGGTTTTTGGTTTATTTTAGTTTCATGTAGTTGCTGGGGCCGTGCCTTTTGGATTTTTTGCGTAATTTGGTGGGTTTTGGATTTTCTTTTGCTTCCTCAGTCCTCTCGTGGTTTATCTTTTCTTTTTCCTTTCTTGTATTTTGTTTGTGGTTATCCTATTGGGGTGTGCTAGTTTGGACGGTTCGGGATGAGGATTGGGTGGGGTGGTGTGGGGTTCTTGTTTGGGTTTTCTGGTTTTCTGTTGGGTGTTTGTGAGGGGGCTTGCATTTTTTCTTCTTCTCTGTATTTGCGTTTTGTCTGCCTGTTAGTTTTTGTTTTTGTTATGTGTGGTCTCGTCGTTTGCGAGTGCTAGTGGTTCTCTGTCCACGTGTTCTCACTGCTGTTGTATCTTTGCTCCACCTTGCCAAGCCTGGCTTCTGCCAAGCTTTGAGACACACAGGTGCTCACATGCCTCGGTGAATTTGGCCAGGGCTGGTGACGCGGAGGCGGTGGGCTGGTAAAAATGGCAGACAGATGCTTTTGCTTCTTCCTTCCTCCCCCTGTGGAGATTGGACTTGTGTTTTATTTTTCCTTCAAAGTGTTCTGAAAACAGGCTCTGTGGGAACCTCTAAGGGTAGGGGTTTGTGTTTTATTTTTACTTTAAAGAGTTACTTTAAAACCTCAATAGGGTCCTCGAGAGGTCCTCAGATATTTATTGAATGTCCAGTGTTTGGAGCAATCTGACACTTGTCCTGAGGAGCTTCCTTGACGCTGAGAATAAGCACCACGGGCTTCCAGCTCTCATACCCAGGGAGTCTTTACTGATATTTCATTTCCATTTATGTGACTGACCCTTAAACTGGCGTTCTTTTTTTTTTCACTTGTGGAAATAGAAAAGAGTTGTTTATATGAAGGAGAGAAGAACAATGCATCATTATGCTTATTCTGTCTGTCTGCCAGTGGGGGAGGGTGGGGATGAGAATATGGTGTATGCAGAGCATTTAGTAGACTTAGAAATTACCCAAGACTTGGTGAGTTTGGGGAGGAGGGGTTGTGTGGTATTTGGGGAAACCACCCTCAAAGTTGTCCCTTGGCTTGGAGCCTGTGGGAGGGATCCAGGCAAAGCCAAGCAATTTGGAAATCCCCAGGGGCGGACCCAGCCGCTGAGAAGGGCCGCGTCAGGTGGTCTCAGCAGCCAGCCTGAATCTTGAGGGGATGGATTCCAGGTCTTGAGAGAGAGGATAGCTTGATGTCCTTGCCTGGGTTCAGTGCCTACTGGATGGTGTGGCGGCGCCAGGCTAAGCAGATCTTGAGTGTGGGAAGGCAGGGGCGGGGCAATGGCCAACTCTAGGGCAGTAGCCTGTGGTTGATCCTCAGCAGGTGGCCAGGGGCTACCCACTAACCCTTCAGATTAGTGTACAGGGCTGCTTCCCACTGTACAAACTCAAGGTTGGACGGCACTCTTATTCTACACTATATATTCATCCATCTGTTCAATAATTAAGAACATTTTGAGTGGCCTTTCCTGGTAGATATTGTTTTAGTTTGGAGAGATAGAGTACCAATCAAAACAAAGTCGGCACCCTGCCTCTTCTTGCTGTTACCTCCAGGATAAAGAGGCCATTTTGCAGTTGCAGCCCCTCTGGCCTCCAGCTCCCCAGACGCCTCCTGGGGGCGAGGCACAGAGCACCGCCAGGCAGAGGTGAAGTCCCGCGGGCTCAGCGGCACCGGCGGATCGGTGAGCAGGGCGCTGCCGCCCTCTGCTGGACACCCGCGGCGCCAACAAGGCGGGTGCACGCCGGGGCTCTGGCGCATGTGCTTGCCCTGGCCCCGCCCTCGGCCCCGCCCACGCGCCGCCCGGGGAGGGGAGGGGCGGGACCCGGAAGTGGGAGCTGCAGTGTGGTCCTGCGCTTGACTCCGCCCCCACGGACTGGACCCTGGCCTTTTTAGAGGGCAGTGAGCTACTCCAGCTTGTCTCTCAGCTCCTTGTGAGGTCACCTCCAGCCTCCTTCAAGGATCTTTTCCACTGATCATCAGTGTCCAGTAAAAATATGGTACTCTTTAGAAGGCGCCAACCACTTTTTTAAAGCTAATCTGTTATCGCTGTTATTTAACAAAAGAGAAAGCATTTTTACTGCATACTTAAAAAAAAAAAAAGGAATAAAGGATAATCCTTCCAAAGAAGAGCAAGGTACTCTTTCACGGACATTTCCTCGGAAGACAGGTGAAGACTCTTTAACAGAGGCCCCAGGGCTGGTGCTGAGTAATTTATGTACTGGCCACCCTAGAGCAAGCTCCTGTCCACACCTGTCCCTGTCGCTGTGGAGGCGTGTGCCTTTCGCCCCAGGCCCGCCTCACCCCTGAGGACTGAAGGCTTGAAACTCACAGCCCAACTTCCCTTAACACAGACTTCTTTTAGTGACATTTTGTACACTCCAAATTAGTAGTACAAGCACTATACAATTAATATCTATTTATAATAACAGTGTTATTACTCCCCTCCCCTTTAAGAGTTTTGCACTCTCCTCCCTCTTAAAGAGATTTGCTTACAAAACTCTCCTCCCTCTTAAAGAGATTTGCTTACAAAGATAACTGGAGGAATAAATGAAGTTCAAGGAGTGTTCTTTTTAAGAAAAAGTTTTAAGGAGAATCTAAATTTTGGCATTTTCTAAATTCCTTTCACAGCAAACTAGCCTCTCCATCTGAGAGCCCTGTTTTGGATAGTGGCTTTACACTGCCCTCTCCAACACCCAAGCTTAAATCCTTGGAGGCTCTATTTCTTCTCCCCAACTCCTCCCAGTATCATGCCATATCCCCTCTCCCCCAGTGGCCAACCAAGCACAGCTGATACTTTCTCTTACATCATCTCTCCTCACCATCCACGGGCAGAGTCCAAGGCAGGGACCTTGTTTTTCTTCTAGACTGTCACCGTGGCTTTCTGATTTGTCTTTCTGCTTCCAGCCTTTCACCGCACAACCTTCTGCTTGATCAGTATCCCTAATCTATATCAAAGCTTATGCTGTTTCATTGATTCTGACTCATAGCAACCCTACAGGGCAGACTGAAACGTCCCCAAGTTTCCAAGGCTGTGATTGTATAGACTCAGACTGCCACGTCCTTCTCCCTTGGGTGGATTTGAATCTCAGACTTTTTGGTTAGCAGCTAGCTGGGCACTTTAACCACGACACCACCATGGTTACATCTTGCATTCCTGGAAGCACAGGTTTTGCCATGCTCCTTTGTCCTCCAGAAACCTGCAGTGACCTCCACTATTTTCCAGGCATGTGGTTGGGTGGAAGAAACCAGCTTCCAGAATCAGAACAACCTGAATCCAAATGTAGCCCCGCCTATTGGTGGCTGTGTGATTGGGGCAAGTTATTGAACCGGCCTAAGGTTTCGCTTCCCAGCCCTCAGTTTCCCTCTCCTAGAACTTCCCAGCAAGAGTTTTGCGAGAACAACACTGTCCTGACCTGTGTAACGTGCTTCGTATACTCTGCCTTCTTGGACTGCTCACCTCCTATTTGTCTCAAATGTGGTTCTTTCACTTGTCAATGACAGAAAGCCCAGCCCAGCTGCCTTATGAAGAAAAGGGCATTAGCTCAAATAACTGGACTGTCCAGGTTAGAACGCAGTATGTTGTTGAGACTGTTGAGTTGGAACGGAGCCATAGCTGACCCTCCAGCCATTTTTAGAAGCTATATAATTCATGGGACAAGATTGCCTAGATCTTCAAAGAACTAGCTGGTGGATTTGAACCATATACCTTTGGGCTGGCAGTGTAATTTCTTATTACTACGCCATCAGATCTCCCTAGAACTGGGTGCAGTTATGGCCTTATCTGGATATGTAAACAGTGTGACCAGGACCCAGGCTCTCTTTTTGTCTCGCAGTTCATGTGCCATGCTGAGTTGGTCCTCTGTCAAAATAACAGAGACAGAAACTAAACAAAATACCCCACTGCCCATGAGTCGATTCCAGCACATGGCGACCCTCCATCAGGTTTCTGAGGTAAATCTTTATAGGAAGGCAGTGTCTCACTTCTCATGAATTGAATTTGAACCACCAGTTTAACCTTTTGGTTAGTAGGCCTGACACATAACATGCTGCATCTCAGGCAAGTAGCTGCTAAGTGGGAAAGCCCAGGATCTTGTGGGAAAAGGAGGATGACTCTCAGAATTCCCAGTTTTGTTATGTTTGCTTCATGCTGATTGGGTCACAGGCCCTTCATGAGCTAATCCTTGTGACCAGTGGATATGACACTCTTATTGACCAAGCTGGTGTGGTTCCCCAAAGGAAAACTGGGGTGATATAATCAGCAGATGGGAGAATGAGTAGTAAGGAGTACAGACAACAGATTTCCATCCTCAGGACTTCCCTCTAACCATTTCAGCTTTTTCTCATTGTTTTCTTTTTAGTACCATGAATCAGAGCCAATTCGGTGGCAACTAACAACAACAAATCCTTCACTCAGACTTATTGTCCACGCCTCAGGCCACATACTTCTCTTCTTTGTCTTTTTAAATACTATTCCTTCACCCTAGAATTTCCTTTTCACTTTATCTCCACATGACAAAACTCATCTGTCCTTCATGGCCCAGCTCCAAGCTATTTCCTTAAAACTTTGCCTGACTTCTCTGCCTCAAAACTGAGCAGGGGGGTGGGATGGGGAGTAGTCTGTTCCTCTGACCTTGTGGAGTTTTTAAAAAACTCTGTTGAAGCAGGAATAACCACTGCTCTGACCCTCGCCCTCCAACATGGCCTTGCCCTATCTGTGGAACACTGGGCCATTGGAGGGCCAACTGCCCTTTGGAGCCTAGCTGCAATAGGGTAGCCCCTCCACCAAACTGGGTCCCCATCCTGGCTGACCTCTTAGATTGAAGATGCCCAGGTTCAACGACCCCCATCAGCATTGCAGAGGCCAGGGTAAACCTTCAAGTTTCAGAGGCTGGGATGTCAGGCCTGGAGCAAGGTCAAAGAGAGAACAAAGGATTCAAGGACCTCAACAGTCTTGCTCATCTGACTAAACTACCATGGAGTGCCCCTCCCTTCACTCCCTAGAACACCACCCACCTGGCTAAACCACAATGGAATGTCCCTCCTTTGCCTCCCTAAAGACCCTTACTATACAAACCCTGCCCTAATCAACCTTAAAGTGTGGTATTCCCTGGTCTGTTTCTCTGCCTGTCTCTGTGCAGACCAAGGAATCCTGCCCAAGAGCCCCCGTAATAAAGCTTCTTTAGCTTAAAAAAAAAAAAACCCAAAAAACCCCCAACTCTGTTGAAGCAACAAGCATGTTCTAACTTGAATTATAATTATTTACGTGTATTGTTTATCTCTTTTGTTGTTTTGCATATTTCTAAACGGTATTTTATTTTGCTTTTGTGAAGATTTCCAGTATAATTTAGATGTCCATGCAAGTTGATGCACTTTTTTAGAAGGCAAGCTCTTCCATTACTCCATCTTGTTTTACTCATCCACTCACTTAAACATAAATTAAGTGCCAGTTCTGAACTAGGCCGAGGGCTTGGTAAACAAAACCCACAAATTATTACTGTTGTTGTTATATGCCGTTGAGTTGTTTGCGACTCATAGCGACCCTATGTACAACAGCCCTAAACTCTGCTCTGTCCTGTGCCAATGGCATTGCCTCTGACACACCCATCCTGATTACCCCAGTCACTGAATCAATTCACCTCAAAGAGGGTCTTCCCCTCCTGCACTGTCCCTCTACCCTACCAAGCATGATGTCCCTCTCCAAGGACCTGTCTCTCCTTACAACATGCCCAAAGTGTGTCAGATGAAGCCCCAGAATCCTTGCCTCCAAGGAGTAGCCTGGTTTAACCCTCTCTAGGATGAATCTGTTTGTTTTCTTGACAGTCCATGCTACATTCAACACTCTTCTCCAGCACCACAGCTCAAAGGCATCAATTCTCCTTCTATCCTCCCTAGTCATTGTCCTAACAAGTGATTGCAAAGACCATGGCCTGTATCAGGCACACCTTAGTCTCCAGAGAGACCCCATTGCTCTTGAGTACTTTAGAGAGGTCCCTAAACAGCAGACTTTCCCATCGCAATATGTTTTTTATTTCATGGCTGCTGGTGCCAAGAGTGTTGACCATGGAGCTGAGCAAACTGAAGCTGTGGACAATCTCAATCTCTTCGCCATCCATCCTGATGCTACCGATTGGTCCAGCGGTGAGAATCTTTGTCTTCTTGACATTGATCCTCAGTCTATACTGAAGGCTGCAGTCCTTGACCCTCTGCAGTAACTACTTAATTTATTCTGACTCTTATCAACCCTGTAGTGAGCTCTGGTGGTGTAGAGAGAGCAAGGACAGCATGGACACAGCCATATCTGACCTCTGCTAATTCCACAAGGGGAACCATGCCCACCAACAAAATGCACAACCTAAAACCAATTCCCACAAGGTCAGACATGTCCCCCCTGCTCTGCGTCTCTTTCTGCTCAATCCAATGCCAGTCTTAACTGCTTTACAGGGTCTAAAATTCCTTGAAATATCATAGAGCACACAGAACCATACATGAGATTGTGGGGTTTATTAGGAAGTTAAAAGGCTGTAACAGCTTGGCGGGCAGGTTTCTTAGGACAGATGCTGAAACACACTTGCAGGTACCTCAGCCCTCAGCCTCGCTGTTTAAGGCCAATTTTATAAAGCTCTTAGTCCGACCAATTATGGCTCTCATCCCCAGTCCTCAAGCAAGCTTGGGTAAAGGCTCTGAGCTTTGGTTTCGTGGTGTAGCATCCCAATGTCAGTTCTCTCTCACAGCTGGTCTCTGGTTCTCTGCTGAGGCTGCTGCCCCTCTAGGCCCTGGTCTTAGTGGCACAGGAATCTTTGGCCCTAAAGGACATGTACTCTGTATGCTCTGCTACTTCTTTGTTGTTGGTGAGAGTCCTAAATTCTGCTACTGAATTCCCTCAATTTGATGGTGAGACTAGCTAATCCCCTTGTGGATAGACTAACACGCCCTGTTCACACATTCCCACCCACCCACACGGCAAAGTCAAAATATCAGTGACTAGGAAAGCCCTTTTGAACAGTAAACCCTTAACACCACAGGTGGTGTAATTCATAAGGAGTTGTGCTGCTTACTGAATAGCCACACCTCTCTGGAAGTTCAACACTGTCAGCAGTTCCCTGGAAGAAAGATGGGCAATCCCTTCCTATGCAGTTTACAGCATTGAAAATCCAGTGGAGGGTCAACCAGGAGTCAGTTCCAGCTCAACAGCAGTTCAGTTGAGTAACCCTGTAGGATTAGCGTAGAGCTGCCTCTCAGGGTTTCCAAGTCTGTAAGTCTTCATGGAAACAGATTGCCTCCTCTTTTTCCCACAAAGCAGCTGATGGATTTGTACCATCAACTTTTCCATTAGCAGCCCATGCTTAACCCCCTGTGCCACCAAGGTGATGCTGGGAAATGCCACGAATGACAAAAAAATAAGAACCCCTGCCTCAAGCAGCACACAGCCTGGGTGTGAGGAGACGGGGAAAGAAGCAGGCAGTGTGCTTCCCACAACGTTCACCTCTGGGTACTGCATGTCAGTGCCAGTTGACTCTTTGAATGACTTCCTTCACTCCTCAGAGCCCCCCCTACCGCAGGGGACTGCATTCAGATCCAGTCTGGCTTCAGCTCAGCTTAGTAGGTACCATGACTGACTGGGTGCCAGAAGCAGAGCCAAGGGACCTCGTGCTTCCCACATACCACAGTGTGAGCATACAGAGTAGATAAAATTGTTGCCTCGTAGGGCATCCTCTTCATTCTGCTCCACTCAGCTTATCATTCATCTACCTTTCAGATGACATAGCTAAATTACGTGCCTGTAAAGTGCTTATTGAACAGCTGCTATGTGCCGAGGGCTAGAAGGGATGGGATCTAAAGGAGGAAAGACACTGCCCCTGCTTGCCGGAGAGAAATGATTTAAATTAATCTATTATGCTTCAGTACATGACTTTAGGCTCTTTAATTATGGCAGATGGGAGCTCTGGTGGCCTGGTGGTGAGAAACTGCGCTACAATCCTGCAGGTTCGAATCCACCAGCTACTCCACAGGAGAAGGATGGACAGCCTCCTCCTGTGTAATTATATCTTTGTAAAAAAAAGCCCAGTATTACAGTAGCCTAAAATGTTTTAAAATTGTATTTTGGTGTAATTTTGCTATATTATATTGCTTATGACTGTACACATCATGCTTTCGTGCACATATATGCTGTTTGCATTGTTAGGTGTCCTCAACCTGACTGTTAACTCACAGCAACCCTATGAACAGCAGATGATCAACTTCACCGTCCTCACAATCTCTGCCGTGCTCAGCGTCACGGCAGTAATAAAGAGCATGCTAAACCATGTATAATGTGCTATGTGGGCACTTTAAGGGATTTCTGGGAGTAATTCTGTTTTTCACTCCTCTAATGACAGAGGTAACTTGTGGTTGCTGTGACGCTGAACTCTGTGACACTGATGTGTCAAATGTGTTAATGGTTACCCATGGTGGACAGTGTTTGGTGGAGCTCTCAGATTAAAACAAGCTTGGGAGCAGGAGTGGCATCCACTTCTGATATAGCTTGCCTCCAGAAACTCGATGAACCTGGAGAAAGGATGAAATTATACAAGTGTTCAGGTCTTTCGTTCATTGGGTCGCTATGAGTCATCTACGACTCGACGGCACTTAACAACAACAAAAATAATGACTTTAGAATGTAATCCTAGGTAATATGTGTACTCTGTATAATAAATAACCATATTGAACATACTTAAGAACTACCAGTATATGTGATGTTTAAGCATAGACAGTGCTGTGAATGTTAATACTACCTTAATGAAATTGAAAGAGTCCCTGGGTAGTGCAAATGGTTTGTTCTCAGCTACTAACCAAAGGGTTGGTGGTTTGAGCCAACAACACTTCAGAAGAACATCCCAGTGATCTGCTTCCATTGAGATTCCATGCAATGGCCCATGCAGCCCAGTTCTCTCCTGTGGCACCGGGAGTTGCCACGCATTAGAACCAACTTGATGGTAACAGGTTTAATGGTATTAGTCACTGCCTGTGATGGGCACGTATCCCAAAGGTCACCACTGGTGGTTCAGAATTAACAGTGGTTCCGCGGGAGAGAGATGGGCCCTCTCCTTGTGTGCGAGTTACAGTCCTGGGAGCCATGAGTCTGTTCCCACTTGATGGCAGTGAGTTTGCGTTTTTAAAATATGTGTTCTCTCTCAATTCTTACCACAACCTCAAGAGGTAGGAGTCATACTCTTTTCTTTCTTCTGAGCCATAGGATTTTTTTCCCATTCATTCATTCATTCATTCTTGCCCTTTTCTCCCCTCCTAACCCTCCCCCCTAGTACCCTGCCCTCTTGGAAAAGTAAAAGAAAAATTCTTTCATTGTTTTACAATCCCTCCCCCTAGGTCCACTCCACTAGACAGCCTTCGCTCTGGACTCCTGTCATGACAAAAATACCTAATCACATATCCCTCTTAAACAGTTTTCTCCCTTATCTGTTTCAATGCAGTATACATTCTTGAACCCATCTTTCTCAATCTCCCCCCCCCAACCCCGAGTTCAGTCCTGTTTTACAACAGTGGCACCATGCAGTATTTGTCCTTTTGTGACTGAGATATTTCACTCAGCATTATGTCCTCCAGGGTCACCCATTCTGAATAATATTTCATGAGTTCCTTGTTTTGCAATTCAGCATAGTATTCCATTGTGTGAATATACCACAGCTGCACTATCCATTCGTTTGTTGATGGGCACTTAGGTTGTTTCCAACTCCTTGCAATTGTGAACAAAGTCATGATAAACATGGGTGTGCATATATCTGCTTGGATGTCAGTTATGGTCTCTTCGGGGTATATTCCCAGTAGTGGAATTGCTGGGTCAAATGGTATCTCTATTTGCAACTTTTTGAGAAAGCGCCATACTGTCTTCCACAGTGGTTGCATCATTTTACACTTCCACCAACAGTGAATAAGGGTTCCAGTTTCTCCACAACCTCACCAGCATTTGTTGCTTGCTGTTCTGTTATATTTTGCTATTCTGACTGGGGTGAGATGTTGTTTTGATTTGCATTTCTTTTAGAGCTAGGGATTTTAAACATTTCTTAATGTGATTGTTAGCTATCTGAATGTCTTCTTGGTGAAGTGTCTGTTCATATCTTGTGCCCATTTTTCTATTGGATTATTTACCTTTATCTTGTGGTGTTCAAGTATTTTATAAATTCTGGATATAAGTCCCTTATCTGATATGTCATTACCAAATAGTTTTTCCCAGTCGGTGGCTTCCCTTTTTACCCTGTTGGAGAAGTTTTTAGATATGGAGCCATAGGCTTTTTATTGAGTCAATAAGCAGTGCTTTAAAAGTACAGCGCCTCTCTTCTGTTTTCTAAATTGCTTGTGTTCACCCTTGACTTCCCTATTACTTAGCTTACACAGTGTACGTCCTCCTTCCCGCCTGCCCCACCCTCCTTGCAGTTTCTTTGGCCAGTGCTTGCTTTCCTTTTTTAAAATGGTGCACAAGAGCAAATTTAAGAGGCCAATAATGCTTTATTGACTTATTTGAGCTTTTCGCTCACTCTTGAATTTTTCAGTAGACTTTCTGTCTTGAAGGAATTGTAGGTTTGCAGAAAAATTATGCAGAAAATACAGAGAGTCCCCAGACACCCCCGTCTCTCCTGCATATCATTTCCTCTCCTAATCTCTTAGGATCTTGTGGTACATTTATTATAATTGATGAACCAACTTGGATGCATCAGTACTAATTAAAGCCCATGGTTTCTATTAGGGCGCATGCTTTGTGCTGTAGAGTTTTATGGGTTTTGATAAATGGGTAACATCCTGTGTCTACAGTATTATGCGGATTGCTGCCCTAAAAGGGCCCTGCATTCCTCCGAGTCACCCACTCTCTCTCCCCCAGTTATCTTTTTCTTGTCTCTCTCATTTGTTTGGGGTTTTGTTTGTTTGTTTTTTACCTCGAATGTCATAAAATTAGAAACTTGTCATCTGTGGAAGGAGAAGAATGCTAGAAAAGTTAAGAATGAAGTACTGAGCAGGGGCCAGACAACAGTCATTTTTAAAGGCAGGCCATCGGGCCTGGGGCAGACTGGCTGGCTGTGGGGTGACTGCATGGCCCCCTAAGGTTGGGCTTCTTGAAGACACAGACTATGACTGAGAGAGACTCAGCCCCCCTTAGTCCCTCATAAGCAGATCACATAGAACTTTAAGTGCTGAACAAACAAACCTTTAATAGCTGCTGCACCACTGGGATGTCCTGATCCAAAATCAAGGTCGTAAAGCCCATCGTCGACATGACGGGTGGTGGTTGTGTGAAGACGAGTGATTTCCCGGGGCCTCTGCTACCAGTCTGAATGTAATAGAAGAGGTCTGCCCTCTTCAGTAGAGGAAGTGAAACTGCTCTGGGAAGATTTCACACTAAACACTCACAGACAGAACTGACAGGATATAGTCTTCTGAACAGAGAGGAGGAGTGATGGGCACATGATCACTTCACTTTGTATATAAAGTGGCACCTCGTTCACCCAGAAGTTCTCTTCCAGAGCATTGCTGAATGGCAGATGGGTCAGAAAGGCCCCGGGCAGCCACAATGGCTGTACAGAATCTGCGTGTGACACCTCAGGCTCTTCATTCACTGGAAGGCCGAGAGTTTCCCTGATATTCCACTTGTTCTGCTTTGGGAACTGTTCTATCAGGCTCGGTTATCTGGTTTTCTAGCCTTTGACAGAAACAGCACATTGGAAGGAAGCGAGACTGCTGGAGAGAGGAGTGCTGACAGGCAGAGTGACAGCTCTGACACTCTGAATGGTCAGACAGGGGTAGCAGACAAAAGAACTAAAAAAGCAGATATGTGAACACAGAGGGCCTCTGACTTCCTAATATAGGCTTTGCGAGCCTCTTGGGGGCTGCAGTGCCTAAGAGGGTATGGGTGGCCTTTGAGAGCAGGAGCCAGGCTGCTGTGTGAGTGGGCTGAGATCATGCGCAGACCACCTCCACAAAGGGAAGGAAGGAGATTGGCAGTGGATTAGGGAAGTTCCTTAAAACAAACCAAAATGAAAACACATAGCAGTGAGTTCATGCTAACGAGAGGAGTAACTCAGGGAGAGTGAGGCTGGTTGCACAGCTTGAAGACTGTCATTAATATCATCAATACCTACTTGCTACATGTTCTCCTGTGCATATTCTCAACAACCATAAATAAATTCTTAAAAAACACAAACACTTGCTGGGTGGACTGGGGGAGAGGAAGGGAAAGGAAGAAAATGTGCCAACAATGAATAGAAACACACACACACACACAAATAACCCCCAATGCACACATACACAAAATACCTGCCTTTATTATTTCTTCCTTCTTATTACAAAAGCAGTGCATGTGTCAAAAAGTCACCACGAGGCAAAGCTGATGAGAAGATTCCTAAGAGCAATCACAACCGTAGAATTGTAAAAGTTTGTCATCATTGTTATGTACTGTCAAGTGGGAACCAACCCATAGTTAATCACACCGGAGGAGATTTCTCATCCTTCTCCTGCAGAGCACCTGGTGGATTTGAACCATGTGTTTTCGAGATTACAGTACAGCTTCTTGTCACTAGGCCACCAGTGCTCCTTATCTTTGTTATTAGGTTCTGTCAAGTCCACTATGGCTCATAGCGACCCTATGAACAATAGACTGGAATCCTGCCCTATCCTAGGCCTTCCTCACAATCTCTAAGATGCTCGAACCTATTGTTACAGTCACTGTGTCAATGCATCTCATTGAGGATCTCTCTCTCTCTCTCCTGATGACCCTCCACTTTCCCAAGTATATTTCTTTCCATACACTGGCCCCTCCTGACAACATGCCCAGAGCCTAGGGCCACATATTCATCTGGCTGTAGGACAGATTTTTGAGGACTTCTGAGTCCTGAAGTTGTTGTCAGGATAGAGGGTACGTTTGATAGAAAGATCCCAGAGGAAGCAGCTAGGATAGGAATTATAGGGCAGTGATGTTTTCTCAGAGTTGAGAGTATGGGAGGTGTGCAAAGACATTACCTATGAGGGTGAAAAGGAGGGAGCCTGCATCTGCGGAACCTCACTTCTACAGCAGAACTCAAACCAGCATCGCCTGGGAAGCCAGGGATGAGGTATCCATCTTGGAGTCACCATGGAGGACATGCCCTTCAGCACAAGGATGGAATGGAAGCAACACTCAGTGTTTGCAATATCTGAGATGAGCTTAGAATGTTTTATTTAAGAAAATAGCAACTTATCACCTCTCATTGCCATTAAATTGGAACTGATGCATAGATGACCCTCCATCAGGTTGTCAGAGACAGTAAATTGCATGAGAGGAGACTGCCCATCTTTCTCCTCTGGAGCAGCTGGTGGATTTGAACCACCTGCCTTTGGGTTGGCAACACAATTCCTTACCCACTAGGCCACCAGAGCTCCCTAAAAAATGGGAAAGAATTTTGAAAACTAGTTAAAATAGAAAACATCTGTCCTTTGAAGAGGCGGGAAGCTTCAGCTTCTGGACATTTTACTTATGACTTTCATTCCTCTTGATCAGACTCACTGCCATCAAGTTAAGTCTAACTCATAGCAGCCTATAGGACAGCACTGACCTGTCCACTGGATCTCTGAGGCTGTAAACCTTGACAGAAACAGATGCCCGTCTACTGTGGTATGGCCAGAACATTCAACCTTTAGGTTAACAAGCCACCATTTAGCCCACTATGCCACCATGGCTCCTCTCATGACCATAAATAGATGATAATAGTCACAACTTATGTGCTAGACAGTCTTCTTAGAGCCATTGTTCTAGTTACTGTATTAGTCCATCTCACCACGGTCTTCCTCTCCTGTGCTGTCCCTCCACCCTTCCGAGCATGATGTCCTTCTCCAAGGTTCAGTTCCACCTGGCCACATGTCCAAAGTATATGAGATGGAGCTTCAAAACTCTAGCCTCCAAGGAGAAACTTGGTTTCACCCTCACCAACACTGACTTGTTTGTTTCCTTGGTTGTCCATGGTATGTTCAAGCCAGATGTACACTCTATAATTTCTATAAAGCAGCAGTTCTCAAACTTTAGCATGCATCAGAATCACCTAGAGGGCTTGCTGAACTTTAGAAGCTAGTTTCTGATTCAGTAGAACCCTAGAATCTAGGGTTCTAGAATTTTAATTTCCAATTAAGTTTCAAACATTCTAACATAGCTAAGGTATCATTCACTCACTCATTGCTCTAACAAATCAGCCCTCTGTTCCAAGCTTTATGTCAGCTTTGTAGGCTAGCAGTTCTCTACCTTCCTGCATGTAGGAATCATCTGGGGAACCTTTTGCAAATCCCAATACCCAGGCCTCCCTCTCAGGCCAATTAAATCAGAAACTTGAGGGTATTTTTAAAAGCATCAGTATTTTTAAAGTCCCCAGATAACTTCAAGGTGCAGTCAAAGTTGACATCAGCGTGCTAGGAAGGCATGGAGATTACAGAGACCTGAGATACACGTGACACTGCTCCCTAGAAAGCAGAGCATAAGCCTTGTGTCCTAACAGCTGGGTGTGTGCATGTACAAAGCATGCACTAGGCAGGAGACAGAGCTGGGTACTGGGCCTCTTGGCAGTGCCGTCCAACCTTTCCACAGAAAAAGTATTACTAGTTTAGGACCCTTTGTGTGGCATAGTGTGTAAGGTGTCAAGCTGCTAATCAGAAGGGCAGCAGTTCGAATCCACCAGTCACTCCAAGGGGAAAAGACAGCAGTCTCCTCCTGTTAGAATTTACAGCCTCAGAAACACAGTGGAGTGCTGTCCTGAGTTGGACTTGACTCAGCGGCAGTAAGTTCTTACTGACTGTAAGGCTCTTATGACTGCCCAGCGGGGACAGAGTAGGTCTCTGGCCATTTTGGTGGGGAGGCAGCTTGCTCCAGGGCTTTATAACCACACTTCTAATCTCCCTCCTGCTCCCCCCAAGAGCTGACAGCTTTTAAAGCCCGCAGGTCCTCTTAGCCTCTTCCCATCCTGCTCCCAGCTCCCATCTCAGCCTCTCAGTGGCCCTTTTCCTGACCTGGACATCCAGTAGTACTGCTGGGAGAGCTGGCCCATGATTTCTCTTTGTGAGCACTGGCTTTGCCCCAGCAGTTTCTGCTCCGGGCACCCACGATTTCCTCTGTTTGTAGGGCAGGCCAAGACACCCCCCGCACACACACACACACACACACACACACACACACACACACTTCAGCCGCCCATTGGCACACAAGGCCTTGTAGGCCCTGGCTGGGGGGGTGGGGCAGGGGACACACCCAGACAATGCAGCTGATTCCATACACATCTCTCTAACTTATTACAGTGATCAGTGATACAGTAATGATGGGCCTCAGACAGGTGGGGGCCTGGATCTGCCAGACTTCACAGGACTGTGTGTGGCAGCGTGTGCAGTGGGCCCAGTGTGTGTACTGGACATACACCAGTGGTTGTCCAGCCCTCTGCTGCAGTAAATAGGTGGCTGGCTGAGATGTACTGGGGTTTGTGTGTCCTCAAGAACCTTGTGCTGTGCCTGTTATGTGTGTGGGGTGTGTGTGTGTGTGTTTATATGAACACTCATGTGCTTGTCTCCATCCTGGCCTGTGGGGCCGGGGGCTGCAGATCTCAAATTCCTCTGCTATTTTTAGGGGCCGTATCAGCTCAGCTGTCCGGGAGCCAGGGTGCATGTCAATTGCAAAGTCCCACCCTCCCTGTCTAACGCTCTGCCTGCCAACCCCCCCCCCCCACACACACACCCTGCTGCTCTAACTTGAAGAGCCTCCTTCTTGCGTTCTCCGCACAGGCTGCATCGCCCACCCTCGTCCTCCCGGCGCACCTGGTACCCACAGTCCTCCAGGCCACTGCTTACTCTTCCTTACTCTCCGGCCAGGGCTGGGCCGCAGCCGCGGGTGGGGAGGGGCGGGAGCGGGAGGGGAGCAGGGGCGGGGCCGCAGCCAGTGCTATTTTGAGCCGCTAACAGAGCAGCATCGGAGAGGAGACTCCTTGCTCTGGGCTGCTCCAGGCCAGGCCATGCGGGTGAGTGTCCCTCTGACCCCCCACCCCGGAAATGTCCCAGGCTCCTCATGCTGTTTCCTGATTCAGACAAGGAGGGGCCTTTTGGTGGTTTCCTCTGAGAAGGCTGAAGTAGGTAGGGTGGGAGAGTTGGGGCTCCTCCCAGAACCTCTCAGTAAGAAGGGAATTACCAGGCCCCAGCAGCCTCCAGACCCCCGGAGGGCCAGGCCAACCTGGGCCTGACTCCTGACTTTGTGAGCTTGTGGTGGGCACTGTCTTCTAATCCTCAGCACCCTGGGACCACACCAACCACCCCATAGGCACAGACACACCTTCCCCTCCATCAACCCTTGGTGGCTGGTGCCTCTGAGGCCTGCCCTCCTTGAAACAGTTTCTTTCCAAGTCCTGGAGCTCCAGCCCTCTCAGGCCTTCCAGAGTCTTTTGCCTTTTTTCCTGTGACTAAAACCTTCATTCCCTCTTCCTTCTCTCTAAACAGGAGAGAGGCTTCAGAAGGCATGGTCCTTAGACACGTTTGGGATTCCCGCTTCTCACTGACACCCAAGAGTGGTTTCAGGCAGCCGTTTCCGTTTCTGTGCATAGAACACTAGAGGGGGCGTAGATGGCATCTCCAGTATGCCCTGACGGTTGGTCTGGTTTTCAGCAGAGATTGTGCTAGAGGAGTAAGTTTCTTTAAAAAGCCAGTGAGAGAGTCCCAGAGTCCTCCTTCGCCCCAGCCCTTCCCGGCCTTCCGGCCACAGCAGCTAGGCTTTTCAGTGTGTCAGCAGTTGGCAGAGTCCCGGGCTGGCCCGGTGCAGAGGTGTATAGGGAGCCTGAGATGTGACTGTGGACATTTGTATCTCTGCATGCCCGGCAGACGGCCTGGCCCTGGCCACAGGGCTGGCTTCATGCTGAGGTGTGTGCAAGCCTGAGACCAGAGGGGTTACTTCCCCCAGAAGGGGTGCTTGCTAGGTTGGCTTACACCCACCCAGTCCACCCCGGTCCCCCAGGCTACTTGCAGAAGATCACCAGTACAGGGCCCTGCAAGGTGGTGGCCAGGGAGATGACAGAGTACCCTGCAGAGGGCCAGTGAATGTCCCCAGGGAAGGGATGCCTCCCACAGGCCTGGCCGTTGGAGGAGGAAACCCAGGCCCTTCTGTAACTGCAGTGGCAGCAGGAAGCCATTCCAGTGCACCTGCTTCCTCCATGCCGTCTGACAGCACTCGTCTGCTTTCTGTTCCACCCTGGACAGGAGTGGGCCCTCACTGGAGGCTGCATCAGAGGGGTCAGGACGACCTGCCAAGCCTCTACCCTCCTCCTCCTGTGGCTGGCAGTGTGGCCACCAGGCCTCTTCCTGCAGGGCCTGTTCCTCTGAGCACTCTGTGGAAAGCTTCTTCAGGCCATGGGTGGAGGGTGGGTCCTCTCTGAAGGCCGTTGCTTTCTACCTGGTATCTGACAACAGTGCAGTGAACTAAGGAAGGTGGGGCAGGGCCGACTCCCACCCCTTCACCTGAGCCCCCTCGGTCTTATTGGAGGACAGACCTGGCTGTGAGTCCCAGACCAGTCATGGGCTGCTGTGAGGTGCTGGGCAAGTTGCTTAACCTTCTTTTGTTTTTTCATTTCATAGTGGTTTGCTTACAAAGTCTGTACACATTGTGTTTCACACTATTCTTCATTCACATTGTGTTTCATACAATCGTTCCCATGCGTTAGGTTTTATAAATTGATCACTATCAGACCATGCCCATCATTACTCTGCCTTTAAGTTGCTTAATCTTCTGATCCTCTTTCTGCTCATTTATAAAGGAGGAATCATAATGGTGTCCTCTTCAGAGATAGCGGAAGGATTAAGTCAGAGTTATTTAAAGGGGTTAGCACATAGTCAATACTCCTTAAAGGTGGACGGTTAGGACTGTTGATCCCTAAGTAGTGCAGGCAGTTTACAGTTGGCTCCCCTCTAACCTAAAGGCTGGCGATTCAAGCCCACCCAACGACCCCACAGAAGAAAGACTTGGCACCCTTCTCCCATAGAGATGACAAACAGGAAAGCCCTGTGGGGCCAACCTGCTCTGACATGTGAGGTTGCTGTGCGCCAGAATCAATGCAACAACGAGTCTGGTTTGCTTTTGCTACTAATATGACTATTACTCCTTTTCTCTCCCTCACTGCTACTCTCTCAGTTCGATAAATTAGTGATAGGTTGGTACTGGCAGTTGGGAAGGTCACCTAGGAGTCTAAGATGGGATGGAGAGAGAAGAGGAAGATGCCAGAGGAGGGTAATTTTCTTTCCCTGTCAAAATGAGAACTCAGAGTGTACGTAAGTTGGCAGCGGGGGATGCTGGGAAGTTACCTTGCCCGCAGGTAACCTGGCTTATCTGCCTCATGGTGGTCTCAGATTTCCTGCCACTCTTGGGACCATAGTGTGTGCCAATGTCCTGTACAGACTTGTGGGCATTTGTCAATATCTGAGGGGCTGCCTGGTGGCTGGATCGATTCTGGGACATTTGTGCCCCCATTCCCTCCTGTGAGGGCCACTAAAGGAGTACCTGCCGACACGGTAGACAGTAGATCCCAGCCTGGACAACAGACAGGGCTGCCTGAGTGCTTGGACTCTCTGGAGCTGTGGGTCAATAGTCACTCAGCACTTTGCTTGGATTTCTTCTCTTTGAAAACAAATGTTTTTAGGGGTTTTTTTTCTCCTTTGCTCTCCTCATTGACTATTTACATCTTTACAATAAAAGCAAACAATAAGCATCAAATAGATAACAAAAGTGTCTCTACTGTGTGTAATTCACACTCTTACAGGATTAATGTAATCACTGTGCATTATATTGATTTTATTTTTAGTTTCCTTTTATTTATGTTATTTTTTTGTGTGTGGAGTTTGCCATTTGGTTGCATCATCCACGTATTTGTCAGTTTAAATGGCAATATTATAGATCCTTGTAGCAAAGTACCATAGGGTATATATTAATTTTCTGGACTCTAGGCATTTGGTCTGTTTCCAGTTTGCAGCTATTAGAGTGTATCTGTAACAGTCTTTACATGAGTGCACTGTGCGTGTTTTCTCTTTTCTTTGAATCAGCTTATTGGGATACATTCCCGAAAATGGAACAACAAGGTCAGGGTATGATACATTCTGTGGTCATTGTTACATTTAGCTCCACCAGCAATTTCAGAGGATACTTATCCTTCTGCCTCTTTGCATTGAACTTACTGCTCATTGTTGCTAATCCTTGCAAAGTTTGCTGCTAACTCAAAGGCTTAGCATCTCTGTAGGTTCAAATCTACCAGCCTCTCCAAGGGACAAAACTAGACAATCTCCTCCTGTTAGGATTTACATCTCAGAAACCTGATAGAGGATCACTATGAGTTGGAAATTAGTTGATGGCAGTAAATTTCTTGGTGTGGTGGTTTTGGGGTTTTGGGGTTTTTTTTTTCCATATTTTTTGCCAGGAAGGAGGTCTGGTCAGGTACTGTGTTACATGCTGTGCTGCTCACCAAAAAGTCAGCAGTTCTGGTCCACCGAGCTTCTCCACTGTAGGAAGATGGGCAGTCTCTTCTCGAAAAGATTTACAGCCTCAAAAGGTCACTGGGGATCAGAGTCCACTTGATCACAGTGGGTTTTGAGTGTTTTTACCAGACCCCTGGGTGTCAGAATGAGCAAGGATTATTCTCCATGGTTCATAGTGGGGAAGAGACAAAGTGGGACCAGTGCTAACATTTGGTAAGCGTTCATTAAATGCCCACTGTATGACAGGAGGGCTGGAAGCTTAGTGGTAAGGAATTATGCTACGAACTCAGAGGCACACAATTTGACTCCACTATAGCTGCTCAGCAGGAAAAGACTGGGCAGTCTCCTCCTGTGTGATTTACGGCCTCTGAAAATGTGCTAAAAAAGTCAGCTATGGGTCAGTTCTGATTCACAGAACCCAACAATAACAACAATATATGAAGGTGAGCTTTCGTGGCCTAGAGAATAAGGAGTTGTGCTGCCAACACAAGGGTTGTTGTAGATTGCCTTTGAGTGGAGCACGACTCATAGCGACCCTATGAACGAACAAAAAGCTTGAAGCCCCTCTACAACTATCAACATTTATCAAAGTTCGTGGTTTCCAGAGGCATGTTGTTTAGGAAGTGGATGTCACTCCTGCTTCCAAACCTGTCATGTTATGTTGTTCTTAAATGCCATTGAGTCACTTGTGATGTATAGCAACCCTATGTATAGCAGCTCTGAACCCTTCCCAAGGTTTGGCAGATCAAACTACCAGTTACTCCAAGTGAGAAAGATGAGCAGTCTCCTCCTGTTCAATTTACTGCCTCTGAAAACCCACTGAAGGGTCAGTTCTGGGTTGACTCTGACTCAGTGACACATAGCATAAAGCAGCATATGAAGAGTAAGAGTCTGGTCCATGAGGAAGACAGTCCAGTGAGGGCCAGAAGTCCCGGCTCTGCCATCCACTAGCTGTGGAGCAAGCTTTTTACCTCCTCTTCCCGGGTCTGAGGAGCTCGGGCTGCCTACCGGGTAGAGTTGCACTGCTGATCCCAACGTGGCGCCCTCTCTAGCAGTTTGAGTCCACCAACAGTGGGACAAAGATGGACCATCTCCTCCCACAGCCTCCAGAAACCCACTGGAGGGTCCTGACTCCACGGCAATGACTTTGACTTTTTTATTATCTAGAAAGTGAGTTGTTTTGAGGATTAAATGAGAGAGAAATGAATGTCCAGCATAGCGTGTGAGTCATAGGAAGTTTCCAGAGATTGTTGATTTCTCTTCGCTTCCCTAAAGAGAAGATATCAAAAGCGGCACAGAGGGAGGAGGCTGTGAGAGCCTCACAGTGGTAATTAAGGGCCCTTGGAAAATCTAGAGGCTTCTCACTACCCTGCAGGCAGGGTACTAGTAAACATTGGCCAATCAGTTATCCACGCTTCACTGTAACCCTGGTTCCCTGAACCGCAGAGTGTTAACTAGATTTGGCTACTTACTATGGGACCACACAGCCCATCTGGAGCCTAGCATTCTAGAGAAGGACCTGAAGGCGAGCCTTGAGGGTTGCATGTGCTGGCTAAGTACCGTAGCTTTCAAGTCAGGCAGACTTGGATTCAAATCCCAGTTCCACTACTTAGGTGCATTGGGACTTAATTCCACCACCCACCCACCCCCACCCTATTGTCTTCATCTGTGAAATGGGAATCATAATTCTCCCTGTAAGAGATTGTTGTAAGATTTATATTAGCAAATGTATGTTAAGTACCTAGATGCAGGTTTTAGTACTCAGCCGTTAAGCTTATCATTGGACTTTCTAGAGAGAGAATGGATCCGTGAGGAAAGTCTATGGCTCCCGAGCCCCTTACTCCACAGACGCGGGGAGTGACTACACAGAGACATTGTCACCATCTTTGGGACCTGAGTTCCTTACCTGTCCTATATAAGGCAAAATTAAGCTGCTCTTGGTTCTAAGCCAATCTGAATGAAAAATCCAGTGTTAAGGGAGAGAGAGAAAAAATATCCAGCCAGTTCTTCACAAAAGCTACAGCGAGACTCTTCTCTGGGGCAAACCCAGGCTTTTGCTCACAGTGGTGTCTGCTGCTCAGATGGAGCAGGGAGTGCAGGAACAGACCCAGGAGCACAAGGCCAGGTGGTAGAAAAACTTGGTCTGGAGATCAAAGAACAAATGAGAGGATAAGGATCTAGCATGTTAACTGATTCATGAAATAAAAAAATAAATCAGCAAAATAAACCGAAACCTATTCCCCAAAGGTATTAAAAAAATCCTCTAAATGTTAACAGTCACATCATTAGAAGCACGAGTAAGAATGGAGTTAATCTTTGCATGAGGCTTCGTCCTAGATTGAGACAGTTTCCTGGCTGCTGACTCTGGAGGGAGCCAGAGTCTGACCTAGGTTTCTCATCTACAGATGGGGCAGCTTTACAGATCTCCAGACATGCTGCCCTAGCTGGTAACCATTTGTTCCAGGTAGAAGGCAAGGCCCTGGGCTTCTGGGGCAGCTTCCATTTTTCCCTTTCCAGGACAGAGGCCAGCAGCTTTGGTGAACTGTACTAAGGGCTTTGGTGTTCTATACTAAGCTTGAGTGCCTCCTCCAACCCAGCCTTCTAGAGAGCATGTTAGCCATTTTCTAGACTAGCCCAGTGCCCAATTCTGCAGAGAGGCCCAGACGGGGGAGGCTGTTTATTCAAGAACATACCGCTTCCTAGGGTAGGGATGTCATTCTGTCCCCTCCACACTTTGCCTTCACTTTTCTTACCTAGTTCGTTCCTGAGCCTTTGCTGACCTTTTTAGCTTTGTGATCCTTCCTCCGGCACGCCATCTCCTCTTTCCCTGTATGCCCACAGAATTTGTCCCAGCAGGTCCTGGCCTTTAGGAAGACTCCGAGCCTCTGAGAGACTCTGTTCCCTGTTTCTGCTCTGACCCGGGGTGCAGGCTACCTTCGGCATCATGGCCTTTTCATCAAGGTTCGCCTTCTGGGAACAAAAGGAAAGTTGGATTTCAAAATCTTTGTGCTTTCTCCACATGCTTGGCATGGTGTGTATCTGCAAGCAGAAGACTGGCTGATGGAAGCAGAGACTGGCTTATGGGAAAGGGGGCTTTGGAAGCTGGAGATGGATTGAGCATGTGTGTGGAGTGGGGTGGGAAGTGACTGAGGGGGCCAGGGGAGCTCACTGCTCTGTCCCAATGGCCTCCTGCCCTGATCCCTGCTCCTCCCTCAGCTCCACCTCTGGTAAGCTGAGCTGCCTTTTGTCTACTGGTGCCCCTCCAGCTAACCCCTTCACACCCTTCACCAGTGCTCTGACTCCCCCTTGGGCTGGTGGCTGCTGAGGAGGAGTTGCTGGGGAATGGCTTTGGCTTCTGAGGCCTCTGGAATGGTGTCTCCCAGAGGCAGGGGCAGTGGTGAGTAAGAGAAGGGGCTGGGTTGAGGGGGCTGGTCAGTCAGCTGCCCGCATCCAGAGGGTGAACGGGCTGGAGATCTGGGCGTGCCTCGGTGTGTGAGCGCATAGGCCAGGGCTGGGCAGTGACCTAGAGCTGGTGGGGGAAGGGAGTGAGTCAGCCTGAAGCTAAATCCAGAGCTGAGCTCACAGCTGGGCTGAGTGTCCCAGATACTTCGGGGGGCAGCCGGTGTCTCCCCCAATGCCTCATGCTTAGGCCAGACTGGAGCCACTGCAGGGAGGACAGATTTGGAGCTGGTGAAGGACATGAAAGGGGACTTGGACTCTGATAGCCATCCCAGACCCCAAGCTAACAGCACTGTGTGCAGTGATGGGAGTGTGTGTGTGCGTGTGTGTGTGGTTTGAGAACCCTCACTTCCCTTCTAACCCTTGTGGCTAGGAACTAATGCATGGTGTGATCCCCCGGTATATGGGAACTGGGAGGGGGGACATGAGTGGTGGGCACTGGGGGGCGTGCACAGGTAGAGACCTAGGTAGGTACTCCATCTCGTTACTCTTTCTCCACTAGCTCCTCCCTTCTCTTTCTCTCCTCTGACCCCCGTTGCTAAAATAGTGGGGTTTACCCTGGTTAATAATGGGCCGTTTCCCCCTCTGTCCATGTCAGCATGAGCTTAACTTTGAAGCCTAAGCCCATTGAAAAGAGCTCTGTCTATAAGATGCAGCATGAAATCCATGGTGACTGCACGCTGGTCCGTGCCCCAGGCACTGCTGATTAGAGTTCAGAATTAGCCATGGACCATGGCTAAAAATGGAGCGTCCATCCACAAGGAGATCATTAAAATGATTTTAGATGAGCTTCTAAGAGCCTTTTCCTTTTGGAATCAAGGACTCCTTCCTGTGCTTCCGCCCCCATTGTGCCAGGAAAGCCAGGTCCGCTGAGGTTGGGCTAGGATTGATCGGTCGCAGGCCTAACTTTTTCCTGCAGGCCTAGTGATCAGGGAAAAGCAGAGAAATGAAATCTACTGGGATTGCCTGAGCTTTTGGAGGGAGACATGCTGGTGGGGAAAGAGGAGGCGGCTCTCGTGAATTTGAGGCCTAGTCCCCAGGTGTGTTCAGAGCCATTCTCTGAGCTGAAAGAACTTCAGAGCTTCCTCATAGTCTGTCTTTCTCCAGTTACTGTGTGGTGTCTGCTGTTCCCCGATCCTCCTTCCTCCCCTCTGACTCAGGTTGGCTCCTGCGCCCTAGAACCAAACCCCTGGCCAGACCAGCCAATCCAAAGATGCCAAAGCTGCAAGCATCTTTCCAGCCTACACACCCCACCCCAAATGCTGGAGTTTCCTCCCTCAGCTGCATGGTTGGCAGCTTTGTGGGTCTGAGGTTGAGAAAATATCTGGTCTCCTGGCTCCCTCCCTCTGTCCCACTTCTGACCTCCAATGAGACCCCAGCTTCCTGACTGGCACTAAGTCGGTTCCGGAAGGCAGTCATATAGGACAGAGTGACAGCCCAGTGGGGCCACCCATTCCCCTTGCACCAAATTCAACTGGACTGGTAGACACTCACCCTGTGCAAGGGGTGTTATTTCCTTCTCCTAAGTCACCAGCCAGGAATTTTTGTGTATACCACTCCATGTCTGACTTGGTTGGTCTCAATCTTGTGGCTTAACATGAGTTAATGGGATCTTTTTATCTGCCACATCACCAGAGCCTAATGTTGCCCTTGCGGGTGGAGCCTCACGGACAGCCCAAGAGGGCAAAGGGCCTTGGCTGGCTGTGAGGGCAAGTGAGAGCGTGTGGTCTTCACGACACGTGTGGCAAGTGTTGATCCCATTGCTGGTCCACGGCCCTTAGCTTCAGCACCCCTGAAGACTCAGAAACTGTGCTTTCGGGGGAGGGGGAAAGAGGTCATATGCCCATTGGCTTTCTGTGTTATTGGGGTTGGTCTCCCAGCCTTGATCTGCCAGTGACTTCCTTGTCTCCTCCCTCAGGTTAAAGAGGAGGACAAAACTCTGCCAAAGCTTGGCCCTCCTGGAAAGGAGGAAGGGGCTGTAAGTGCGTCTCCAAGATCCCCTCCTGTGTGTGTGTGTGTGTGTGTGTGTGTGTGTCTGGATGGGGTCTGTCCCTAGACTCATCAGCCCTCCATTCGCCTGTCAGGGCTGGAGAGAATACAGTAAGAAGGCAGCAGAGCAGGATTGTGTGGCCCCCAACCCGGGATGTGTGAAGGAGATGAGAAAGCCAAGGTGCTTTGAGGACTTTGCCCTGGCCCCTTTGGCTCTGGTTTTCTGAACCCTTTGGGGATATAAGAGGCTGGATGGATGAACTCTCAGGTCCAGGAGCACAAACTGAGAGCTCAGCTGTCCAGCCTCTTTAGCCAGCTACGCAGATGCAGGTCAAGGGCACGCAGGGATCTCACCACAGCTGTTGCTGCCTCTCCTCAGACCCGTCAGCTGCTCCATGGGGTGACCTGGAGGGAGGCTCCAGCTGTCTGCTGCCCCAGCTCCTACCCCCAAGTCATTTTGCCTCAGGGTCAACACCCTGAATGAAGCTGAATTCTTTCCTCTGAGGCTGGAGGGGGCAGTTTATCTGATTTTTCTGTTGCTCACTGTGTAGTGAGGAGAGGGCTGCTGTTGGCACAGAGATGGAGTGCCCAGGGTCTGAGCTGAGCCACAAAACAGATCACTACTTCATTACTCCAGAGTATGTCTGCCCTGGTTCCTATGAGCGTAGATTTGATTAGCCAGCCGTTGAACGTTCCCTCCTTGTCCGTAAACATTCCTGCAAGGACAGCCAATGCTTACCAAGGGATGCATTTGCACTAACGTGAGGATGAAGCTTCAAATAATCTCAGATTTCTTGGGTGACAATCACCTGCAAAGTTTTTAGAAGAGTTCCCGTGTAAATGTCAGCACTTGCTGTCATGATCATCGTTGGTATCTTTATTAACATCTTCACATAGGGAAGAGAGGTGGGAGGGGACAGGAGCAAAGCCAGAGAGGGAGAGAGAGAGGAGTCCAGCAACCAAGGCCATGGGCCAGCTCCGCAGTGCCCTGGCAGGCCTTGGACCAATCTCGGCCCAAGAGGTTGAGGATGAGGAACATTCAAGCCCTCCCCTCCCCCACCTCTGCAGCAGCCCCACCCTGCAGCTGAGGCCTAGAGGCCACCTGGCTCTGCTCTGTCCAGGGAGGAGGGCAGCCTTTCCAGGTGGCAGTGAGAGGCAGTGGTCCTGGACTACCCACCCTCTGGACATCTTCCTGAACGCAGGCAGGGATGGACAGCGAGTCTCTCAGAGGCCAGCAGTCTAGCTCCCAACTGCACTCTAGAACCAGGGTCATTGTTTTGAGGGAATGAGGACCCAGGTTGTAGGAGCAGAGTGCTACCTGACCAGCAAAGGTAACCCCAGATTGGCCTTGTTCCCCAGGTGCAGAAAATGCAGCCCTGTTACTGGCCAGCTAGGTCTTCCCAGGAGCAATCTTTTGGGACTCACAGTTCCCACCAGCAGGGGAAGGGTGGGCATCCCAGGGTACTAGAGGCTGCCTGAGCCAGGACCCCTGTAGAGCGGAGACAGGACACTTGAGGGCTTAACCCTTCCTGGTTTACACCTACTTCCTCTACTTCTATCACATACCACACACACATACTGAATACTAACAGATCCAGTTTAAACTCTTCAGAGATTCACAGTAAGTAAACAACAATGAAGAAGGCAGAAAGCATACTGAGGTGGAAGCTTCTTGGGCAGCACTGGGTCTGTGGGACCCTGAAGAGAGTAGATGAAGGTGGGCAGTGACTACAGACAAGAAGAGCTAGGAGGAAGGCAGATGGGCATGTCTTGGGGCTGGGAAGAGCTTCTGTCATTTTCTCATATGGGCTGGGCAGCTTCAGGGGGAAGGGCTGGAAGGACCAGGGGCCACACAGGCAAAGAGCCCCGGAGTGAGGCCTGGGGTTGGAGTAGATAGAGATGGGTTCTTTAACCTCTCCTGGCTTCATCTCTGCTTGTTTGGACTGTGAGGGAATGGATTTGCCCAGTTTGGGGCATGGTAGTTACCCAAACAGAAAACTATTATCTCTGAGGCACCTCATGTTGGCATCTGTCATACTAAACCTGGGAACAGACAGCAGGTGACAGCAGTACTTTCTTGTGCTTTGCAGGAGGAAAAAGCCAAACTCTAAAATGCGTTTGTCTGCTTTGGTAAATGGAGACAGGGTTTCCTCGGGTGGGCACTTGGCATTTGTCGTTTGGCAGGATGATTGGGGATCCGTTCATTTTAGGACTGGATCTGAGGTTATGCCTTCTTACTTTCTGTGCATGGGGTGGGCAGGGACTCAGGGACAGATGCTAATGTCTCCCTGTGTTTGTGTGACTATAGCTAGAGGGCAGCTCAAAGGACAGCAGTGGCCCATCCGGGAGTCCTCAGCCCCCCTCCAGCCCGGTGTCCTCAGAGACTTCTCAGAGAGCCAAGAGCCCTGTGCCTGCACTCGCCATGAATGGTCTGGGGGCCACCTCAGCAGAAGCCCCAAGTGAGGAGACTCAGGGCCTGTCCCGCAAGCGGGTGGCAAATGCAGTGCGGAAGGTGGTGAGCAAGGTGCTGCCTGGCGAGGAGCCTGGGAGTGCCAAGGAGCCTCCAGGCAGAGGGGTCAAGTCCCCTGAGCACCCAGCTCGAGGCAAGAGGGGAGAAAAGGCAGCCCCCAGCCCCAAACCCTCACCACCACCGCCTCCTCCACCTCCTCCACCTGCTCTGTCTAAGCCTGAAGCCAAGAAGGAGGCAGCCAAGGATGAGCTCTCCATGGGCCTGCGGGGCCTGATGTCCCGGGGCAGAGGCAAGGACCATAAGCCCCGCAACAAGCAGCCTCCTGGGAAGGGAGAGAAGCCCTCTGGCCAGGTGCCAGGCTCTGAGGGGAAACCAGCCTCTCCAAGGAAGGTGGACTCCCCAGAGAAACCAGGACCCTCAGCCAAGCCTGAAACCCCAGAGAAACAGTGTTCTCCAGGCCCCCTAAAGCAGCTAATGTCCCCAGTTTCTGCTGGGCCGAAGTCAAACCTCGCTGGAGAGTCACAGCCCAAGTCACCAGCCCCAGACGTGCAGCAGGAGGTACCAGAGTGTGTCACTAACCCCCCCTGGCTCTCACATCCTTGATCCAGGGCCCAGGCACCTTCACAGCCAGCTTCCCAAGCTGCCTCAAAAAAGCCTGCATGACTGGAGGCAGGGCATAGAGCCTATGGGCTGGTGGATGGGGGCTGCATGGCTACCCTTTAACTCAGTGCCAGAACCTTCGTGACCTGGGCTCAGCTGGACAGCTTGGAGGGGAACTGTTAACCAGCATGCCGCTGGCCTTCCGTACTCTCACCTCGGTGGTCAGAGGCTGGGCCCCAGCTACTCGGCGCCTGTTTGGATCAGAATCTGAGTGGATCAGTGCCAGGGTAGAAACGCAGGATACCCTGAACTCATGAGGTCTGGCTTCCTGTTGCCCACTAGTTGCACCTTCAGAGACCCCCAGCTTCCCATATCTGAGCTTTGTCTGTGAAGTAGGCATAATATGAGTCCAGAAGTCTTTTAGGAGAATAATTTTTGGATTTTCAAGTATTGTCTAGTATCATGTAATGAGCAGCAACCCATAACCAAACATTATCCTTATAGCAGTTCACATAATGCATATTCACATCATTGCTGCTGTGTACCATAGAGTCGGAACCGACCCATAGCTGACCCTCCAACAGGTTTTCAGAGGCAGTTAATGACACAGGAGGAGATTCTCCCACAGAGCAGCTGGTGGCCTTGAACCCTGTGCCTTCAGTATTGCAGCGGAATTTGTTGCCACTAGGCCACCAGAGCTCCCTTATATTTACACTATACAGTGATTCATATAAACTGATTTTGCCATCAAAATTTTTAAAAATCCTTAGTTTTGAAATGTTTTCTGAATTTTTGAGGAAGAGATACCTGCTTTGGAGGCCTGCTGTGGCTGTTTAGAAACAATAAGGGGTCACACACCCTAAACTCAGTCCCTGGTCCTCCTTAAACAGGAACATGGATAGCAGTGCTAATACATCGTTAATGGTGCCATTACTGCCCTCCCCGTGTTCTTCAGGCCTGGCTGGTGCTGTATCCTCTCCACTAGCAGGACACTTAAGGATGCTGTGCTTGGATAGCAAACGGGCGGGCCAGAAGCTGAAGCAGCATGAGAGTGAGGGGTGGGGCTGGACGAGGTCCATTGGTTCAGCCTCTTCCCTTTGGAAGTATGGGGAGCTGCCACTTGTTGCCTTTGCTTTATATGCTCTTGACCTGCTGCTTTTAAGTGGATGGAGAGGAGCCTAGAGGATGCTGGGAGCAGAGTCCAAAGGCCTGTGCACCTGACCGCCAGCACCTGGGATCCCTGGGTCCTAGAACCCACCTTACTTACTCTCTAGTTCTGGGCTTTGCATCATGTAGAGAGGAGCTAGCCTGCAGCTCTCCCGTCTGTCCTGACCTACTCTGTGAATCAGGGACATGGCTGTTCCTGGCACACAGGGAGGAGTTGGCAGGGGCTTTTTGGCTCAATGAGCAGGATATGAGATGAGCTTTCAGTCCCTAAAGAGAACCTATAAGTAGCCGGGGACTATCACGTGCCTGCTCCTGGCCTAGCGCCCCCCCCCCCCAATTTGTTCTTCCTCCTCTAACTTGAGTGGAGTTGTAGGGACTGGGACACACCCTGACCTGGAACATAACCACCTGTCACCTAGGCTTGGCACAGGGACCAGGAGGGCAAGGGCAAAGCAAGACTTGCCTGGCTCTGACCCATGTGCTCAAGATGACTAAGGTGGTGGCAAGAAAGAACTCCAAAACTGCTGGACACCTGGCCTTTATTTTGATCAGTTCATTTGAAAACTCAAATTGGTGCTTGGCTTGTCTCCCCGACCCGATTCTGCTTACCTGTTGGGTCCCATTGACCTCGTGGGTTGAAAGCATGGCATGCTATACCCTTGCCACCCATTGACCAGGACTAAAAGTGGTTTAACCCTTAGACAGGAGCTGTCCCCAAGGCCCAGCTGACTCCAGCAGAGGAGGCCCACCAGCGCCTTGAGAGGATCTTCACAGCATCTGTAATGTCACCTCCCTCGGATGTGGTTACTCAGTCCCTGGTGCCCCTCCCTGAGGGTGGATGCCCAGCTGTGTGTAGGAGGGGCTGACTGTGGAAGGGTGCTGCCATGGGTGGCTTGTGGGCCCTCAAGTTGACTTCCTAGTTGCATAAATAAGAGAAAGGTCCCACAGGGGACCTTGTTGCTTCAGAGAAGCCTGTGAAGTCTACTCCTCTCGATACCTCAGAGACCATGGGAGGCGACCGCTGTTGGCTGGGGATCCAACAGAGGTATTTTGAGTCTGGCCATGTTCTCCTTTTTTGGAGTTCAGGCCAGGACCTGGTGGACGACAAAGCAAAGAAGTGACAGACTCCTCAGGGTCAGGCCCACTTCTAACAGGCAAAGTCCAAGTCTAGCTGGCTCTCCTTCCTCTTGAGAAAGTACTTTCTGGCTTTAAAAAAACCTAAAAACACAGAGATGTCAAGGATGGCCATGGTGTCCATCCACAATCCCTTGACTCTGCAGCAACTGTTTTGGATTGGACCTGGATGAGGTGATGCCCCTGCTTGCCATGTGGTCAGCGTGCCTGACTGGGAGCCCTGGGTGAGGTGCAGGGGTACAGTGGGGGCTTGAGAAAGAGATTCTGGACTTAGGCTGCTGGTAATCTTATTCTATAAGAGGCAGGACTGTGTACTCCCAAGGGAGTTGGGTGGGAAGTGGCATCCCTGGGAATGTGGTTGGAAGCCAGGGACAGCTTCTGTGCTGGTGGGTGGCTACTGGGGAGTAACCTGGGAAATGCCTTGGAGATGAAATAGGAGAATCTCAGAGACTGAGGTCCTGGGTCTGGTCAGGTTGGCCTAGCAGGAACATAACAGAGGAAATCTAGTACAGAATGGATGGCCAGCCCAGGAGTGGCATGAAACAGAATAGGACACACTGTCCAGGCTATAGGCAGTGAATTTCAGGAGCATCTCCTCTGAGAAATCTGGTGGTCACAGTGTCTCCCCTTCTTCCTAGTCTGGCCCTTCCTTGGCTGGGTGCATTTCCCCTACACCTCCCATATTTACTCTGTACCTTGGGCAGTTAAAATGCACTGACCCAGTAGGCCCAGGGGCGCCGGCTGTAGGGAACCTGCTGAAGATCTGCTTGTCTTCACCCTTCTTTTCTCTCTCTCCTTTGCTTGCTGCCAATAGCTGGACCCTGAGATCGCCTCTCCTGCTCAGAGCCAGGTAGGGTGCTCCTGCCCCCCTCAGGAGCCCTCCGCTTCTTCTGGTGACCAACCACTGCCCCCGGCCTGTACCTGGGCTGGCGTCTGTGCTCGAGCCTCATGCTGGAGTGTAAGGCCTCCTTCCCTTTTTGGCTCCTACCCAGTGTCTGGATGGATCCCTGGAGGAAGCAATGCTAAAGGCGAGACAGCTCTGAGCCAGGCCCTTTGGGAACTTCTAGAACCAGTGTTTTGGCTTAGAAGACACATGGTGGACCTCAGTCACTAGAACCCAAGGGCCTGGAAGAGTTTTGGGTTCCAAGTGTTTTAACTCTGCTTACTCTGTCTGAATACTGAAAGCTGCCAAGTCTTATGTCTGCCATCCCTACAGGCCCAACTTGGAGACAAGGCATTCTCTGTCTCCATCTGCTGGCCATTCTGGGAAACCATCTTCTGATTAACTCTGAAGCCCTTGGTGCTGGTACCTGTAGCCAACCTTAGATCAGTTCCAAACACCTGCCAAGGAGAATGGCCTCCTCCAAGGCAAAGAGTGCACATGATATGAAAAAAGTAAATCACTGAAAGATTTTCACACGCACATTTCTTCAAATGGAAAGAACTAGCCTTCTAAAGAGCTCTAGTGGCCTGGTGGGTAAGAAGCTGCACTGCCAACCCAAAGGCAGGAAGTTCAAATCCACCAGAAGCTCTTTAGAAGAAGGACATTTTCCTCCCATGTGATTGACAGCTTCCGAAAACTCACTGGAAGGTCATCTATGAGTTGATTCTGACACAATGGCAATGAGTTGAGTTGTTGACTTGAGCCTTTTAAAACAACGTTATTTACAAATTAAAATGTTGACAACTCAGTTGTTGTTGTTGTATACCATCAAGTGGAACTGACTCATAGCTGACCCTCCAGGCTGTTTTCAGAGGTAGTAATTCTCATGAGATTACCCATCTTTCTCCTTGGAGAAACTGGTGGATTCAGACCATGTGCCTTGGGGTTGGCAGCACAGCTCCTTACCCACTAGACCACCAGAGTTCCCTACAACCCAGTGGTGTCTTAGTCCATGAAAACCAGAAGTTTGGAAATCACTGATATAATCCAGTACCCTCATTCAACCTCTGGGGAAAGTCAAGCTTGTTCTGCCTCCTCATTCATTTTGCCTGGACTCTTAAAAAACTTGAAAGTAACAGCCCAGAGCACAAAAATTGATCTCTATTCATCTGGAGTAACAGAAGTAAGAGAGTCAGGAATAGGAGGAGGATGTGCTCCCTTTGCCTTGAGACCAGAAAAACTAGGTGGGGCCCTGATACTACTACTGAGAAGTTTGATCAAAGATTCCTTTGAAGATTCCTGATCAAAAGGGGAGAAATGCAGGACAGACTTTCAGATTTTCACAGACTCCAGACTTTTGAGCCACATAGATAAACCTCTGAAACTATTGCTCTGAGATCATCTTTAAAAGGTAAATAAAAAATATACCCCCTGGTGTCCTCCTAAAAACAAAACAAAATAACCCAATAGTCTAGCTTGACTAGTAGAAGAATGTCTGTTTGGAGCACTGTGCTCTTTGAAGATTTAACTCCATGAGATCAAATTGACAACAAATTGAGGCGCCTTAGGGGCAGTGAGCTTATGTTAATGAGAGGAACAGCTCTGAGGAGGGTGAGAATGGTTAGCAACTTAAAGAATAGGATCGATGTCACCAGATTGTATGAGTGGGAACTTAATAACAATCCCAAAATAGCTGGGGAAAGGCAGTCCAGGCAGGATTATTTCTGAAAGCAGAAGCAGACCTGGGAATAGGACCTGGATCTCCTTTATCGTCACCTCCAAAAGCTGTGGCAAAGAGCATACTTGTTAGATTTTCTTATCCTTTCCTTACCATCCAGAGGCCAGTATCACAAAGCTGGGTCTGTGCCTCAGCCTCACGTCTCAGGAGGTGTCTAGGATGGGGGACCCGAGGAGATTAGTCATTCCTCAAAGCTGAGAGCCCTCAGAAGTGTTGGGGAAGGGGAGCACTGGTGGCCTAGTGGCAAGGAGCTGCAACTACAATCCCAGAGGCTCACGGTTTGAATCCACCAGATGCTCTGCTGAGGAAGGAGGGACAATCTCCTCCTGTACCAGTCAGATCTGATTTGACGGTACACTCACACACAAAAATAATAAAATAAAAAAAGAAAATTAAGAAAAAAAGAAGTGTTGGGGCAAGGTTAGCCTGAGGGCTTCTCTACTCCCCTCACCAAAGGCCATGGAATGATCCTAATGGGGCATAGGACTTGGATCCTTCTTGTTTTGCCAGCTCACCCAGGCATAACCTCCTCGAAGATGCCAAGTTTGGAGGTGTGACGGGGAGGTCCCAGCCCCTTTCCACCCATTCCTGTACCTGACTGTGTAGCATATACTTTTCTTTCTGTGTTTGGCTCTAGCCTGGCTGCCTCACCTGCATTTATGTCACATGTGCAGGTCGACAGAGGCGTGTGCACCAGCCACCTCCAGGGGCTTATGGTGACGTGAAGCAGGACCAGGCAGGGAGACTGGCATGTGCCTCTGGACATTGTCACCTGCCTGAGTTCAGCATCCTCTGGAGGAAAAGACCAGAGTGGAGGCTGAGGGCCTAGTATCCACTGAACACTTTGCACTGCAACTCTTAATGGACACTTCTCTCCAGGTCTAGAGAGAATGGTGCCCTTCTCAGCTTGGTGAAGGAAACCTTATCATTTGGATAAAGATAGAAACAAATCATAAAAGATCACAGTACCTGTGGCCTAGGGTTAAGAGTTTGGGTTCAGAACCCTTTGCAAGGAGGCAAGGGGCAGGGGGCAGCTAGAGGTGGGCCTTGGTGCTTTGCTCTCCTGAGTATGTGTGTCCTGTGTTTCATTCATTCCCAGACCCCCAAGGCTGGTATGGTCCCTTCTCTCCATCCTCCTCCTCACAACTTCTCACGACCTGCACTACTTCCTGGCTTCCACCCCCTCTTCCTCAGCACCTCTCATGCCCTGTGTTTTCTGTCTGCTGCCTAATTGTCCCTCTCTCCTGAGTTGTCTCCTTTCTGGCACTGTCTTTGTTCTTCTGTGCACCACAGCAGGGTCAGACGATTTATTCGCCCCCTCCCCCTGACAGGTGAAGACAGAGGAGCAGATTGCAGCTGAGGAGGCCTGGTATGAGACGGAGAAGGTGTGGCTGGTCCATAAGGATGGCTTCTCGCTCGGTGAGTCACGGGACAGCCGGGGTGCAGGTACTGAGAGGCACTGGTTTCTGGGCTGCGTCTTTAACCTGTCCCTGTCTTGCGGGGCAGTGACTGCCTTCAGAGCCTGGGGAGGGGTGGGTGGTGAAGGACAAGAGCTTGGTAATACAGTGGTGAGGAAGGTTGGACCATGAAAGGCCTAAACAAGGTGGCAAAAGCCTCAGGCCCACATCCCACTGCCTGTCCCTGCTTCACAGCCAGTCAGCTCAAATCCGAGGAGCTCAGCTTGCCTGAGGGGAAGCTGCGCGTGAAGCTAGACCACGACGGAGCCATCCTGGATGTGGATGAAGACGACGTAGAGAAGGTTCGCAGGTGGCAGCCACAAGGGGGCGGGCTGGACAGGGCGAGCCTGTGCGCTGGCAGGGGAACCAGTGCTGCCACTTCAGCGCCCACTGGTCTGTCCTTTCCCACAGGCGAATGCTCCATCCTGCGACCGCCTGGAAGACCTGGCCTCACTGGTTTACCTCAATGAGTCCAGTGCCCTGCACACACTGCGCCAGCGCTATGGGGCTAGCTTGCTGCACACGTACGCTGGCCCCAGCTTGCTCATCCTCAGCCCCCGGGGGGCTCCAGCTGTGTACTCTGAGAAGGTGTGCCCCACTCCCTGTCCTGGTCTGCTACACTGCCTCCCAGAACCCCCCACCTCCATCTGCCCCGCTCCCACGTGCATCACACTTGGCTCCTGTCCACTCCCACATTTGACCTTTTGAGGCATTTCAAGGCTTGGGGGCCAGAACGAGCCCTCCAGACCTTGAAGACCTCCAGACCTTTCTCTCTCTCTGCATTTCCATGCATGGTCTTCCCTTCTGAATCGCTTGGCATTCCTGTAGGGAGAAGTCCCAGGATTGCAGGCCTTGAGAATGAGGGCTGACTGGGTGAGCCCAGCTTACAGCCTCCCCATTTCCTTCCATCCTTCTCCCTCCCCAAGGTGATGCACATGTTCAAGGGGTGCCGGCGAGAGGACATGGCTCCCCACATCTATGCCGTGGCTCAGACTGCATATAGGGCCATGCTGATGAGCCGGCAGGACCAGTCCATCATCCTCCTGGGCAGCAGTGGCAGTGGCAAGACCACCAGCTGCCAGCATCTGGTGCAGTACCTGGCCACCATCGCAGGCACCAGCGGGAACAAGGTGTTTTCTGGTGAGGCAGCAACAGCTGAGAGCACTAAGCATGTGCTAGGGGTGGGAATGGGGAACAAAGACCCTCTAGTGCTAGTTCCTCCGTTTTCACAACCCAGCCTCTCTGTCCCCTCAAGATCACTCCATTTCCAGGCATTTCTAGACTGACCAATCTTTATGCCAGGCACACAGGTTTTGCATTCTGCCTGGGCCTTGGAGCTCTGGTGGGTGGTGAGTTGTGCCTGGCTGTCCTGACATCCCCTGGGCTTGTCTTCTGCAGTAGAGAAGTGGCAGGCTCTGTACACCCTTCTGGAAGCCTTTGGAAACAGCCCAACCATCATGAATGGCAGCGCCACCCGGTTCTCCCAGATCCTCTCACTTGACTTTGACCAGACTGGCCAGGTGGCCTCGGCCTCCGTTCAGGTAAGAGGGCACTGGCAGTCTGATTTCATAGCCCAGAAATCAAACTGTTGGCTCTTTGTCCTTTTCTTTCTCTTGGATTCTGTCTCAACACAAGAGACCTGATGGAGGCAGAGCTGGCCTCCTCTGTCCAGCCCTCACCATTCTATCCTCTCACTTCCTGCCCTGGATAAGGCAGGATTCAGTTTTCTGCCTCGCTTGCTCTAGCTTTTCCATCCTCAGAGTGTCCCTGTCCTACTAGGACTGCAGCCCATTTTAACTTTCTAAGGTTCATGGTAGGAATGCTGGTGGCTGGTCCGTAAGGGGTTGGGCTGAGTGGGAAAGATGGGCAATCTCCTCCTGTACAGTTTACAGCCTCCTGAGAACCCGCTGGAGGATCAGTCTTGACTCGATGGCGTTGAACATGAGCAAGTCCCTGGTCAGGCTTCTTGGGCTGATTTCACCCAGCACAGGGCTAGGTTGTCAGTAAAGTGAGACAACCGGAGCTGTGCCAGGCTGGCTCTGGTTTCACCCCACTTGGCCCTGGAGTGATTTGGCCTCTGGTTGAGCACCCTTGGAATAAGCTGTGGTCCTCTGCGTCTAGGCCCTGGAGACTCGTGGGCCCAGTTTCTTCTAGTCTGGGTGTGGGAAGCTTAACCTTCACTGCCCTCCTTTCCCACCCCGTCTGTGCTCTGCCACAGACGATGCTTTTGGAGAAGCTGCGTGTGGCTCGACGCCCAGCCAGTGAGGCCACGTTCAACATCTTCTACTATCTGCTGGCCTGTGGAGATAGCACCCTCAGGTGAGAGGAGACAAGAGCATGGGGAGGTGCTTTGGGCTTCTGGACCTTGTTGTTTGATTGCATCCTGTACTGTTTATTGTTTATTGTGTGCTTGATTTGTGCTAAGCGCTTGAGTGTGGCAGCTTAAAAGAGACAGACTAGGAACTCCCTGGCTCTGCATCCAGGAGCCTTGCTACATGTGACAAGAACATAAGAAATCACTGTGTTCTCAGAGCCTGCCGGGATCTCTGTTACTCACAAATCTGGGCCTGGAAGGGAAAACACTGAGACTCAGGTGGTCGGTGTCTTACCCTCTATCAGGTGGCAACTGTGAGTGGAGCTGGTTTTTGAGCTCACAGTGGTTATGCTGGAGCCCAAGCCTTTTCCAACACCCCCAAGTTGTTCTCCAGCCCCACGTTGGCCACCTCTGTCACGTACTTGCTTTTAGATTTTCAGACTATCTGTAATTAATCACAGGAAAATGGCTTGCTCTGGGGTGTTGTCCTCTCAGTCTTTGTTCAGGCTGAACCCACCTTTCAGCAGGTTCCCTGTCCCCTCCAGGGCCTGCTGGGCCCCCTCATCTGGACATCTGTGGGGACCTGTTCTAGGGAGGCTAGTGCTCTGCCCAGGCATTCTGGCAAATTAGGAAAGACAACAGCCGCTGACCAGACAGTGAGGGCATAAGGGCCAGACAGACTCGGCGTCTAGAAGCTGAGTCTGTGTTTCTCAGCCCTGGGAGGGAGGGGGCCTTGGCCTGGGGACCAAACAGAGAGCTGATGTCTCATTTGTACCCTAGGACAGAGCTCCACTTGAACCACTTGGCAGAAAACAATGTGTTTGGGATTATGCCACTGGCCAAGGTAAGGGGCTTTTGAGGACTGAAGATAGAAGTTTGGATTGACCTCTAGTGGCCTTGGGGATAGTGGTGACCCTTCTTCAGCTCCCCAAGAGTCTGGCAGCATGGAGGGGTAGGGTGGTGTTGCTGGGAGGGACAGCCCCTCTGAGTTCCGATGCCAATGTGCCAGTCTGTCCCTGCAGCCTGAGGAGAAGCAGAAGGCAGCTCAACAGTTCAGTAAGCTGCAGACGGCCATGAAGGTGCTGGGTATCTCTCCCGATGAACAGAAGGCCTGCTGGTTCATCCTGGCTGCCATCTACCACCTGGGGGCTGCAGGTGCCACCAAAGGTAACCTGAGGTCAACGCCCCAAGAGCCTGCTTATCACTCAGGAGACCTTGTAGAGGCCCTGCCCACTTCCACTCTGTTCTTTCCCAGCATAAGCATTTCTGTTATCAGACATCCCTTGGGGGGGCGGCCTTGTGCCTCTTCCTAGTCACCCACATCAGAGCAGAAGAGCCATTACCTGGAGACAAGTCTCTACTCATGATGGCCTGTGGGTTTGGAGGATGAGGGGGAGAGGTAACTTTCAGAGCAGTCCCCGCTGGAGTAACTGTCCTTCTTGTTCCCTTCCTGACAGAGGCACTCGAGGAGCAAGAGGGTAACTTACCGTGGCCCCTCACTCGGGTGCAAGGGCAACCTTGGTGCCTGCTCTGGGCTTTCTCTAGGGTCTAAGCTTGTTCTGTCATTGGGGAGGGGAACTGGCCTGGGTGAAAGGCCCAGGGCTGGGAATGAAGAGGGACCTTGGTGGCTGTGGAGCTTCTGGGAAACCCAGGAATATCTGCATCCCCTACCTATTTTGCTTCTGGGTCCTAGACTCTCTCAGGATCCCCTCTGTGGGACTCACTTCGGGTGGGGTAGGGTGGGCTTGCTTCCTGAGGCCAGTGTTCCCTGGGTCTTCCCTTTTCCTCACTGGTTTGGTGACAGGTGTCTCTTCATCTTGCATGTCAGGGTGGTGGACACTAGGGGGCAGCAGATACACATGCTAACAAATAGGCTGTTGCTTCAGCACTTGGGCTTTGGGGCTTGTGAATGGCAAAGACTTGAGCTGGCTTGGAGAAGATCTGTTTTTTTTAACCTGCTGGTGCTTCGAGCACCTCTTTCTCCTTCTGTCGAGGGAAAGGGGATACTGGCTCTGACCAGCAGCCGCAGGCTTTGGCTTCTCTTCCTCTGGTGGGATATGAAGGGTTCCAGGCTGCTCAGCTGAATTCAGCTCTGGTGGGTGGGTACATGGAAGAATGGGGTCTGGGTGTTAGACTCATTATGAGCCCAGCAAGTGGTATCCTTGCCAAGGAGGAATCAGACTAGAGGAGGAAGAAGTTACTCTGTGGGTGGGGAGGGCAGGTAAGCAGGTGGCTGTGGGAAATTCTTCCACTGTGAAAAGGTGACAAGCTTGAGTATGACCTCAGAGCTGACTGAAGGAGCAGGTGTCAGCGCATGGTCTTTGTTGAGCATATCCGTTACCTCCCCAGAATTTTCTGGAGTGGATATGTGTGTGTCTGGTAGAATGTCTTTCCATCTGTGTCGGTATGAGTACATCCATAAGCATACTCCTTTGAGACTGCGTGTAGTGTAAGTGTATGTGTGTGTGTGTGTTTCTGTGTCTGAATGGGTTGTATTTTCTCGCCTGCCCATCCTCACAAGTTCTCCCCTCCCCTTCGGCCCTTCCCGTGGGCCTGGTGGGCTCCACTGATGACTGTTTGCTAACACATTGTTTTTCTTTGCATGCTGCATGCTGGTCCTTTGCCTTACAGAAGCTGCTGAAGGTAAAACCTTGTTTCTTGTTAGCTTTCCCTAATTACCATGATTAGACACATGTTGGCTGAGGCCGTATGTCTGTGTGGGCTCCTCCCACCCCCTGCTCTTCTTTGCATCCCCCAAGGATAGGGGCATCCTTGGGGCATGGGTGGGTTTCTGTGGTTCCCCCCAGCTGATGCCTGGGGCTAAGAGGAAAGGGCTTAAGGGGGAAGGCACTAGGACTTTCTCTTGAGAAGCCCCCACACAAGCACAGGTCATAGGTTGATTGACTCATCCTGTAACATTGTCCTTCTCCATGGTGGGCACCCCTGGAGCCAACCCCTGGAAAGGGATGATCTTTGCAGCTGACATGGTGCCCTCTTGTGGCAGCAGAGTGAAGTTACCTTCTCTGCTGGGATTTGCTCCTTTTCTCTCCCTCTGGTGGCATAGTGCATTTAGTGTTGTGCTGCTAACTGAAAGGTCAGCTATTCAAATCTACCACCCACTCATCTGGAGAAAGATGGGCAATTCCTGCTTATAAATAAAGATTTGCAACCTCCAATACTCAATGGAGGGTCACTGTAAGAATCAATTTGATTGTAATGGCTTAAGGGACACTGGCTGTCCCCGTATTGCTTGAAGCTCATTTGGTGTCATGAGGGATGATTGTTCCCCCTGGAAGATGCTGCTGTTCAGTCCTATCAGAGAGGGAGCCAAAGGGCACAGTGATCATCAGCTGACCCAGGGAGCTCCCTTTCTCCCTCTCCCCACTCCCCCCCCCCCCAGCTGGGCGTAAGCAGTTTGCCCGTCATGAATAGCTCCAGAAGTCTGCCTACCTGCTGGGGTGCGGCCTGGAGGAGCACTCCTCTGCCATCTTCAAGCACCAACCCAAGGGCGGCACCCTACAGCGTTCCACCTCCTTCCGCCAAGGCCCCGAGGACAGCGGGCTGGGCGACGGCACAGGTATGCGGTGCAGCGCGGGTGGGGAGACAGTGAGAGTGAAGGGATGCTTCTTGTACAGAGCGAGGCCCCGCCCAGAACCTCAAGCCTGTTTGACCCTGAGAAGGTAGGGGAGTCCCAGGGAGAAGACATGAGCTGCACTTCTTGCCCCACAGGCCCCAAACTCAGTGCCCTGGAGTGTCTAGAGGGCATGGCATCGGGCCTCTACAGCGAGCTCTTCACCCTTCTCATCTCCTTGGTGAACAGGTGAGTGCCAGGTGGGGCCCAGAGGCTGCCCTGCTTCCTGCTTTGGCAACGGTTGAGTTAATAATGCCTTTGTGGCTGTGCACTAAAGCTGAACATCTCTACTAGCAGAGGGCTCACTGTCCCCATGGGCTGGAGGGAGGAGAGCCAGGCATGCTCTCCTTGGGATCTTGGGGACCCCACGTGGGTGGGTGAAGCGCAGGGTAAGGCGGAGCTGCCTGGGCAACAGAAGCAGGCCGGTAGGGCCCGCCTGGCAGCACTGTCTCGTAGGCTCTGACCCAGGCTCTTGTTGTGAAGGGCTCTCAAGTCCAGCCAGCACTCGCTCTGCTCTATGATGATTGTGGACACTCCAGGCTTCCAGAACCCCGAGCAGGGGGGCTCGGGCCGCGGTGCCTCCTTTGAGGAGCTGTGCCACAACTACACCCAGGATCGGCTGCAGAAGCTCTTCCATGAGCACACGTTTGTGCAGGAGTTGGAGAAATACAAGGAGGTAGCATTCACTCATGGCTCCCCCCGCCTGAGACACCCCATCCTGCCCTGCCAGCCTCACCACAGGCCTGGCACCCCCAGAAAGGGCATGTGTCCCACTGACTGCTCTTCCTGTTTATTTATTTTCCCTTCTCTTTGGCCCCCTTTACTCTCTGGAGGTCCCTGGGTAGCATAAATGGTTTGTCCTCAGCTCCTAACCCAAAGGTTGATGGTTTAACCACCTCCCCAGCAGCCCTGTGGAAGAAAGGCCTGGTGATTGTTTTGCCAGGAAGACCCCATGGAGCAGTTCTACCCTGCAACATGTGGGTCACCATGAGTCAAAACTGATGTCAAGGGAATTGCGGGGGGGTGAGGGTTGGTGTTTAACCTCTAGTCCATGGCCTCAATCTTACTTTGTGGAACATTTGCTGTCTAAGAAATGCAAAGTGTATTTTAGGGTCTCTAGAATGGTACAATCCCTGCTTCTGAGTGTGCCTGGACCTGGCCTTCCCTAATCCCTTATCTCTTTAAGCTGGTGATTAATTAATTAGGACAGACCTCCATAAAAGGGTGTTCCACATGGGGCAAGATTAGGAAATCCGACTTCATTTGGAGATGAGTTGAATGAACTGGGGAGGAGATTTATCTTGGGTAGGAGAAGATTTAGGAGGGCAATGACAGTTGTTTTCAAGTGTTTCAAGGATGACTCTGAAAGTTGAAGGCAGGCTTATTCTGCATTACCTAATCAAACTGATGTGAATAACAAGAAATAGCTCTGACTTTAGCTGAGTGCAGGAGGAAGTGAGAAGCCTTTCAGCTGTCCAGAAACACACACAGTACCTTGGAAGATAGTTAGCAACTTGTCACTTGGTGATGCTGGGAGAGAGATCGTGCATGGCATGGGGACTGGACTTGTTGACCCCAGAACCCCCTCTTGGCCTGCACCCCCACACATAGCCCCCTCTGCTCACCACTGCTCTGTCTTCCCTTCTAGGAGAACATTGAGCTGGTATTTGACGACATGGAGCCGGTCACAGATGACTCTGTGGCTGCCGTGGACCAAGCCTCTCATCAGTCCCTGGTAGGAAGTCCAACAAGAGTCTAGACAAGGCCTTTCTCTCCTTTCTCACTCCTGCGTCACCAGTGGTGGCCCTGAGGACTGAGAGGGCCCAGCTGTCATGTTTAGACATCAGGCACCTCATATCTCAAGGCCCAAAGGCCCCTGCCCCTCAGCACTCAGTCATTCCTCCAGAGGTCAGTCTGCCTGCCTGGTGCTGGAGGACCACAGCACAATGAGGTCTAACCCAAGGGGGAGGTGTGCCTCCTCTTGCTAGGTGAGGCTCAGATTGATCTGTGAGCACAGCTGAGCCTCAGGCATGTCTGCCAGGAGCCCCAGTATTGACCCCGAAGTGGTGAGGGCCTGACTGGGTCCAGAAGACAGTCATTCTCCCAAGTCCTCAAGAAAAGGACTGTAGCAGCCAACAGAACAATGAGAGAAGGCAGTGTTCTGCTTAGACAGGGAGATAGCGCCAAGCTGTCAAATGCCCGCTGAGGGTCTGTGGTGGGGTGACCCCTCAACCTCGAGGGTGGGCTTTGTCACTCTTTGCACTAGTGTCTTGGACACCTCGGTGCCTGGAGGACTGACTGGCTTGATGAGCATTTGGCATTTGGTGATTGTCCTCAATTAGGGAAATTGCAGAAAGTGCTTTATTGGAGAATTGGCATTTTTGCTAGCCTGCTAAGCTCCCTCCTCTGCCTCCATTTCTGCCTCTTCCCTGCGGGGAGGCCCGCTTAGCTAGAATAAGGGGGTGGGACCCAGGGGAGAATGAGGTGCCCCCCTGGGGATAAATGCTTAAAGTGCCCAAGTACCATATCTCCCCAGGGAGGCAAGATTTCCTTTTTGCCTGACACCTGGGCTCCCATGGCAGCTTTCCTCAAGAGCCTTTGCATCCCCAAGGGAAACAGGGAAGTTAATCCATATGGCTTTATGAGCAGCAGTGGGTCAGTGAGGGGGCTTGACCCTCCTCCTCCTCCTCCTCCTCCTCCTCCTCTTAGCTGGGCCTTGGAGAAGGGGCCCCTCACCGTATCATCATCAGATGACCTCATTGCTTTTTCTGGCCACTTAGCTTTGATGCCCCTTATAGTTGCTCACTAGTCCTCGGATGCCTTCTGCTTCCTTCTGGTCTTGACACCATCCTGTGGTCGTGGGAGGCTGTGAGAAGCAGAATCATTCAGCTGGGGCCAAAGGGAGAGGCGCACCCCTGGGGCTGGAACCGTGGTTAAGTGGTTGTCTGCTAACTGAGAAGTCAGTGGTTTGAACCCACCTGTCATTTGAGAGGATAAAGATGTCGCAGTTTGCTGGTGTCAAGAATCACAGCTTTGGAAGCACTACAGGGCAGTTCTGTTATGTCCCATAGGATCACTATGGATTAGAATTGACTCTACAACGGGTGAGTCAACACTCTTGGTACCAGCAGTCAGGAAATCAAAAAGTGTATCGCGATGGGAAAGTCTGCCGTTAGGGACCTCTCAAAGGTACTCAGGAGCAACAGTGTCTCTCTGGAGACTAAGGTGCACCTGATACAGGCCATGGTATTTGCAATCGCTTGTTATGCATCAGAGAGTTGGACAATGACTAGGGAGGACAGAAGGAGAGTGGATGCTTTTGAGCTGTGGTGCTGGAGAAGGGTACTGAATGTACCATGGACTGCCAGGAAAACAAACAGATTCATCTTGGAGAGGATTAAACCAAGCTGCTCCTTGGAGGCAAGGATTCTGGGGCTTCGTCTGACATACTTTGGACATGTTGCCAGGAGGGACGGGTCCTTGGAGAGGGACATCATGCTTGGGAGGGTGGAGGGACAGCGCAGGAGGGGAAGACCCTCTATGAGATGGATTGATTCGGTGACTGGGGTAATCGGGATGGGTGTGTCAGAGGCGGTGTGGTTGGCGCAGGATAGAGCAGGCTTTAGGGCTGTTGTGCATAGGGTTGCTATGAGTCGGAAACGACTCGATGGCACATAACAACAACAACAACAACAACGGGTGAGGGTCAAAGAGAGGGAAAAGGATACTTCTCACTTCCCTTTTCCTCCAGTCTCTAAAGATCAGGCCAGAATAGTGGAGGGAACATTTCCTACCCAACTTGAGAATTCCATAGAAATTCCACAGGCCTAGTATGTTTGGCCTGCATGGTGCTTTAAAAATCAGAATTCAAGATTTCCACCTTCTCTTAAAGAACTTGATTTATGAACACTAGTCCAAGATTTTCTTAGGATAGCAGTTGTCTGGAGCTGAGTGACAGTGACCCCATTTAGATGTGGGTGCCTGGGTCCCAGCTTGCCCTCGGTGCCTCTGTTTCTGGCTGCCACATCCGTTAAGTCTTCTGCAGTGGCCTGAGCCCGAGACCCCGCTCAGAGGACCAGTGCAGCCCCATGGCTGGCACTTACAGGGAGCGTCATTTTGGCTGTGCGCTGCTCAGGGCCTTACAGACTACATCCTGCTTGATCAGCCTGGAGGTGATGCCCAGGGGATGAGGACAGTATGGGGCTAACCACGATACCATGTGACCTCACAGGGGACAACACTGAGGGGACAGCCTCTGGATTTGGACTTGGAGTAATAAGAAGCCTTTAGTCATTGGTGACTTTGGACCTAGTCCTGATAATCATTTAGTTCAGTCCTTTCTCCTTGCCGTTTACCTCCCCCACAAGATGTCAGCAATGACTGACAAGAGCTGCAATGTACATATGTATATGATTAGTGTGTCTATAATGTGTAGAGAGCACTGGTGGCCTAGTAATAAGAAGCTGTGCTACAATTCCAAAGGCATGTGGTTCAAATCTGCCAGCTACTCTGTGGGGGAAAAAATGAGCATCTCATCCTGTGAGATATACTGCCTCTGAAAACCTGCTGGAGGGTCAGCAGTAAGTCAGTTCCTACTCAGTGGCACACATAACGATAGCATATGGTGGGGCCGGGGTCCTCGCCCCCTTCCCTCAGCTCCATGTGACAAGGTGAGATTTCTGGCTTTTCCCTGTAGGTCCGCTCTCGGGCCCGTACAGACGAAGCAAGAGGTCTGCTGTGGTTACTGGAAGAGGAAGCCCTGGTGCCCGGGGCCACTGAGAGTTCCCTCCTGGAGCGCCTTTTCTCCTATTATGGCCCCCAGGAAGGTGACAAAAAAGGTAAGTGACTTCTTTAGAGGGTGACTCCTGTGCTTCCTCTCCAGAAGGCGCTCCTGTGTGGAGGCCAGGTGAGTAGCAGGCATTTCCCAGGGGCTCATTGAGTCCCTGGACTTTGTGTCTGTGCCCTGGAAATCTGACCCCTGCTTCTCCCACCCTCAGGCCAAAGCCCCCTCCTGCGCAGCAGCAAACCGCACCATTTTCTCCTGGGCCACAGTCATGGCACCAACTGGGTGGAGTACAATGTGGCCGGCTGGCTGAGCTACACCAAGCAGAACCCGGCCACCCAGAATGCCCCCCGACTCCTGCAGGACTCCCAGAAGTAAGACCACCACCACCCGAGTCCTATCTGATGCTCAGGGCTTCCTTCCCGGAGAGGTGTCCCAGGGCCCCTCTGAGGACTCTGAGGGGCAGCAGCAAGACAAACACATGGGAATGACTTCCTACAGTCGCGATTAGAAACAGACATGGTTTAAAAGGGTCTCTAGTTTCAACACCCTACATTCTTCAGAGCAGTCTAGAATAGCCCTGGAAACTGGTCAGTTGTATACCCTTTCTTCCATTTATTCACCAGATAATTAACTATTGGGCACCTGCTCTTTGAAACTGAGCACCGGTAGCCTCATGGCAAGGAGCTGTGCTGCCATCCTGAAGGCACGCAGTTCGAATCCACCAGCTGCTTTGGGCGAGAAGGATGAGCAATCTACTCCCATGCAATTAACTGCCTCTGAAAACCCACCAGAGGGTCAGCTATGACTGGATTCTGACTCGATGGTACACAACAACAACAGCTCTGTGACAGGAACCCTTCTAGGTGCTTGGCAACTGGCAGTGAGCAAAGCTAAAATCCCTGCCCTTGGAGAGTGTGTTTGCAAGTGCAAGGAGACAGATAATAAATGATGAACACAATAAGTAAATTCTGTAGCGTGCAGGAAGAAGCCTCATTCTAATCTCTCCCGCCATGCTGGAAGACTCCCTTCCCTACCTCTGCCTCCGAGTTGAGGGGAAGTACGAGTAGCCACCCTCTCGCTTTCCCATCGCTGCCTACTTCTCAGCCTACCTCTGGTTTTCTTGTTCTTGTTGTTGTTTGGGAGTCTCTCTACAGTTTGTCCACAGAACGTGGGCCAAACAGCCTCCTAACCCAGGGCCCTGGCCACTGCCATGAGGGACTGTCCGATGCCCTTTAAGCTAGGACAAATGCCCTCTATTTTCCATTAATATGTCTGTTTTCCCCTCTCCCTGCCACCATCCTGCTTCCTCTCATCTCTGGCAGAAAAGTCATCAGCAACCTGTTTCTGGGCCGAGCGGGCAGTGCCACAGTGCTGTCGGGCTCCATCGCAGGCCTGGAGGGTGGCTCCCAGCTGGCCCTACGCCGGGCCACCAGCATGCGGAAGACCTTTACCACAGGCATGGCAGCAGTCAAGAAGAAGTCACTGTGCATCCAGATCAAGCTGCAGGTGGTGAGTGTGGCAGTCCAGGCCCCAAGGCCCTTCCTTACCCCTGCCCGTAGACCTAGGTGATCTGGGCACACAGAATCACACTCTGACTTGACCCCCGTTGGTGGTGGTCTTTTAAGCGTGGGTAGACTTGTCCAGGCTTAGCACATCTGCAGGCTGGGACACCTGCTGGCCTTATGATGCCACTTGCACTGGTCTTGCTCAGCTGGGCCCTGCGTGCGCTCAGAGCCCACTGTGAACAGTGCCTTCCCCTTTGGCAGGATGCCCTCATTGACACCATCAAGAAGTCAAAGCTGCACTTTGTGCACTGCTTCCTGCCTGTGGCTGAGGGCTGGGCTGGGGAGCCCCGGTCTGCGTCCTCCCGCCGGGTCAGCAGCAGCAGTGAGTTGGACCTGCCCTCTGGAGACCACTGCGAAGCTGGACTCCTGCAGCTGGACGTGCCCCTGCTGCGTGCCCAGCTCCGAGGCTCCCGCCTGCTGGATGCCATGCGCATGTACCGCCAAGGTGAGGCCTCCTTCCCTCTAAACACCTGCATCATCGACAGCATGTGGAAAGATACTTCAGTCTAATCTCTTCTGCCGCAATGGAAATCTCCCCTCCCTACCTCTGCCCTCCTTGTGGAGGAGAGGTACAGCTAGCCACCCTCTTGCCCATCTAGATCTGACCTTGACCTTCTGTCTGGCCCTGGGACTCTTGCCCTCTGTTTTGCTCTGGTGCCTCCTCTGTGAGATCTCCTTTGTAGGCTGTGCGAGCTCATGGTCTGGTCTTTTCTCTGTTTTCTTCTATCTCACTGACGCTTCCTTCTTCCTCTTCCTCCTGTATTCGGATTCTCTTTGACTCCTTCTTCTCCCTGCCCTGTATCCCCTGCCATTTTCCTCCACAGCTCCCCCTGCCCATGTCTAGTTTGAGTTGGCTGCCTCTACTCACAGCAGAGCTGGCTGCCCAAGGGTGGTAATTGCCTCCCAGAAGCAGGCAGGAGGTTGGGTCAACCCACACTGAGAAATTAGGTCCTAAATCTCTCAGAAGTGTTTAAAATTCCCAAGAAAGGTCAGACAGGCCACCCTTTTTATGGATCCATCTAGAGAAGAGAACAGAGAAGATAATAATGGCATTTAACATCTCTAGACCATTTGCTGGATAAGATGTGCCTGACCCAAGCCATGTGTTTTCAATTGCTTCATGTACAAGTTGAATAATGAATAAGGAAGATTGAAGAATTATCTATGCCTTTGAATTGTGATGTTACCAAAGAATATGAATGTACCAAATTTGTCTTAGAAGAATTGATGCTCAAATGTCTCTTAGAAGCAAAGATGATTAGATTTTATGTCACATACTTTGGACATGTCATTAGGAGGGGTGATGGAGAAAGGTGTCATATTTGATTTTTAATGCAGCATAGTATTCCATTGTGCGAATATACCACAGCTTCTCTAGCCATTCGTTTGTTGATGGGCACTTAGGTTGTTTCCAACTCCTTGCTATTGTGAACAAAGCTGCAGTAAACATGGGTGTGCATATATCTGTTTGGATGTCAGCTATGGTCTCTTCAGGGTATATTCCCAGTAGTGGAATTGCTGGGTCAAATGGTATCTCTATTTGCAACTTTTTGAGAAAGCGCCATACTGCTTTCCACAGGGGTTGCACCATTTTACACTCCCACCAACAGTGAATCAGGGTTCCAGTTTCTCCACAACCTCGCCAGCATTTGTTGCTTGCTGTTCTGTTAAATTTTGCTATTTTGACTGGGGTGAAATGATATCTCATAGTTGTTTTAATTTGCATCTCTCTTAGGGCTAGGGATTTTGAGCATTTCTTCATGTGTTTGTTAGCCATCTGAATGTCGTCTTCGGTGAAGTGCCTGTTCATATCCTGTGCCCATTTTTCTATTGGATTATTTACCTTTATCTTGTTGTGAGGTGTCATATTTGGATAGCATAAGAAAAGCAGAGATTATGAGAATGGCCCCAGATTGGGCAGTTTTATTCTGTTGTACATAAAGTTGCTATTAATTGGAGCATATTTAATGTTGGCATCTAGCAGTAAGATCTGACTGAAAGAGATCCATGTTTGTTCCCATTCCCCAAAAAGGAAGATCCGAAAGAATATAGCAGTTATCAAACAATATCACTAATATCTCATGTAAGCAAAATCTTGCTGAAGATTATCCAGAATCAGCTAGAACAGCACACCAACAGAGAATTTCCAGAAATACAAGCTAGGGTAAGAGAGGCCATGGCACTACAGTTATCATTGCTGATATCAGATGGATCGTGTCTGAATTCAGAGAATACCAGAAAGATGTCTATTTGTGTTTTGTCAACTATGCAAAGGCATTTGATTCTGTGGATCCCAACAAACTTTGACTAACATTGAGACGGATGGGAATCCCAGAACACTTGGTTGTGCTTACGTGAAACCTGCACCTATAAGCCTGGAAGCTGTTGTCCCAACAGAACAAGGAAACACTACATGGTTCAAAATCAAGAAAGGAATGTGCCAGGGATGTATCCTTTCTCCATTCCTTTTCAATCTATGTGCTGAACATAACATTTAAGAAGCTAGACTTTAGGAAGAGGAACGTGGCAGCATGATTGGAGGAAAACACATCAATAACATGCATTATGTAGATGACACGACCTTGCTTGCCAAAAGCAAAGAAGACTTGAAGACTTGCAAAAGATCAAGGAGTGCAGCCTTGGATTCCATCTCAACTTCAAGAAAAGTAACTCCTCACCATCAGGCCAACAGGCAGCATCATGACAGATAGAAAAAGATTGAAGTTGTTAAAGATTTGATCTTGCTCAGATCAGCAACCAACACCCTTAAGAACAAAAAGTCAGAAAATTGAAAAACAAGTTACATTGGGAAAATCTGCTAAGGTCACAGTTCACGTGCAGAATTCAACTCAGGCAGCCAGGCTCCAGAGTCCATACTTCTCAAGTAAGGTTTTGTTTGTCTGAGGAGATCTGAGTTGCTGGGGTTTTGGGGTCAGAAACCTCTCCAGAGTGCTGAAGAACAATCATGTCAGTCTAGAGACTAAGGTGCCCCTGATCCAAGTCATGATCTTCTTAGTTGTTTACTGTGTACCTGAGAGCTGCACCCTGATTAAGGATGACAGAAAAATCAATGCTCTGGAGTTGAGGGTGCTGGAGAAGAGTATTGACCACAGCATGGACTGCCAAGAGAACAAACAGGTCTATCCTGGAGAAAGTAAAACCAGGTTGCTCCTTGAAAGCAAGGATTTTGAAACTCTGTTCAACATACTTTGGGCATGTTGTCAGGAGGGGCTAATCCTTTGACAAGGACGTCATGCTTGGAAGGGTAGGTCGGTGCTAGAGAGGAAGAGCCTAGGTAGATGGATTGCTACAGTGCCTGTGGCAATGGAGTGAGGAGTGTTGGAGATGGTGAAGTTGGCTCAGGATCATTGTTCATAGGGTCACTATGAGTTGTAGTTGACTCAACGGCACATTACAACAGCAGCATCAAGCCCTGGTCTAAATTTTCATGCACATTAATTCCTTTAATCCTCATCATAACAACCTCATGAGGAGCCTGAGTCTCAGAAAGGTTAAGAAGTTTGCCTAAGGTCACACAGCTCACGTGCAGAATTCGACCCAGGCATCCAGGCTCCAGAGTCCATACTTCTTTTTTTTTTTAAGGACAACTTTTTATTGCTACCAGAGGTTTTCATCATCATTCAGTACATGGTTGTGATTGCAATACCTTCTTTAGACTGCACAAAGAGCTCAGAGTCCATACTTAAGGAAGGTTTTGTTTGCCCGAGGAGTTCTGAGTTGCTGGATTTCTGCCCTTTTTTATTTAGCTACATGAGTAGGGTAGGACCCTACACACCCACGACCAGGCACCCTCAGGGCATCCCCATGGGGTCTGTCATGTTTCCCCAGCTGCCAAGGCCAAGAAATGGCTCCCTGCCCTGCTCCAAATAAATCATCGCTCTGTCCCTATGTCTTGATATGGAGTTGGTGTTTATTATTTCAAAACCAGATTGTTACTGCTCTGAACCAAAATCAATGTGCTTTACTCAAACAAGCAGATCGATGAGGACAGCAGCAGCAGCCCCCCTCCCCTCCTCTGGCCCCCAGCCACCGTCGATAGCACTGATGATTAATTAAGATGCCAGGCGTCCGGACCTGCTATCCCGGCCCATCAATTTAATTGCAATTCAGATACAATCAATAGCTCACTTTGTCTTGGCCCCTCCACGGCCCCCGCCTCCTGTTTCAATTATCAGGCACACGCATCAGCCTCATCTCCCAGTTGGAGGATTTCCCAGAGCGAGCTAGCCCGGCAGAGTGGAGCAAGCCCCCACTGAGCTCAGCTCTGCCTCCAGCCACAGACTGTGTGACCCTGAGCAAACCAATCCTAAGCTTCAGTTTCTCCACGTGTGGAAGATGAGGTAGATCTGGTCTGTAATCTTTTCCAGCTGAAATTCTGTGATTCTGTAGGAGAAATCTCCTGGTCCCTCACCATGGACCCTGGTCGTCCTTAAGGTGACTTAGTGTAATCTCTGACTGGCCACCATTCTGATATCACTCGATGCTCATCTCATCCTTCCCTGACTTCCAGCAGGTCTATACTCCCATCCCGGTTGGTGGGGGCGGTGTTAGTGACTCAGGTTAGTAACACAGGTGTTACCCCCTGTGGCAGAATAGAGCTGCACCATAGGGATTTCCAGGCTGAACTTGGTGTGTATGTGTGTGATTGCAGTGAAAAGATTACAGAGCAAATTGATTTTCCATCCTACCGCACATGTGTACTTTGTGTTACAACATTAATTACAGTACTTGCAATGTAACCACCACGGTTGTCCCACTTCCTCTCTGTGATTATCATTTCCACTAATCCTTCTCTCCTGCCCCTTCTTGTCTCCTGGACCTTATCCTTGGGCAAATGCTACCCTTTTGACCTGATATGGTTGGTTAATCTAAGGAGTGAGTGCTTCCCTGTTTATTGCTCCCCTTAAAGGCCTGTCTACTTTTTAGCTTAAAGTTGAGTTTTGCTCCAGATTCAAAGGACGACCAAGGGGCTTAACCTTGAGATTCCACTAGTCTCTGTTGGACCAGCAAGCCTCACCATTTTCATGTTTTTTAGTGTGATTCCCCCATACTCACACACACACTCCATCCAGAACCTTCTGTGATCCCAGTCATCTTGGCTGAATCTTTATGCGAGCAGATTGCCAGGGCTTTCTTCCAGGGAGCAGCTGGCTGAGTTTTGAACCTTCAGCCTGTGGGCTGGCAGCAGAGCACTATCCAGGCTCCTCTCTCAGTCAGTGTTGCTGTTGTTGTTATTGTTGGGTGCCGTCAAGTCAGATCCAACCCCTAGCTGACCCTCCAGCAGATTTTCAGAGGCAGTAAATCACACAGGAGACTGTCCATCCTTCTGCAGAACATTTGGTAGATTTGAACTGTGTGCCTTTGAGATTCCAATGCAACTGTTTATCACTAGGCTATGAGAGCTCCCTTTCTCACACACTCGGAGGTCTTCAGGGACAGAATCTGTAAGTATTTTCAGTCACCTGGCCTTGGGCTCAAGAACAGGATGAGGACAGGAAGGAGAGGCCTCAAAGGGATTCAAGAATAGAAGGGAGCATTTTATCAACTCTTCCCCTGATTAGATAGAATATTCTTTGTACTTATTCTCTCATTTAATCCCCACGATTAGCAAGTGAGGTAAGTGGTAGTGGCTCCTCTTTACAGGTACGAAAACTGAGACTCAGATTGAGTGACTTTGACCATGGTCATGTGATATAATAAGTAGGCACAAGATCCAGATCCCAAGCCCACGTACTTCTTGTTTCAACTACTTTCTGGTGCCCTAGTTTTTCCTCTTTAAGTCTTGAAGACGTGGTTCTCTCTGAGTCATCATAGACCTTGAGGGCCAGAGGGGATCTGAGGAATCATGCAGTCTTTTATCTCCATGACATTCCTGATAGGAAGTCAAGCCACCTTCCAGTTGCATGCCTTACTGACAAGAAGCTTGTTTCTTTCTAAAAGAGCTTATTCCCCTTTCAAAGCATCTGATCCCACTGTGGTGGTGGTGGTGGTGGTCCAATGGTAGAATTCTCACCTTCCATGCAGGAGACCCAGGTTTGATTCCTGGCCATTCCATCTCATGCACTGCCAGCATCTGTCTTCAGTGGCCTGCATGTTGCTGTGATGCTTAATGAGTTTCAGCTCCCAGATTACTATGGACCAGGAAGAAAGGCTTGGGGATCTGCTTCAAATATCAGCCAAAAAACCCCTTATGCATCACAGCAGCCTCATCTGCAACAGATTATGGGATAACCCAGGCCCAGAGCTGCTGTGCCTGGGGCTGGGAGTCAGGGGCTGATAATGGCAGTTAATAACATCCCACCCTACAGCAGCCCTAATTGTCCCCTGGACCTCCTTTCCCTTATCCTCTTTCCTCTCTGCTTACCTTCCCTCAGCCTGTCTCAACTACAGGCTCTCCACCCCAACTGTCACCCACTTTGGGTGACCCTTCCACCCCCCACCCCCCGCCCTAGTGCCCCCTGGCCAACAGTGGGAAGGTGCTGACTGACCCAGATCTGGCTGGTTCTCTTTCTAGGTTATCCTGACCACATGGTGTTCTCTGAGTTCCGCCGCCGCTTCGATGTTCTGGCCCCTCATCTGACCAAGAAACACGGGCGCAACTACATTGTAGTGGATGAAAGGCGGGTAGGTCTAGGACCCCCACAGATCCCTCACTGCTGCGACCCCTCTGAGCAATTGCCTCAGATGCCCAGATGTTGCTGTCATTCTTCACCTAGGCCTAACAGGCCTGGCCTCTTGCTCACACTCCTGGGTTTGGCCTACCAGGGCCAAGACAAGAAAGCATGGCAGCTGTCCTGCGGTGGTTTGGAGAAGGCAAACCTAGGACATGAACTGTGGAATCAGAGGAGCCACCGTCTCTGGAGGTCAAAACTCGGAATCTCTGCTCCTTTGAGGACCAGACAGTCATCTAAGAGCAAAGCCACGGTCTTCCAAGTGTTGGATGGGAAGGAGTGTTTTGTTTGTGCCACTGTTGGCTCCTGAGCCACTCAGCCTTGCCCTTCAAGAAAAAGACTGCCTTCTGCAGTAGTAGTCAGTGAAGGGACAAGACAGACATATCTCCTTGGCATGATAAGACCGCCTGGTGCCAGGGGTAAGCACAAGGTTTAAAGGCCCCTTGCCAACTTGAGTTGATAAATTCATGGCTGGAGAACAAGATGTCTCCCTACCATACTCTATCTAGGCTCTCACCTTGACCTTCAGAGAACCAGAAGAACCTTCCATCATGGGCCTCTGGCCTCAGCACCCAGCATGACTCTGAAGGCACCTCAGACCTTAAGATGTCTTCCCTAAAAGACAGGGGTTCTCTGCAGGATAGGGCTGGAAGCCCCCCACTGAGGGCCCAGCCTTACTCTCTGTGCTCCTCTTTCTTACCTCCTGATCAGAGACCTCCATTCATGGAGACTCAATGATCTCTCATTCACAGGGCTATCAGTGTCCAGGGAGGCCATGGTTTACACGCAGATGACCCACCTCCTTCTCCCTGCTCCTTGTTCTCCACCTAACCTCCCATTCCTGGCTGCACCTGATACCTGGTCATCCCTACAAATACTCAGCCTCTGAAACCTTAACTTGCTGCACAGCCTTCTCTAACTTCAGACCCCTGCCTGTGCTTCTCATGCGCGCTTTCTTCTCAGTACACCTGCTCTTTGACCCCACTGAGATGTCCCATCTTTGGAACACCTCTCTCTTTTCTCTACTGTCAGTTCTTTTCTGACTTCATTTCTTTACCTACTCAGCCTTGATGCTGTAGTTCAACCCTCTGGTCACTCAACCTTGATCACCTTCAGCTTTCCTGTGCTTTTTCCTAGTACCCGCCCACTAGACCCAGACCCTGAAGGGCCAGTCTTTGGATGTCTCTGCTCATTTTGAGTTCCCAAGGGCTCTGGGAGGAACAAAAGTCATACAACTGTGGGAACTTGAATTCCTGTAGGTTGGTGGTCTCCAGTCTCAGCTGGCCCCTCGGTGTGACCAAGCAAAGATTCCACATGTCTTATCCTCATCTGGTCCCTGTTATGTGCTCCTCACAGTCTTCTCAAATCCCCAACTCTCATCCCACCCAAAAGTTAATAGATGACCTTGACCCCAAACTCTAATAAAATTGAGGCTTCAGCTTGCTCTCTGCCTTCTGTAAAATTCTCTCTATCAGTCTCCTTTCTCTCCCTTCCTCTCTCCTGTCTTGGCAGATGAGGCCTCTTTCCACTCTCTTCCTTCTGTGCTTTGTAATGGCCCATTCCCTCGGCCTCCCCAGAGAGCTGCTCTGTCAATCCTGAGTCTCTCCTTTGCTGTCCCTGTATTCTCTCCTCTCTGCAGGACCTTTTCTTCCTCAGTGGATAAACATTCTTCACATTTTCTTCTTTGAAAGGAGGCTTCTGTCATTCCTTTTTCATGCAGGACTGTTGCTCTATCTCTTTCCTACCCCATTCCATCAAGCTAATTGAAAGCATTGTCTAATGCTTACTATTCATGTCCTGGCCACCATTCATTCCTCTCCCCATAACTGCCCGGGTCTTCTCCCTGACACTTCGGGACAGGTCTTCTCATCTCCCTATGCCCTCCTTGTTGTCAGAGCCTATAGGTACTTTTCTGTCCTTCTGTTATCACATTCTTGGCAACATGCAAGGTTGACAGTTCTGTTCTTTTTGAGACATTCTCTGCTTGGCTTCTTTGCTGCTACTTCTGATTTTCTCCTGCTTTCCATTCTTACCTTGTCAGTCCCTCTGAGCTTTCTGCCTTTTAGGGAAAGAGCTCTGCTCCCCAAGGCTCTATCCTTGACTGTATGTGCTTTCCATTCTGCACCCAATTCCTGGACAGTCTCATTCACCCCCATCACATCAACTGCTGCATCTATATTGACAACTTCCCAATCAATAACCTCTAGCCCAGGCCTCTCTCCTGAGCTCCAGACACACGTTTCTATCTTTCTACTTTCTGAACTTCTCTCCTTGCCTGCTTTACAACACCTCCCACTGAGCATATCCAGACCAAACTGATTCTGTTTTCTCCCAGACCTATTCTTTCTCATGCATCCCTTACGTTGGAGATTGGCCCATTTAGTTACATGAGGCAGATACCTTGGCAGAGCCCTGGATTCTTCCCTCCTATGTCCTTCCCTACACCCCTGGTTTCTAGCCAGGATACTGCCTCAGTCTCCTACATTTTCCTCTCCTTTGTCCACTTTGGGCCAGATTAGCCTCTTTTCTCATGGGCTAGTGCAATAACGGTGTCTAAGTAGGGTTCTCCATCCGTCTTCCTCCCAGGTCTCAGTGGGAGTTGTGTAAATTGCAAATCTTGTCTTGCTTCTGCCTGAGAGAACCCTTCTGAGATACCCAAGGCACACAGGCCCCCCTTCCCCCCTTATGCTTTGATTAGAGCCTCCTTCACTCTTGATCGAGTTTCCCCAGGTCTTTCTGTTTCTCTCCCATGCCTCCTTGTTTGTGCTGGTTGGTCCTTCCTCCTTCACCTCAGCTTTGTCTAGCTTCATCTTATTTGTATCTGAAAACAGCCCAGTCTGTACTCACCCAGGGCGCCTTCTGTGATCCCCTTGTCTCGCTTAGATGCCACCTTCTCCATGTTGTTGTTATGTGCCTTTGAAAATGACCCATAGTGACCCTGTAAACAACAAATCTGAACCGAACCCTATCTTGTGCTGTCCCTACCATCTCTAATGTGCTCAAACCCATTGTTTCAGTTGCTGTGTCAATCCAGCTCATTGAGGGTCTTCTCTTTCTCTGACCCTCCACCTTTCCCAGCAGGATGGCTTTTTCCAAAGATTGGCTGCTCCTGACAACCTGCCCCAAACGTGTGAGACTCAGTTTCCTCATCCTCACCACTAAGGAGCAAGCTGCTTGCACCTCCTCCAAGACAGCATTGTCTATTCTTTCAACAGTCCACGGGACATTCAGCACTCTGCTCCAACAGCGTAATTCAAAGGCATTGAGTCTTCTTCTGTCGTCATTATTCATTGTCCAACTTTCAGATGTCTAGCAAGTAATAGAAAAGACCATGGCTTGGATCATATACACCTTCGTCTTTAAACTGACATCCTTGCTCTTGAGCACTTGGGAGAGGTCTTTGGCAGTAGAGTTTTCCAATGCACTGCATCTTTTGATTTATTAACTACTGCTAGCATGAGTGTTGATTGTAGATCCAGGTAAAAAGAAATCGCTGATGACTTCAGTCTCTTCTCCATCGGTCATGATGTGGTTTGTTGGTCCAGTGGTAATTTATCTACCTGGCCTCTCAGTAATATTGTTTTTTCCTCAAGGGCAGGGATTCTTGTCATCATCATGCCCCCCAGAGTGTAGCACAGTGCCTAACACTGAAACAAACACTGAAGTGTTTATTGAAGAATCTCAGAGTGGAAGAAAAATGTTGAACAAAAAATAACAAATTTACAAAAAAGGACCAGACTTACTGGTCTGACAGAGACTGGAAGAACTATGGTCGACGGCCCTACTTCCCCGTGATGACGTGGAACTGAAGCCATTCCCAGAGACCACCTTTCAGGCTGGCAGTCACCAGGCCCATAGAATGAACAGGAACTCCTGGGAGGCATGCATTCCTTAGAACAATCGGTTACAGGAAATCAAAGGAAAGCAAGGATGAGGAGTCAGAAAGAGGTAGAACATTTAGCTGAGAGGAGCCGGGTAACCTCGGGTAGAAATGGGGGAGAATGCTGACACATCACGGGGAATACAGCCAATGTCATGAAATACTTTATGTGCAAACTATTAAATGGAGAACTCATAGATGCTGTAAATGTGAATTCACCCCTGAAGCACAATGAAAAATTAAAAATATAAAGAAGAAGAATTAAGTGAATGAATGAATGAATGAGGGAGGAAGGGCCAGGTGCCTGGGCAAAGCCCTGAATGGAGGTGGGAGTCCCAGGGAGGGCTCCCTGACAGAAGCCTCTCTCCACAGGCCGTGGAGGAGCTGCTGGAGTCTTTGGACCTGGAGAAGAGTAGCTGCTGCATGGGCCTGAGCCGGGTGAGTCGCCCCTAACGGCCCACAGTGAAGCCCTCCCTCTGTGGTTACCCCTATCCAGATGTTGGGCTCTCCTCTCCTTGCCTCGCCTCTCCTCTCCTCTCCTCATCTCTTTTCTTTCTCTCTCCTCTCTCTTCCTCTATCTCTCCCTCTCCCCCTCTCCCTCCCTCTTCCTCTCTCCTCTCTCTCTAAGATTTCAGAAGTTCCCAGAGCCCTTTGAGTCTTGACCCCTAGGATTATCCCTCCTTTCAAGCTATCCCTTCAGAGCCAGCAGACAGGAAGGAGGATGTTCCAGCTGCACCAAACTTGACCCCCCCCCCCCCCCGAATAAGTGGCTTGTTCAGTGCTGTGAACACCTGTGATGGTAGGGCAGGTGGGCTGGAGGGTGGTTCTGGAACTGAGCCAAGTATGGGGAGTGGAGGGAGACAGAAGGGCTCCAGGAGAAGTCTAGAGGAGGCAGGAAGATAGGCAGGATGGTACCAGGGACAGAGTCACCTTTGGCTAGTGGTCTAGGACTGCCAGGATCTGAGAAGAATAAGCAGGACATGGCAAGGCTATGCCACCACCGCCTGCCCACACGCCACATTCCTCATCAGAAAGGAACGTGGTTCATAAAACGACAGGCACGCCCGCCCTGGGTGCCAGTCTGCTGCCTCACTCCATGACAGAAGGTCAGCTGAGCAATCCTCCCACCGGCAGGGCGTCCTGCACACCCTTCTCCCTACAGCTAAGGCTTGGACAGGCAGCAGCCACGTATGTGCTCCACAGGCTGAGGTAGGAGGGAGAGAGTTGGGAGCCAGGGAGAGACCCATCCACCTGTCAGTGGAGGGAGAAGGAAGTGTGGGTCCAGGACCCCCTGGGGGGGTTTGAGTAAGGGGCGCACAGAAAAGGCTAGGGGACTGCTTGTTCCCTCTGTTCTCTCTGCCTCTTCCCTCTGTTCTGCATTTTGAATTGCGTTCGTTCTTGGTTTCTTTCATCTCCTTCCTCACTGGATCCTTTTCCTCCTCCCTTCCTGCCTCTGTCTCTCTGTCTTACTATCTTTGTCTCTGCCAGCTTGGGCTTCCCCTTTTTCTGTTTGCCCTTGCAGCCCCTACTGGTCATTCTTCCTAGGTTTCTGACTCGGTTTTATCTGTCTGTTTCCCTTCTTGTTCCCTATGTCTCTTGTGGTCTTGCCCTCTTTCCACATCATTTTTCTGTGTCTGATATGTTGTGTTTACCTTTACATTTTTCCTCTCCTAGAAAACTCTCAGAGTTTTTCTAAGCTTAGGGCCTGCTAGGTGGGCTGCCTGCCTAGACTTCCTACAATCCAGGATTACTTCAGTCCCTTGGTTTCTCCTTGGACTGCTTACACTATGACGCCCTTAGTGGGTGCCCAGGCACCTCCTCCAAGCCAATTCCTATATTCCCAGGCATGTCTTGGGCAGGAGAGGGCCTGTACAGGCTGGCCCTCTTCCCACTGCCATCCCAGGCCCTCTGTAGTCTTGAATCACCCCAGGCGTCTGGCTGATACAGGTGAGACCCAAGGCCCACTTGCTCTAGGTCAGAGCTGGAAGGAGAGTCAAAGTTAGTTCTCACCGGGCTTAGAAAAGAAAGGTCTGCCCTTTGCGACTGTGATTCATGCTGGCCTGTTAGCAAGGGTACCCTGGACATTATTTTGGAGAAATTCTGAGGGTTCAGGCAAGAATTTTGGAGGTCAGAGAGCTTTCTAACATTGTAAAATTTTGTATGAGTGGGTATTTTAGGGAGGAGATGGCCGGGAACTTTTCACCTGGTAAGAGAACATTTAACCTCAAAATGTACAAGAGCTGTCCTGTCGTCTCAATAGTCTTTTCTCTGCCATTGTATTTCTGGACCATTCTGGCCCCATTCTGGCACCTCACCTCTTCTAGTCGGTTAGCTGTGTGAACTAACCAGGCATGTTCACCTGCTTCTGAGGGACCTGACTACTCCCTCCCCACGGCAGGAATTTCTGGCTCACACACTGTGGGAAACTGAAAACAACTGGGGCTCTGGCCCTGTGAGAGGACATGTGGGATTTGCGTTGTGGGGCAGGATCAGATTGAGCTGGCTTTCCCCAGGCCCCTCACAAGGGACTAGGTTTTCCTGAACTGGCCAGAGGCTCATCAAGAAGACAAAATCCTCACCACTAGACCAATAAGCAACATAATGATAAATGGAGAAGAGACTGAAATTGTCCATGATTTCATCTTGCTCGTATCCACTATGAGCACACTTGGTACCAGCAGTCAGATCAAAAGACAGATTGCTTTGGGAAGATCTGCAGTCCGGGACTCTCCAAAATACCAAACATAATGTCCGTTTGAAGACTAGAGTATGCCTGATTCAGGCCGTGGTTTTTCAATCAACTTGCTACACATCTGAGAACTGGACAGTGAGTAAGATGACAGAAGAAGAGTTGATGCCTTTGAGTTCTCGTGTTGGAGGAGGGCACTGAATAGCCCATGGACTTCCAAAAGACCGAACAGACGTGTCTTGGAAAAAGTGCAACCAGAGTGTTTCTTGGAGGAAAGGATGGTGAAGTGCTGTCTCATATGTTGAGAGGAGAGACGCCATGTTGCTCAGAGAGGCTATTCTTTGGAAAAGACATCATGTTTGGAAAGGGTCAGTGAAAGAGAGGAAGACAAGATGGATTGACACAGTGACTGTAGCACTAGGCTCAAGTATATCAGGAGGATGACACAGGATAGGACAGCGTTCAGGTCTGTTGTTCACAGGTTTGGTGTGAGTCAGACTCCACTCAGTGGCACCTAACAACAGCAAAGGCCAGAGGCTCAGCTTTCCCAGCAGAAAGTCCAGGCCGTCGCGCCTCTTCTTCTTTGAAGGGAGAGCTCGGGCACTGTGCCTCTTGGTTCTGAACACAGTTATAAATATACCCCATGTCTCTCAGGGGCTCAGTCATCTTTTTGCTCCACAGAAGCTCCTATGTCCTGAGCCGAGTGGAGGCAGACCTACCCGAGGTTTCCCTCTGCCCTCTCTCAAAGATACCATGGTGTTTTCTCACCTAGTCATTTCCTCCCTTCCTCTCTTATTGTTGTCGTGTGTACCATAGAGTCGGAACTGACTCATAGCTGACTCTCCAGTGGGTTTTCGGAGGCTGTAAATAGCACCGGAGGAGATTGCCCACCTTTCTCCCACGGAGCTGCTGGTAGATTTGAACCATATGCCTTAGGGCTAGCAGCGCAACTCCTTACCACTAAGCCACTAGAGCTCTCCTCCCTTCTTTAATAGGGAGAATTTTACCTCCACTCAGGGGCACCAGAGAGTAAGAGGAAAGGCTGGGTGTGGGAGTGCCCAGCAAGTTCCTCACATCTCTGTCCTTCAGCCCCCAAACCTGTATGACAGGTCCCTTGACTGGGCCAACCCCCACCCACCCCACTGGCTTCCTCAGGAGAAGATGAAACCTGGAGGTGGGGGTGGGGGGGGGTATTGACACATGAAGAGGAAAGCTGAAATGAAACCAGGGTGGGGTAGGAGAAAGGCCAGGGGCTTCCACTTTCCCCTCATTCCTCAGCTCACTGCTACACACACACAGAGGCACATGCACGCATACACTCTCTCTCACACACACTCACACTTTCTCACACACTCTCTCTTTCACATACACAGAGGAGTCAGGTTGAGCCTTGGGCTGGGTGCAGGGCATCACCCTGTGGTGGTCAGTCCCTGGGGAAGAAGCCACTGCAGACACAGGTTGCTGTGGGGCGTTCTCTCCCTGCTGACCAGTATCTGCTTTATTTCCTTCCTTGCCCCGGGTGGCTTCCCTGTGCTGTCCCTTCCTTCCTTCTGACTTTGAACTGAGCTTTCCCACCTTGCTCCTCCCCTTCCCAGCCCTCCCAGCCCTCTGTACCTGGCCCTTCTCCAAAGACCTGCCCAGTGCCTCTTCTCACCCCTCCCCTCCTCTCTCTGGCAATTGGATTTCCAGCTCCATCTTGCGTCCTCTTCCTGCCTCCACTGGGCAGCCCCGTCTCCTGCCCTCACCTGGCCCACTTCTCCGCAGGTGTTCTTCCGGGCAGGCACTTTGGCGAAGCTAGAGGAGCAGCGGGATGAACAAACCAGTAGGAACCTGACCCTGTTTCAGGCAGCCTGCAGGGGCTACCTCGCCCGCCAGCACTTCAAGAAGAGAAAGGTGCCTCTCTAGTGACATCCACCTCCCACTATCCAGCCTCGATGGGACATGAGGGGAAATGTGGGAACAGGAGGCTGGTCTTGGGTCTGTGTTACCATTGTGGGGAGGAGACGCTCTGGACAGGGTGGGGAATGGCAGCTACCTATCCCCGGGGTCAGGATGAGACCAGGCAGGCTGGCCCAGAGGGCGGGGTGGGGGGTGTGCAGGGGAAACAAGACCCGGGCAAAGGTGGGCTGTGGATCATGGGATGCTCCATGAAGATTAAGGAGCTGTGTCAGCGACTCCTTTTCTTATTAGCAAGTCCATAAAACAGCCAGCGCTGCCGCCTCTTGTGTTTCAGCAAGATTAGGTTTTATAGCACATCCAGGCCAGGGTGCTGGAAATAATCAGGCAGCAAATAAAGCAGATGAAATTATTCCTAATGACGGTGGGGCGGTTAGTGCCCAGTGCAGTGCTCCCAGGGCCAGGCTCTCTGCCATCCTCAGGGGTGCAGGGGCAGGATAGGAAGCGTTTGCCTTGGGGTCATTGGTCACCTTGGTGGTACGGAGGGCTTGGCCAGGGAGAGTGACCCCGAGCCCGGGAGGATTGTGAATTCTCTTACACACTGCTCTCTGCAGATCCAGGACCTGGCCATTCGCTGTGTGCAAAAGAACATCAAGAAGAACAAAGGGGTGAAGGACTGGCCCTGGTGGAAACTCTTCACCACTGTGAGGCCCCTCATCGAGGTGCAGCTGTCGGAGGAGCAGATCCGGAACAAAGACGTAGGAAATGGTCCCGGAAGGGGATATCTCTGGGAGGGAGGGGATTGTCCATCCACACGCGTGAGAGACTTGCTGGCTCGCCTTGGCTTCCCAAGGGCTCTTTTGTTGAATCCAGAGAGCTGGTCTCCTGGAACTGTGTGCGTCCTATAGAAGGTGCCCCCCTGACTGCCAGATGAGCCATTGGGCAGCCTCTTGGGACAAAATCTCAGGCATCTTCAGCCTGTGGGGTAGGAGCCCCTGGGGAGGCAGTGATCTAGACTAAGCTTTATCAGCTTTATCCTCCTTCAGCACGCAGATCTGGGGTCCAACACTGTGGGGACAGGTACGCCCCTGCCCCGTGGAGGTGCCCCGGCTCACTCTTCCCTCCTGACTCCACCCTAGGAGGAGATCCAGCAGCTGCGGAGCAAGCTTGAGAAGGTGGAGAAGGAGCGGAATGAGCTGCGACTAAACAGTGACCGGTTAGAGACCCGGGTGAGTGACTCTTGGCACCAGACAACCTGGTGGATGGCCAGGTGGCCAGACTCCCCGAGGGCTGCCCCTCACCCCCACCCCAGTGTTCCGGCTGAAGGGAGACAAGTTCTTCAACTGGTGGTGGACACCCTCCCCCACCCCTAGATCTCAGAGCTGACATCGGAGCTGACGGATGAACGTAACACGGGCGAGTCCGCCTCCCAGCTGCTGGACGCGGAGACGGCAGAGAGGCTCCGAGCTGAGAAGGAGATGAAGGAGCTGCAGGTGAGGGCAAGGCCGGGGCGAGGACAGCTGGACTGATGAGCCACCATACCCTGGTGGCCGTCTGTCTCCCCCCAGAGACAAGTGGTACCTTCACTAACCCACCATTCTTGTCTGCCCTGGGTAAGCACGGGACTGGGGTCTGTGTGGTTCACGGGACAGACAGGCCTGAGTACCGTTAACTTCCCAATCTGCTCTCCTGCAGACTCAGTACGATGCACTGAAGAAGCAAATGGAGGTGATGGAGATGGAGGTGATGGAGGCCCGTCTCATCCGGGCAGCTGAGATCAACGGGGAAGTGGATGACGACGATTCAGGTGGGCCTGAGGACTGTGTCCTTTCTCTGGGTCCACTTCCACTCTGTAGGGCTGCTGTGAAGCTAGAATGTGATGCAGAGATGAGCAAGTAGAGGGACCAATGAGCTCAGAGGGTTCACATCTCATGACAATGGTGTTGTCTGAAGACTGTGGCCCTGCCTTGGGGGAAGCTACCATTCCAGAGACCTTTCTGAGTCCTTCTAGCTGAAGAAAAGACTCTCAAGGGACTCTTCCTTCTCCTGTATCCTTTCTCGGGGCCACTCTGCACCTCAGTCCTCCCCAATCTGCCCTCACGTCACAGGTGGCGAGTGGCGTCTGAAGTATGAGCGAGCTGTGCGGGAGGTAGACTTCACCAAGAAGCGGCTCCAGCAAGAGTTTGAGGACAAATTGGAGGTGGAGCAGCAGAATAAGAGGCAGCTGGAGAGGCGGGTGAGTCCAGAGGAAGAGCCCTGTGACTGGAACGGGTGGGAGGGTCCCACGCCTGTGCCAGCTCTGTGAGTGGTGGAGGCAGGCCGGCCTTCAGAGGAAGAGGCCAGGATTGGCCTGTTAGCCTGTCAGTAGCAGAGGACTAAACTCCTGTGAGAGCATCTAGGTTCCCCCAGTGGGCTCTTCTGGCTTCATCCCTCAGCCCTGGGTCTGCACCCTTGCTCATCCGCTTCCATCCTTGCCTTTTCCACCAATGCTTCCGGGTCTCAATGACTGCTAACTCTGCTCTCCTGTCCTGGCCCCCAGCTCGGAGACTTGCAGGCAGACAGTGACGAGAGCCAGAGGGCCCTGCAGCAGCTCAAGAAGAAGTGCCAACGGCTGACAGCTGAGCTGCAAGACACCAAGCTGCACCTGGAGGGCCAGCAGGTCCGCAACCATGAGCTGGAGAAGAAGCAGAGGAGGTGGGTGGGCCCCGCTGTGGCTCAGAGGCCCTCGGCAGCTCTTGGAGCAGCCACTGACAGGGAGAATACAAAAGGGGACCTGAATCTGACCAGGAACCCTGCCTGCATGATCTCTAGTCCTGGAAAATGAATGGGACCTGTTGTTGGGCCTGTAAGAAGGACTCGGGCATGTCCCCACTCAGACCAGTTCAGATGTGCTCCCACCTCCACCCTATTCCCATGGAAACCCCAGTGTGTGCCTGCCACCCCTGTCCCAGGCCCATTAAGGACAAGGCCAGCCATGCCCCATGCAGGTGCCCCTCTACCGCATCCCTGCCCCCTCCCCACCCCACTCCCCATCTCTCACATGCTTCAGCTCCACAAACACACTCTCCTGACTAATGTTGTTAAACTACTGTGCCACTTCCATCTCATTATGGTAATGACACAAAGGGGGGGATGCCCTCACAGGAGAAAATCCAATCTAAATTAATTTCCTTGACTGGGGATGGGAATGGGGCGCCTTTATTAGCAGCTCTGAAGAGCCCACACACCCCGAGAACGGCAGGGTGCCCAAGGGTGTGGGAGTGGAGCCCATTTCCCCTCAGCAGGGGCAGGGTTTCTCAGCAAAGGCACCCCATTGCCTTTGTGAAGAGACCGCCCCACCCCACAGCCCTCAGAGTGGGGATGGCAGAATGGGGTCCTTCAGTGACCCTGAGTTACCCTTGGCCTTTTGCATCCACATCATCTTCCCTGTGGGCTGCTAGAGGGGTCCTAGCTTCCTCCCTCCCTCAGCCTCACCCAGTATGTGACTATCCACTCTTCTAGTTCTTTACCCCACCCTCCTCTTTTACACAAAGCCTGGCACCCTTAGAGAGACTCCCCTCCTGAGCACCCCGATGACAGTGCCAGCGTGGCCTAGTTACCATGCGCCGCACTCCCCACTGGGCAACTTATTAGGTTTCAGCTGCCCGGAGTTTTCTTACTAATTTTTTGATGCAGGGCGGGGTATCGGGGGGGAAATGTTCAGTTTTCTGACAGGAACCTGATTAGCTATTCAGTGAAGGTGTTAAAAGGAATTTCAGCCTTTTGCTCCTTCTTTGGAGCCACTGGGCGGGAAATGGAAGGCTGGAAAGTACAGAAGTGAAGACAGGCCCCCAGCCGCGTGTCTGTTGGAGTGCACCACCAGCTGGCACAGTGGGAATGCTGGCTTCTAGCCCAGGATGCTGTGTCCTGGCGGTGACAGGGGTCCTGCAGGGCTGGGTGGGCCTGGGCAGAAGCTGCCCAGGGGTGGAGCCCACAGCTCCGCATGAAGTTGCAAAGGAAAATGTGACAGGTGGGTTAGATGAGGCCAGAGGACTCATTTCATTGCCCACTTTGCCCTTGCCCTGGTGCCTCCTTCTTTGATCTGGTGAAATGGAAAATACAGACATTTAACTACTGAGGAGAGAGGCTGCCTCTTCCCAGAATGCAGTTTGTGGGCCTCTCAGGTTGACTTGGTGAGTGGGCCTGTGGGACTTACTGGATAAAATGTTCCCCATCCCTGATCTGTTTTCATTCAGCATGACCTTGGTGGCCTCATCTGTAACCCCTGGTTGTTGCCCCTGCCTCGCTTGGGAGTGCCAAGTTAGGGCTGTATAAATTCTCACCTCAGCTTGCATCCCATCTGCGTCTGCGGCACTGCTTCCTGATAGTCTCTGGGGGCTGGAGACCTCAGACTCTTGTACTGTCTGATGGCTCCACCATGGCTGTGCTCCCCACAGATTCGATAGTGAGCTCTCCCAGGCGCATGAGGAGGCCCAGCGGGAGAAGCTGCAGCGAGAGAAGCTCCAGCGAGAGAAGGACATGCTGCTGGCGGAGGCATTCAGCCTGAAGCAGCAACTGGAGGTGGGCGAGGCTGCCTGCCATTTGTGCCCCTTCTCCCTCCCAGGCGAGGGCCAGCCCCCACTTCATCAACTTCATCTTCTCTTTTGTTCCAGGAGAAAGACATGGACATTGCAAGTTTCACACAGAAAGTTGTCTCCCTGGAGGCTGAACTCCAGGATATCTCTTCTCAAGAATCCAAGGATGAAGCCTCCTTGGCCAAGGTCAAGAAGCAGCTCCGAGACCTGGAGGCCAAGGTCAAGGATCAAGAAGAGGAGCTAGATGAGCAGGCGGGGACCATCCAGATGCTGGAGCAGGTGCTGGTGGCCTTGACCTGGGGAGGGATGAGGAGCAGCTGGGGCACCACCATCCCCCAGCTCGTCCAGGGTGGGCAGGATCTCCCACATTAATGCGTCCATTTGTTTACTTCCTCAAAAAGTGTCGACTAGGCACCTGATCTGTGCCAGGCACAGTGTGAAGACAATTAAGCTTTCATGGAACTTATCACAGTAACAAATGAGTGAACTCCAGGAGTGAGGGCTCTGGCTGCATCACAGCCTCTTCCCCTCTTCCAAGTCTTGGGGCGTTGAGCCCACCCAACCTGCCGCTGAGTTACCATGTTAGTTCAGTGCGCTGGGAGCCAGGTGGAATCGCTGCAGGGTTGCCCCCACCCGAGTATCATTTCTCTAGACCCTTGCCAGGCATCTAGCAAAGGTGTCCCACTTCTTGGGAGGATCCAGCCTCCACAGGAACAAGGTGGAGCAAAGGGAGGGGGCTGGTGAGAGTGTTCTTTGCTCCTGAGCCTGAGAAGAGTTGCCCATCAGGGGACAATGTGCAGGGGGCTGGATGCTGCTGGGAACTCAGTCCTCCCTCTCATCTCCCTGCAGGCCAAGCTCCGTCTGGAAATGGAGATGGAACGGATGAGGCAGACCCACTCCAAGGAGATGGAGAGTCGGGATGAGGAGGTGGAGGAGGCCCGCCAGTCATGTCAGAAGAAGGTAAAGCACTGGACACTACCTGTCTGCTGTGAACACCTGTTCTCCCATGACCGGAAGGTTCTGAAAGTCAAAGATTCTCTGTTTTCTGTGTTAGTCATATGGCCTTCTGGGGAGCCTAGGATTGGTTGGAATATGTTTCTTCAGGGTCTATCGGCAAACTTAGGTCCTTGGGCACTGATGCCCCCATCTTCTCCTCCAAGCAGCAGCCCACCTCCTCCCCACCTGTGTGCTCTGGTGTTGCCTGTGCTCAGCTCACCTGCCATAACAGGAACCCGCTCAGCTCTGGAGCAAGGTCTCCTGTGCTGGCTTGGGTGGCCCCTGTGTGTGTCCTCCCATCACCTCTCCCTGATGGCACCTTTGAAACCCTGGAACTTTTGGACCCTCCATGGCTGTCTATACTCAGCGCTGTCCCACTGCTTTCCCCAAGTAGGAAGGGGGGTTACCTGGCGTTGGATGCCAAAAGGATTGATGGCTTTGTCCCCGTGGCACTGCAGTTAAAACAGATGGAAGTGCAGCTGGAGGAGGAGTATGAGGACAAGCAGAAGGTTCTGCGAGAGAAGCGGGAGCTGGAGAGCAAGCTCACTACACTCAGTGACCAGGTGAGCAGGGCCACTCTGCTGGCCATGCCTGCCCAGCTGGCCTCAGAGAGAGGAATCTTAGAGACAGAAAGCTGGTCGCGGGGATAAAATGAAGACCGTAGCCATACATGGGCTCTCCTCAGCTTTTCTCATCAGCTAAGATGTGTTCCAGGCCCTTCTGTTCACTGCCTTTACCCACTAGTTGTTACTGTGTGCCATCGAGTCAGAATCTACTCTTGGCTGACCCTCCAGAGGGTTTTCAGAAGCTGTAAATGACATGGGAGGAGACTGGCCCTCTTTCTCCCACGGAGCAGCTGGTGGATTCAAGCTACACGCCTTTGAGTTGGCAACGCAGCTTCTTACCACTAGGCCACCAGAGCTACCTTTGCCCAGTAGAGGGCCTCAGAAAGAATGAGCGCCGAGTGAGGAGTGGGCCAGGAGAAGACAGGTGGAGCCCCTGCGGCACAGCCCAGCGCTCCAGCTTCTAGTGTTCCCCCAGGTGAGCCAGCGAGACTTTGAGTCAGAGAAGCGGCTCCGGAAAGACCTGAAGCGCACCAAGGCCCTGCTGGCAGACGCGCAGATCATGCTGGACCACCTGAAGAACAACGCACCCAGCAAGAGGGAGATCGCCCAGCTCAAGAACCAGGTATCATTGAAGAGAGAAAGCTGCTGGCCACAGGGAAAAACTTGAAAAATCCACACAAACCAAACCACCTCAAACTCATTGCCTGAGTATGAGCCAAATCCTAGCAGGTCATCGGGGACGGGGGGGGCGGGGGGGGGCGGGTCGGAAGTTGTATATAAGCTGTATATAATGTGGGAGGAGATTGGCCATCTTTATGCCACGGAGCCACTGGTGGATTCAAACTACCAGAGAAGCACCACCTTTGGGTTAGCAGCACAACTCCCTATGGACTAGGCTACCTCCTTCCAGGGGCAGCAGAACTTGTTTTATTCAGTTCTTTTTTGTCCCACCCCCACCCACCTTGACCCTTTTATTGATTGGAACGGTGTCAGGACAAGGAGAAGAAGCTGCCTGTGGGCCCTGGGGGAGAGTTACCAGTGTGGTATGGTGGGCCTGGCACCACTGTCTGGTCACGGGAGGTGCACGTGGGGTCTGAGTGATCAGAGGCACAACAGAAGAGTGACCATCTCCCCCTGCCCTGCACGCACCCCTGCACAGCCCTTGTGTCCCAGGGAAGAGCTGACATCTCTCCCTGGGGCTGGGGCGGCTCTCTCTCCAGCTAGAGGAGTCAGAGTTCACCTGTGCAGCAGCTGTAAAAGCTCGGAAAGCAATGGAAGTGGAGATCGAAGACCTGCACCTGCAGATTGATGACATCGCCAAAGCCAAGACCGCGGTAAGGCTCCCCCCACAGGCATGGCCCAGGGGATCGTAGGAGACAGAACCACAAGAGCAGTGGCGGGAACCCTCCCCAGCCAGGTCCCATCATGCCCGGGCTTTCTGCAAGGAGAGTGGGCCACCCGTCCTGTGCCCCTTCCTGCTCAGAGCAGCGGGCTTTGGAGAGGGGCAGGCCAGAAGAGGGAGCCAGCCAGGGCCCAGCTTCCTGTTTAACCACCTGCCGGCGGGAGCTTGGCCGCAGGCCCCAACACCATAAATAAAGACAGCTAATGTGGCTGAGGGATGTAAACAGGTGCCTAGAGATTAACAGAAGCACCGATAAGAGGATGGGATGGCTCCATTTCCCTCCCCTTCCCCTGCCCAGCCCACTGACAAGCCCAAGCAGCAGCTAATTAGAGCTCTTATTTAATGCCTCCCTTTTAATTCCCCACCTCTCCCACGGCCCATCCGTGGGCAGATCAGTCATTACAGGGATGTGGCCACCAGTTCCTTCTTGGGCAGGAAGTGGGGCAGGGGAGGCTGGGCTTGGCTGTTGGCTCCTCGGGCTTCTAGCTAGTCATCCGGCCACTGAGAGATGCCAATCTCGCGTGGCCTGATTTATCCCCGTGACATTTGTGCTCCTCAGCAGTTTCCAGGTGAGTAATTCAAATTCCTTAATTGTGTTAAAAAAGGCTGTTATAAAATTACCATTTTATTTAAATCCGAGTTAATAAATTTCTTGGCGGAGGCTTCCCCAGCTCCCTACAGCCCAGTAACAAGATGGATGGGGCAGAGAAGGAGCCAACGCAGTCATTTTGGTTTGGAATTACAGGCTAATAGATTCATTCATTTCCTGAAGCGGCTGTTGGCTGTCTCTCCCCCTCCCCCCTTCGGTGGACTGGCTGTCAGGGGGACTGCATGGCCAAGGAGCAAACTGTCCCAGGGGAAAGGGGGGCCCAAGGCAGAAGAGATTCCCAGAGTTGAGGAGTCCTTGCTTGAGTCTGAGGCAGCAGGTTAGGGCCTAAGCTGATAGTGCCAGGATGATGGGTCATTTGTTCTGTGAAGACCTTTTCTGCCTTCTCATTAGCCTCCTAAGAGCTGCCAGAAAGCAGCTGTCATTTAGCCCAGGGTCTGCTTGTGCTGCAAAGGCAGCCCTTTCCCTTGTCTCCTGGGCCCAGAGCAAAGCATGCAGCTCCCTCAGCAGCCCTGGTTTGGAACCTGCTCCAGAGAATGGGCCCATCTCCATCATTGTCCCCGCATCAGGCTGGGTCAGCCCTTCTGGAGGTGACATGGGGGCAAAGTTTGGACTTGCCACCTGGGGCTCCAGGCATTCTAATCTGTCTTTGCCTCTTGCCCAGCTGGAGGAGCAGCTGAGCCGCCTTCAGCGTGAGAAGAATGAGATCCAGAACCGCCTGGAAGAGGATCAGGAGGACATGAACGAGCTGATGAAGAAGCACAAAGCTGCCGTGGCTCAGGTACTGGCCTAGGAGGGCCCCATCACTTCCTACTCGACCCTGACCCTTCTCTTCTGGGTTCTGGGGCACTCCCTTCTTTTGGGAGTCAACAGTGGGGTGCCCACGAGCGTGGCTCTCGGTAGGAGCGTGGAATTGACTGGGTTTGGCATTTATGGACAATCTTGCTTCAGATGTATGCGATCCTTCCCTAGGCCTCCCGGGACATGGCTCAGATGAATGACCTCCAGGCTCAGCTGGAAGAAGCCAACAAGGAGAAGCAAGAACTACAGGAAAAGGTGGGGAGCAGAGTCTTTCTTGGTAGAAAGAAGGTACTGCAGTCACACCATGTATGTGGAGACTTTAATTAGGGATGAACCACTAAGCTCGTGGTCTGGAAAGCACTTCTTTCCACCATCCACAATCCAGAGAACAGCATAAGCGAGGGGAAGGAGCTAGGCTTGAAGCCATATCACCATAGCAGATATTTTGGCTTCAGCTGCCACATTTCACATTTCTATTCCCTTTCTGGTCTTTAGCTTTCTCCTTTCTCTCCAAAGGGCAAGATCTGTGCCAAGCGCTGGGGCAGGTTGGGGATGCCTTCTGGCTCAGGGCCCCATCCTTCCACCTTGTGTATCACTCCCAGCCTTGGCCTTTTGGTCACCATGGTGATGTTGCTTGCCCCAGGCTCTGCCCCCTCCCTTCTCAGGCTCAGTTCTTTCTTCTCTTCCTGTCCCCCACTCTCCCACCCGCAGCTGCAAGCCCTGCAGAGCCAGGTGGAGTTCCTGGAGCAATCTATGGTGGACAAGTCCCTGGTAAGCAGGCAGGAAGCTAAGATCCGGGAGCTGGAAACACGCCTGGAGTTTGAAAAGACCCAAGTAAAGCGGCTGGAGGTGGGTACGCACTTCTCCTGGTCCACAGCGAGGGTGGCAGAGGTGACCCAGCAGCTGGAGCCACACACGGTGCTCAGAGCTGGGCAGGTCCCCGGCTGCTCCTCAGAGGCCTTTTGACCAGGCCAGGAGGAGCCACGTGGTGGATCTGCTGCTGCAAGCTGCCAGGCCAGCTGACAGGGCGGGTGCCTCCTCTCCCGCCCTGCCCGGCCTGCTCTCTGGGCACCACGGAGCTGCCTGCTTTACATTCTGTTTCCGTGCTTGCGTTCTGCCAGGGGACCAGAGCAGCTTAGCTTTTCATCTTCATATTTTCCTCCACCACCAGCTCCCTCTCACCGTCCCCCTCACTCGGTCTCTGGCAGGGTCATAAATATGCAGTGGATGGCGCCACTTCTGTGAGGGTTGAAGTCTGTTCTCGCCTCTCACTGCATTCTCTCTCTCTCCCTTTCCCTTTAGCATCACCTTCTTCCGTCTCTTCTTCCCATCATTCCTGTCTCTGCTTTTTCCTTTTCATTTTTTCTCTGCTTACTGCCTTTTCTTCTCCCTTTTTCTCCCTCTCCCCAGCTGTGTTCTTCCTTCCCCACTCCCATTTCTCCCTCTCCCCAGCTGTGTTCTTCCTTCCCCACTCCCATTTCTCCCTTGCTCTGCCTCTCTCCTACTCTCCATTCTCTTCAACCTTTCTCCTTTTCTTGTTCACCTCTTCTCCTCTGTCTATATATCCCTACCTCCTAACATGCTTGGCTGCTAATCAAAGATTAGGGTTCAAACCCACCAGTGCCCCATGTTCCTATATGGATTTACAGCCTTGCAAACTTCACAGAGTTATACTCTGCCCTCAGGGAGCTGTGGTGGCTGAGTGATAAGGAATTGTGCTGCCAATGCAAAGGTATATGGTTTAAATCCTCCAGTCACTCTCCAGTAAAAAGATGGGCAATCTCCTCCTGTGTGAATTATTGCCTCTGAAAACCTGCTGGAGGGTCGGTCAGCTATGGGTCATTTCCAACTCAACGGTATACAACAACACAACAGATAGAATCTCTCTGAATCAGAATCACCTCGGCAGCAGCTGGTTTAATTTTTTGTTTTATTTTTTTCTGCCGGACCTAACTGTCTCTTTCATATCCTATAGATAGAGAGGTTTCTGGAAGGTACAAATGGTTTACACTTGTCTTCTAATTTAAAAGGGAACTCTGGTGGGCTAGTTCATAGGGAATGCTAGGAATGGTGAGCTAGTCCACAGGGAATTGTGCTGCTGACCCAAAGGCCCTGTCTTTCTGTCATTCGAATCCACCAGCAACTCCATGGAAGGAAGACTGGCAGTTTCCTCCCGCATAATTTATAACCTCAGGAACCTGCTGAAGGTCAGCTGTGAGTGGGTTCTGTCTTGACAGCAGTGAATTTGAAGGCGACTAACCTAAAGGTTGTCAATTTGAACCTAGTGATCTGCTTCTGTAAAGATTACAACCAAGAACACACTACAGAGTAGTTTCTACTCTGTAAGACATGGTGTTGCCATAAAGAAGCAGGCTGAATCACTGTCTGGGTTTACACTCCTTGGTTATGAAGGGTTTATTGTTGTTGTTGTTGTTGTGTACCATAGAGCTGGAGCTGACCCTCCGTTGGGTTTTCAGAGGCAGTTAATTCCATGGGAGGGGATTGGCCATCCTTCTCCTGAGGAGCAGCCGGTGGCCTTCAGGATTGCGGTGCAGCTTCTTGCCACTAGGTCACCAGAGCTCCCTCTGAAGGCTTTACACCCCTTCTTGTGCTTATAGATATAACATTCGTCTCAGCACCATCAGCTCTGCCTGAGAACTCTGTTCGTGGGTGTGGTTGCCTAGGAGCACCCCTGCCACCTCTCCTGTCAACCCCACAGAGCAGGCACTAGGGTAGAGATGAAAGCAGGTAACTGTGGGGCTGGTTGTGGGTATCCAGAGGACAGTGATGACCTCTATGTAGGAAAAGAGTACGGCTGGGCTTTCCAAGACAGGGCCAAGATCCTCAGGAGACCTAGAAAAAGGCTGGATAATTACAGTTAAGCATTATTTACTAGGTACTAGATATTTTACACTCATTAGTTCATTTTATTCCCACTGTCCCAGGATGATTGGTAATCTTTGATCCCTCGTCTACACACAAGAAAGGTTAAGTAGGTTGTTTAAGATCACAAAACCGTCAAGAGGCAGAAGAGGCCATTGGTCTAGTGAGTGCAGGGCAGGCCAGCTGGACTTAACTCTTTCTTTTGGGAGCAAGTGTCTCCCTTGAGCTTTCCTTCTGCTCAGAAAGGCATTAGTGCGGTTTAGAAACCTCTAGGTTAAGCACAAGTGGCTGGTCCTTAGAGATCATATAGGCCGGGTATGTTAGAAAATGAAAAAGCAGAGAGGTAGGGATCCTGCCATCAGTCAGTGGGAAAACCTAGCATGGAACCAGAAGCAGGATTCTTCCCCTCATCCCCAGCCCCTCTCCCTGTCATTTCTTCTTGTTCAGCATCCTGTTATCTATCTGGCAGGAAGAACACGTTCAAGTTTCTAGGGGAAGAGAGAGTCATTAGGCTTAGAGGAGTGGCCTTCTACTTGATCTCTGATGACTGTTGAGTCTCCTTTCTAAACCAGGAACTCTCGGGAAAGTTATTTGCCTCTCAACAAGGGATCCAGGAACATCTAGAGGCTTGGGGACATCTGGGTTTGGAGTCTCTAAAGAAAACTCTGTTGACAATAATCTAGGCTCTACCCCAAATAATCTACACATCTAGGCTCTACCCAAAATACTTGGCAGTGATAATAATGAAGGTAGCAAAACCAAGCCCACGGCCAGTGAGTTGGTACTGACCCCAAGTGTTAGAGTAAAATTGAGCTCCTTCAGGTTCTTCTTGGCTGAAATCTATGGGGAGGTAGATCCCTAGGCCATTTTATATCGTGGCACACATCACTGGTTGGGTGCAAACCACTCACCTTGTGATTAATAGACATGAAGCACTTTCACCACTGACGGACCTACATAATGATGATAGTTTCTTCCGTTTTCCAAAGTGCCTTTACATAAGTTACCTTGTTCAGTGCTCCAAAGATTCCTAAGTGGGAGGTACTACTCACTCAGTTTTACAGAAAAGCAAAGGAAAGCTCAGAAGTTCATTAGGGCTTTTCCCCCACTTTTTAAACATTTTTATTCATTTTCATGAACATTTACAGAGATTTTGGATTTCATTGTTGCACTTTTCCCCCTGCCCAACCCTCCCCCCGGTTTGCTCTTCTCTTTGAAAAGTAAAAGAAAAATTCCTTCATTGGTATACAGTGTCCCCCCCCCCCCCGTCACCCCCTCCTCCCCGAGTACACTCCACTATGCAACCCTCATTCTGGACTCCTGTGATAACTATAATACGCTATCATATATCACTTTTAAACTGTTCCCTCCCTCATCTGTTTCAATGCGGTATACATACTTTATCCAGTTTTTCTCAGTTTTACCCCAACCCTGATGCCGGTCCCATTCTACAACAGTGGCGCTATGCAGTATTGTCCTTTTGTGACTGAGATATTTCACTCAGCATAATGTCCTCCAGGGTCATCCATTTTGAATAATATTGCATGAGTTCCTTATTTTTCAATGCAGCGTAGTATTCCATTGTGTGAATATACCACAGCTTCTCTATCCATTTGTTTGTTGATGGGCACTTAGGTTGTTTCCAACTCCTTGCTATGTGAACAAAGCCGTGATAAAACATGGGTGTGCATACATCTGCTTGGGTGGCAGTTATGGTCTCTTTGGGGTATATTCCCAGTAGTGGAATTGCTGGGCCAAATGGTATCTCTATTTGCAACTTTTTGAGAAAGCACCATACTGCCTTGTATAGTGATTGCACCATTTTATACTTCCACCAACAGTGAATAAGGGTTCCAGTTTCTCCACAACCTCGCCAGCATTTGTTGCTTGCTGTTCTGTTAAGTTTTGCTATACTTACTGGGGTGAGATGACATCTCATAGTTGTTTTGATTTGCATCTCATAGAGCTAGGGATTTTGAACATTTCTTCATGTGCTTGTTGGCCATCTGAATGTCTTCTTTGGTAAAGTGAGAAGTCTTTTTTTTTTTTTTTAAAAAAGTTATTGTTTTTGTATGTGTACCGTCAAATTAGATCTGACTGGTCCAAGAGGAGATTGTCCCTCCTTCTCCAGCAGAGCATCTGGTGGATTCGAACTGTGCACCTCCAATTTGCAGTGTATCTTCTTGCCACTAGGCCACCAGAGCTCACTAGAGTCTTTTTAAAAAAATTTTTTTTATATTATTCTTGATTTATTTACAGCATTTGAATACATTGTTTTTCACAAAAGAGCCTTCCGATTTCCTTCACCTCACCCATCCATCAAATTGTGCAACCCTATGATTAACACCTTACTGCCCCATTCTCACCTCTCTATTCCCCACCCCACCCCCTTGGATCTTCATACTCATTCTACAATAATTTTATACAGTATTTGTCCTTGCTGGACTGAGTTAGTTCATGCAGCATAATGCTCTCCAGTCCCAGGCTCAGAGGTCTTTAGTTACTGGTCTTCGTAGCCAGAGTGGTGAAGCCAAAGCTTGAACCCAGGCCTCCTGACTCTAGAACGATGATGGACTCACTCGTTGAGTCTTTTCCATCTTCACCTGTGCAGAGCCTGGCAAGCCGGCTCAAGGAAAACATGGAGAAGCTGACTGAGGAGCGGGATCAGCGGATCGCAGCCGAGAACCGGGAGAAGGAACAGAACAAGAGGCTCCAGCGGCAGCTCCGGGACACCAAGGAAGAAATGGGCGAGCTTGCCAGGAAGGAGGCGGAGGCAAGCCGCAAGAAGCACGAACTGGTAATGCCCCCTCCCACTGGGCCCCATGCTGCAGCCTTCCGGGTGGGTGCTGAGCACAGACCTCAACCCCTGGGCTCGTGGGGGGCAGGCAGCTCCAAACAGTCATTTAGAGAATTGGAAGAGGGAGGAATGTGTCAAGAGGGCAGGCCAGGGTAGCCAAGGTAGGGTCCACGTCCGGTGAGGTCAGACCCCACAGCTCAGTAATACCAGGTGAAAATGGCCCTGGAGGCTTGCAGCGGCAGCCGTGTAGGGCCTCTGTGGGATGGGAGATGAGAGGCTGACTTTGCGAACACATGGAGGAGAAAGTAGCCCTCCTACAAACTGGACTGGCCACTCTTTCTCCCAGGAAATGGATCTGGACAGCCTGGAGGCTGCTAACCAGAGCCTGCAGGCTGATCTAAAGCTGGCCTTCAAACGTATTGGGGACCTGCAGGCGGCCATCGAGGACGAGATGGAGAGTGACGAGAACGAGGATCTCATCAACAGGTAAGGGAGCGGGCCTCTACAGTGGCTACAGCTAGACCAGAGGCCCTTCTGACCACCTCTGGAGCCGGGCCACCAGGTAGAGCAGCTGAAAACATGTCTTCCTGTCATCAAGACCCCAAGCCACCTGCCCCTTCTGGCCAGACCCCGGCATGGACCCCCTCCTTGCTGTATTTGAGTGTAGAACAAGGCAAGACACCCTCCTCTCCCCCTCCCCAGACCTCCCGAAGACTTGGCTCTCTGGCCTGACTCCTGTTCAGGATGAGTTATTGACCTGTTTAGCTGCATTTCTGATGGTGCCTGCCCCACTCTGGGGAGAGCAGAGATTTAAGGGCCAGGGTGCCTTGTTACTGTGCCAGAAATTTTCTCTCATAAAACCCACCCAGGGAACGGTTTAGGGGGGAGAAGGAGATTGAGATTTGTAGTCCTAGGCTGAGAGTCAAGCAGACAGGGAGTTCCAGGGTTGGGGCAGGCCCCAGGGAAGCTCCCAAAGCTGCCCTGGCTGACTGCAGATCTGCCCTCTTCCTGCCGGGCCGGGTCCCTCCTCAGGCTGGACCCTGGCAGCCCCATGAGCCCTATTCCTTTGGAGAAGCCTATTCACTGTCCCAGGACATCACTGTCAGTCATCCCTGGCCTCAGGCAGCCAAGCTGTTCTCTTACTCCCAGCTGAGGGTCCACCTTGGAATTCTGTGTTGATTTTTTTTTCCTTCTTTCTATGGCCCACCTTTTTTTTTCCCCCCCCTGTTTCCAGTTTACAGGACATGGTGACAAAGTATCAGAAAAGAAAGAATAAACTGTGAGGACTGGAGCGCATGTGCTCTCTGCCTCTCCCCTGGGTGTCTAACTGTCCCTAACACTGGGCTCCCCCACAGGTGTCTCTCTCTCTCTCTCTCTCTCTCTCTCTCTCTCTCTCTCGCATGCTGCACGTGAACACATAGCCCTACCCCCAGCCAGTGTCTGATGCTAACACTGCTCACTCACTCACTCTGTGCTCCTGGGGAAGTGGGAATAGCTGGGCCCTGGCTTTCAGACAGAAAGCAGGCAATTAGGGGTGCCCCCTAAAAGGCTCAGGCTGATCCTAACTCCCTTGGAGGACAGGATGGGGGCCTCCAGCAGAAAGGAAAACTGAGCTTTATTCTGCACCGCCTCCCTGCGTCCCAACTGCCTCCACCCTCAGTAACCAAGTGTAGCCCCCTTTCTGGCTTCTCTTGCTGGGGCAAGGGCTGTTTGAGCTGGATTGGTCTGCATCCTTGAGCTCCTCGGGAGCCTGAGCTGTCTGAGAGGAGCAAGGGTGCTCGTTGTTAAGGTCTGCCACCTTCCTCTGGCAGACAAGGATAGAAGGTGAGGGGCATCTAATAGTTAGTTGTTTGGAGAGAGCATTCAGGCAGCTAATCACAGGCCGCTCGGCTGTGGCAGAGGAGGGAACGCAGCCAGATGTGTTTACTTTGCTCCCTGCGGGCACCTTGGGCAGAGGGGGCCCAGCTCTCGTGTCGGTGCTGTCTATCATGTGGCGAGAAGCCTGGCAAATCCTCCTCTCACTTCTTCTCCTTTCTGAACAGTTAACGCAGACTCACGGGGCCCCAGGGCGTATCGGGCGATCCTCCGTCAAGTTTGACAGGGTTGTTTGGGAAGGTGGTTTTTACCAGCCTGGCGTCGGGCTTCCTCCCCGACTTGCTCCTGCCCGGCAGGCCACCTCCCCTGGCCAGGATGGGCTGGCAGCAGCGCAAAGGACTCTGTGAGAGCTAATGATAAATGTAATAGTGTGTAACAGTGATAGAGGGCCGCTGGAGCCTGGTTGTCACACACAATTAATATCCCCCGCCGTTCTGTCTCCGTTTGTTTGTTCCCCCGCGATTCAGCTCCCAGTTAACTAATAGCACATGAGCCTGGACATAAATTGTATTTGACGCGAGGTTTAATTCCGACCATTTAAAATTTCAACTGCCCCCTGAGCCTGCCTGCCCCTGGAGTTTGTTTACGGGCCTGATTATTGAAGGAAAAGAACCCAAACATCGCCTCGATGCTTGAAACTAAAGAGAAGGCAAGGGCAGGCAGGCCGGCCTCTCAGCCCCTCCGCTGCTCTGCTTGGAATGTAAGGAGGAGTATTCGTATTCTGGGCCCACAACTGTCTGTCCCCTGTGTGTTCCAGCCCTGCCATCCTTGAGCAGTAGGAGCTTGGAGGGCTGATAAAACGCGCATTTAAGATCACATTCTAAACCATTGCCAGGCACACAGGCAAGGATGCGGCGCGCACACACACTCTCACACACACACTCACCAGCATGCACTCACGCAGGCGCATGGGCTGTGCAGCGCCAGCCAGGTTCCCACTGATGGCAGAGAGGTGCTGTGGCTCCTCCTGCATCGGCTCTGGGCCCCAGCTCCAAGTTATCGAGCGAACCGTGCTAAGGCGGGCAGAAAAATAATGTTTCGATTTACTTAGAGATACAGTTGTTATTGCCATAACCTTAATGAAAGCAGTAAACAGCGCAGTATTAAGGGAGATTTATACAGAAATGCTTTTAACATGTAGACATAGATTTTGCGATGCATACAGCACCTCCTTTCTAAAGGCAATCAATATGGTTATGAACGGCGGTGATAAATTACAGGCTCTGAGGCTGGAGAGGAGGTTTTCTGCACGGGTGTATAAATCAGGTGGTATTGGCGTTCCTTGGGGCCCAGGCGCCACAGTAAATCTGCCAGGCTTGCAGCGGTATCACATGGGGGTGCAGACTGCATGCACTGGGTGACACTGTCAGAGGGTGTGACACCAAACGACAGTCTGTTCTATACAATCTTTGTGTAGTGTTTCAGCAGAAATATTGTTTCTTTTAAAAAAAATTCCAATAGCTATAGCAACATTTTCCATAAGCCCAGTTTACATTATCAATATACCTAGAAGGTTAAAATCCTATGCTAATTTGCTTGTTAAACCTCTAAGGTGCACCCATCAGAGCTATCATTATTACCCAATTACAGGGACGCTTTGAATCATGTGGTTTCATCTGCATGGGCTACTGTAATTTAAAGGTATAATTTTAATTTTGCTAGTTGTTTGTCAGTACTATTGCCATTTATGCTGATGGGAATTACAATTTATGAGTAACGTTAGTACTAAAAAAAAAATAATAATAATAACCAAGGATTGTGTATGTTCTGGTCCGAGAGGAGGTCCATGGCAAGTTGGGGTGACATGATGAGTTAGCACCCTGAGTGACAGCAAGGCCGTTGATGCTATTGCAGGCTTAAGCTCCCACAGGGCCCACATTAGAAGTTTGGGGGCTATCTGCTAAACTCCTGTTTACCCAGAGCATAAGCCAGCCTCATCTTTGTTATAATTCTGGATTTAACAGAAGCCCATAAAATATGCCTCTCTATTCCACCCTCCACAAGTCAGGCTTTCTTGTGGTCCCCAGAACTGGTTATTTCCTGCAAAAGAGAGAGAGAGTGAGTGAGTGAGAGAGAGAGAGAGTGTGTGTGTGTGTGTGTGTGTGTGTGTGTGTAGATGCGCCTGTGTGGCTATTTATTCAAGAACATAATTCAGGAATGGAACAGGGCCGCTCCTGTTGACACAGATGAAAGGAAATGTATATCAAGGAGAAATCCTAGCATATCCCTAGCAGGGGAGCATGGTAAGCAGACATTTTGCAGAATTCTAGATGCATTCTCACTTAGAAGCTGTCTCAAAGCCCCAGCTGCTTTGTATGGGGCTCACCATGACTCCTTTCAGCTCTCCTGCAAGTGGAGGGCTCAGACCACCTGGGCCAGGAGAAGCCCTACAGTGCAAGGCTGGAGACTGCCTGAGGGAGGAGAGCAAGACTCAGAGAGTCAAAACCCCTGTAAACAAGACTCAGAGAGCCAGAACCCCTGTTCGGAACTTGCTGGGCCTGGCTGGATCTCCTATTGTGATTTCAGTCCTGAAGCTGTCTCCAGTCCCATGGGGAATAGGAATATCCCCTCTTTTTTCCTCTTTCTTACGGGTGAGAGAAGTGACATAGTGGATCTGTTATGTGGCTTAATGCCAAGGAGGGTTTTGCCATCAGCTACAAAGACCTCCAGGTTCAAGCTAGCTTGAAACCGCAGATGAAGTAACCCTAGCCCGTGGCCCAGTCTTGGCAATGGAGGCATAGAAAATGGCAGCAACTATAGCCATATTCTATGGGAGTGGACAGAGAAGATATAGCAAGAAAGGTCCCAGGACATCTCTTTTTTAACTAAGAGTTATTTCATTTTAATTGAGGAATGGATGTTCTTTCTGTCATTTCCTTTGGTCAACTGAACAGCTTGCCTAATAAGGCTACCTGGGATGGGAGGTGCCTCTGTGCTCCCCAAGGTCTACTAAGTGGCCAGCACACAGTATGGTCTGCTGAGTGGGGTCTTTGTGAATGGTGTGCTCCATCTAACATCTCTTCTTCTCTCTGACTCACCTACATGCATGCCCCAGCCCTGTCCAAAGCACACCTTCCTCCCTTCTCTCTCTTCTGGGCAGTGGGTGACCACCTGATGCCCAGCCCAGCCTACCTTCCTGCTCTTCATCCCTACAGTGAGGGCGACTCAGATGTGGACTCAGAGCTGGAAGACAGAGTGGACGGGGTCAAATCATGGTTGTCAAAAAACAAGGGACCTTCCAAGGCAGCTTCTGATGATGGCAGCTTGAAGAGTTCCAGGTGAGCACGTGACCTTGAGCTGGGGAGAAAAGCCGCCTGGTGCCACCAGGGATGGGTGAACAGTGCTCTGATCCCCACACACCCCTCACACCTGGCATCTGTGGTACAACGGCTGAAGGCCTGCCTGAGGGAGGGCAGAGAAACTCAGAACCCTTGTTCTGAACCTCGTGGGTCTCACCGGATGCAGGAGGAGACCAGTTTCTCCTGAGAGCCTGTATCTCCCTCTTGATCCCAGATAATGTTTTCCTGCTGTGCTCAGGGCTTGGTTTTGATGTAAGTTTAACATAGCCACTCAACACCTATTTACTGACTTGCCTGATAGTTTGGGCTATTGGAATCAGGACTGGAATAGGGCTCAAGAGCACTCCGGCCTGGACCTCACAGCTCTGGCTGGGGCTTGCTCTGGACCTCCAAGGACATAATGGGAATAGAAGCAGAAAAGGCACCAGTTCCCTGATTCTCTGTCACAGCTACAGCTCTGTTTCTGTCTCCCTGGGCCCGTTCTCTGCTTCCGCTAATCTTTTCACACCCGCCTCCATGCATCATGCTAACGCTCATCCACTCCGTGAATGTGCTCCCTTATTTTCCAGCCTAGTCGCTCTTCTGATCACACAAAGACAAGCTAGCAACTCCTGGGATCCAAGGTTCTTCCTTGTCATTCTGTAGCTACTCAGTCTGCCCTCTGCTCCGTTCCTTTTTCCTATGGCTACCTTCCCTTTTCCAACCCCCCCCCCCATTCTTTCCCAAGTGGGACCTGACTCTGCTTCTTCAGGACACACCCCCTCCTAGAGACAGCAGCATGGGCTGGGTGGACAAAATCATTTCCTCAAAGGCGCCTCACCACCCATGAGGGCCCCTCCCCCATGTCCAGCCCCTCACTGCCAGCACCCAGTGGCCCCCTCTAATTGCTTTAATTTAGTGGCCCAAACAATGTTTTGTTATTGCGGATAATCTTGCCTTCCCCGCCCCACTGCCATTCACCACCGCGTGGCACGAGGCTCCAGGTAGTTGACAATGAAATAAATTGAACTAAACGTTTTAGAAGGGGAAAAGTGATGAAATAGAACAATAGTCTAATTTACATGACATTCTCCATGAAGCTATTTTCACTGACGCAAATTATTTTGCTTCATTTCCTCCAAAGCTCTCACCACCACTTTGCCAGAGCTGCTGCCTTCCTCCCCCCCTTTCCCTCCTCCTGTGTCTTTATTCTCGTGGTTTAATGCTTATTCTCCGCCCCCCTCTCTCTCTGCACCCACTAATCCACTCCTGGTTCTCTTCTCCCTCAGAACCGCCCTCAGCACCCTCACTAAGGAGGGGAAAGGGGTGGAGGAGAGGCCGGCCTCTGTCCTGAGCTCCCTGAGCTATCGGAAACGGCTCACCCTAAAAGACTCCATCGGGGGTGCTGGGGACGAGGATTCGCTCTTCACCACCCTGAGCGAGCGGGCTGCCTCCCCCGAGAGGCCCCCCAGGAAGGCGCGCACGGGCTCCCAGGCGGAGCCCGGCCAGGCCAGGCAGGCGGAGGAGCTGGACGAGTGCGGCTCTGTCTTCTCTGTCTTCTCGGAGGCCGGGAGCCGAGCGGGCCGAGGCCTGGAGAAGCGCTGGGGCGCAGACTTTGACCGGGCCTCGGCCGTCTCCGCCCCGGTGAGCCGGGCCTCCTCGGCCACGCGCCACGGTGCCCGCAACGACGGCACCCACTCCTCGCTGAGCTTCTCGCTGTCCGGCTCGCCCAGCTCCCGTCGCAGCACCTCGCGCCTGGACAGCCTGTCCAAATCTCTCAGCCCTTCCCTGAGCCGGGCCTCAGGCCTCGGCTGGGACAGCCCCGAGTCCCGCCTGTCCCTGGGCCTCAGCTGCCTGGATGAGTGGGACGATGGAGCCAGCGTGGCCCTGAGCGAGGCCACATCACAGTACAGCCACCCGTCGTCGCTGGCACGCAGCCTGTCGGTGCCACACCAGCCACGCCTCTCAGCCTCGGTCTCCGCCCTGGATGAGACTCCGGGCTCCAGCGCGCGCCCGGTCAGCCGCCACTCTGGCCTGGACCCCGACCTGGAGGCTGCCATTAATGAGGTCTTGAGCTACAAACCGGTCCCGTTCCACCGGAGCAGCTTGGAGCCAGACTCGGAGGATGACCGGAACAGCATCCAGAGCGCCCGGAGCGCCCAGCTGGACCCCGCAGAGCGAGCCACCAGCATCCGCCGCTCAGCCTCGGCCGCTGATGTCTCCAGGTCCCGCAGCGGCAGGAAGAGCCGGAGCAAGAGACGCAGCAGCTCCAGCTCCAGCTCCAGCTCCAGCTCCGAAGATTTCTCTGGGCACAGGCGGAGGAAGAAGGGACGCTCTCGAAAGAGCAAGAAGAAGTCTAAATCAAGAAGAAAGAGAACAGAGACCGAGTCCGAATCGTCGTCGTCGTCCTCATCCAGTGGCTCCACCGTCTCAAGCCACAGCCGCTCCAGCGTGAAGAAGGGCCCCACCACAGAAAGTGAGGGGGCTGGGGAGGCGCACCGGCACTCCAAGAAGGAAGAGAAGAAGCGCAAAAAAGAGGTGGACAGCCTGATGATGCGGTACCTGTACCGGCCAGAGAGTGACTAGCGCAGTAGGTGACACTAGCTTGGAGTGCAGCATGGCATGGCGTGTGCCACCTGTGTGAACTAACAGGCTCCCTATCCTGCCCACCACCACCACAGGCCCATCCGACATCCGATGGCTTCTCGGCCAGACATGGCCTTCCAGGGCCTCCTGGCTGCCTTAGAGAGCAGGGGCCAACTAAGCTGTTAGTCATTCTGAACCCAACCACCTGAACTCTCTGGAGACATTAATCACAGTACCAGTCTACCAAGACCTTATCCTATGCTAGGTACCGTCCTAAGTCCATGCTGCATTTTACTAATTTAATCTTCACAATGCTTTGGTACCAAAGGCTTGATGAGTCCTATTTTATAGTAAAGGAAGGATTCAGAGAAGTTAAGTCATTTGCCAAGATCACACATCTGGGAAGCAGTGTTGCCAGGATTTAAAAGGGGGAGAGGGGTCTGTCGCGCTCTAGCACTCTTGTCTTTACTTGCTGCACTGTGCAGAGCACATGAATGACATGTTCATTGTGGGTGCCAGGTAGCACCCAGACCAGGAGCTTCTGTCTGTGACCCTGACAGCCTGGACCCAGGAAAGGGCTGTAGCTGACAGCCAGGTGTGGGCTGGTGTGTCAGTTGTCATGAGCTATTACAGTGCCTTCTGCTCAGCTCTCCCTGTCTCTGCAGAGCTACCTTCCTCCCTGGCGTAGAGCTCAAGCCCAGGAGTACAAGGCTCACTGAGCTGCAGCACACACCACCTGCACCCTCCAGCAGCCCCCAGAGATGCCTGTTGTCCTCCACGGCCCTCCCACCTGAAGCCCACACATTGGCGTCACCTTATTTCTGCTCATCTTGTAAAGTTTTAATGAATAGAAATTAGCAGCTGCTTAGTGACAGCCCCCTCCTGTCTCCTGCCTCCCCCAGCTCTTCTCCCTGTTGGGAGAGGAGATCAAGCAGTTAGGCCCTTAGTGCCCCCACCCCCTCCACAGAAGAAAGGCAAAGCCTGACTCACTGGAATCCCATTGTTGTCAACTTCCCCAGTGGGTGGTGACATTTTAGATCACCCTGGGTTGTATGACACTGTTTTGGGAAGGGTACCCTCCCAAGGCAGCATGGCTGCTTCCCAGGAGGTGTGACCCCGGAATATAGCCTCCTGGGGACTGGGCATTTGATTCCTAAATGCATGAACTAACACGCACACCTGTCGCATGCTCATGGGTCTCCTGTGTGGCAGAAATATGCTGGCTTGAGCTGGGTTCCACCAGAGGGACCAGGCTCCGTATAGTTTGGAATGGAGCAAGAGGAAGTAAATGTTATCTGTGGCTATTTAGAGATGGGTAATGGGATGGAGTAATGTAGGGAGTTAGGGTAGCATGGAAATCCAGACAGGGCTTATGGCCAACCCTGATTCCTCAGGCTCTGGAGCTTTTCTGACACCAAGGCCTTGGTCTTAGCACTGTTCTGCCACTTCACCTCTGTGGCGGATGATTATAGGATCCTTTGGGGAGAGCAGGAAGCATCTCAGTTGCACTGAAGAGCCACTGTCATCTCCACAGGAAGAAAAGACAGAAGTCACAATATTGTGTCTACCCCTTCAGCCTTTCCTTGGCATTCCTGCCAGCAAGCCTCCTCCAAGGCAGACAGTTGATGGATGATGGAGGGAGAGTTGGAAAACAGAAAGGGCCAGGCACTGTGTCCCTATCTGAAGAGGGAGACGTTCCCTAGCCAAGCCATTCCATGGCAGATTTCAGACCCCAATGCCCTCAGTCCACCAGGCACCTGCGACCAAAAGCGAGAACAAAAATCCAGAACGCCTGTTTCTTCTAGGAGCTACAAACATAGTTCCTCTAGCCCACCAGGAAAACAGGGGTAGCCCTGAAATCTTATCTACCATCACCTCCGAGGATCAGGTTCACTATTGGAGTGGGCACCAAGCCAGTCTCCAGCTTGTCAATACAGAGCCAGAGAGAAGGTCCTAGGGAGGGAAGACCTAGTTGGCACTCAGCTTTGGGATGGATAAAGTGCCAAGGGTGGGGGTGGGAGACAGAATGGTTGCTTAACTTCCCATCTGGTGATGGGGACCAGTGAGAGAATTCAAAAGGCAAACAAACACAGCATCCACAGCAAGGCAAGGAGGGAAGTCAGGGGCGCTGCTACCCCAGGCTCTCCCAGCAGGAATTAGCTTATGTACCAAATTGTTTGTGACAGCACTGAACAAGAGACACTGGCTTGTAGGGAGGAAAGCTTTTTAAGCAATTTGGTTAAAAATGTTCCAATTGCCAGCCCTGACTCTTGCACTGAAGTGGATGGGTAGCTGCCAGCTGTTGCCACGCTGGTCACCGTGGGCAATACACGGTGTTAAGGGGACTGGTTACAGGCCATCTGAGGCAGAAGCCCGGGAGATCTAGTTACTCCACAAAACAGGGAGGGGAGAAGCGTGGCGTTTACTATCTCCCTAGCTGCTTCTGCCACTGTTCCTGCAGTCTCTGTGGAATAGGATTAAAATTTATCCAGGTGTCTGCCTGACAGGCACAGAATGTGGGGTCGGTACCAGCCCCAATTCAGGAGAAGCTAGAGGACAGAAAGGAGCACAGGCTTGGCCCTGTAGCTACCTCATTTGCATCTGGATCCCAGCCCTGGCATCTGCCTCACACCCCCCCCCCCAACAAAATAACCCCACTGTCTTCCCACAAAGTGGTCCTTCCTTTGCCTGACAGCAGACCTTTAGCACCGAGCGCCCAGAAAGTCTCTCTCAAAAAAAAAAGACAAAAAAAACCACAAAACATAAAACCCAGCTCCCGCTTCTAATTCAGACCACCCCAAAGCTGAAATAACCCCAATTTTTTTCCATGTGGCAGAGTCCTTGTTGAGCTTTATAATTTTGTCCCTGGGCCTCCTCAGAGTTCTTAAGCGCCATTGGCCCATCAAAGTAAGACTCATTTATGTTCAGCCTAGTTTATATTAAATGTGTTTTGTGCTATTCAGATTCCTTTAAAAATGGTAATTCATTCATGAGAAATACGATAACTATTAACCAGACTGCCCCATTCCTGAACCATTTTGCATAATTGAACATGTATTCTATCAGGCTCTTCCTTTCCCCCAGAGAGAGAGGCAGGGAGGAAGGGAGAGGTCTGTCTTTACACAACCCTGGGCACTCATCCAGGCCAGTGGGAAGACTTCAGGTTTCCTCTTGTTTTCTGCTTGGGTCACCCTACTAATCTTGTGGAGTAGTCCAAAAAAGCTTTGAAGTCCAAGCGCCAAGTTCAAATCTGACCTGGGCTAAGATAATTTCCCAGGGTGGTTGTGCCTCACAGCACCTGGACCTTAATCACCTTAATGACCACATCTTTTTTAAAAAAAAATTATTTTCTATTGGTTTGCTTACAAAGTTTATATATATTGTTTCACACTATTCTTAATTCACATTGTGTTTCATACAATCATTTTCATGCATTATGTTTTATAAAATTAATCACTATTGGACTATGCTCATCATCACCTTTTCTTTCAGGTCCCCACAGGGTCTTTCCCATTTCCTTTACCCCCTCCCTCTACCCACCAAATTGTCCAATTCTGTAATTTCACCCCACCCATCCTTACCCCTCTGCAGTGACCCCTTCCCCCTTGGGTCTCCATACATGGTTTTGGGGTTCCCCCCCCCTTTTTCCAACATTTCACCATATTTCTTCTTATGTACCCCATACATGTTTTACTAGTTATCCTATTTTTACAATAATGGTCTTTTGCAGTATTTGTCCTTATGAGACTGAGCTAGTTCACTCAGCATAATGCTCTCCAGTGTCTCCAAAGTTTGTAGTCGTTTTCAAAATTGTTGCTCCTGACCACATCTTTCTTACGTTATCTCTCACTGCTCTGCTAAGAGAAGCTAAGAATGTGAGTCTTGCAAAACTCCATTTCCTCCTCTCTCTGCTTGACGCACAGAAACTCTTGAGAAAGCTAGTACACGACAGACCCTCCTGGGGTTCTTTAAGTGGAATGGACAGTCCCAGGCAGCAGGAGTCACAGAATCCCTACTTACTGAGTAGAGAAGCATTCTTGGATTTGGAAGGAGGATTGTGTTCCTGGATAGAGCCGAAGCTCTAGGGAAGACTTCGTGTTGAATGCAGCCTCTGGTAGCAGTAGAGCCACAATTGTGTTTTCTCCATGAAAATTGAAGTATTAAAAAGGGGAAAAAAACCAAGTAACCAAACTTATTGCTGTCAAGTTGGTTGTGACTCATAGCCACAGGGTAGAACTGCCCCATATGATTTCCAAGGCTATCATCTTTGTTGGAACAAACAGCCACATCTTTCTCCTGAGGAGTAGCTGAGGGGGATTTGAAAAGCCAAACCTTTTGGTTACTAGCTTAACCATTAGGGCTTCTGGTTGAAATGGAAGTCCACTGCCATCAAGTTGGTTCTGACGCATGGTGACTCTCCATCGCATTTCTGAGGCTGTAACTCTTTCCGGGAGGAGCAGCTGTTGGATTCGTACAGCTGACCTTTTGAATAACAGCGCAGAGAGAGGATTTGAATTGCATGGGGTGGCAGGGGCAGATGGCTCCAGGGTTTTTGGCAAGAAGGAAAAGGTGAATAGAGCTAGAATGCCTCATTATTCGATGCCCTGATCTTGATTCTGTGAGGGCACAAAGTGCAGCTTTTATTCAGCAGGAGTCAGATGGGGTTATCTGGAGGTTTCTAAGGGCTGATGAAGACGCTGATGTTGGGTTTTGTACCAAGAAAGACCTTGGTGCTGAGGGCTAGAGGATCATTCTTCCATGACCACTTTCTTCTCTCCCTACAGCCCCACCAGCTACTGGAAGCCCCTTGCCCCTGACCGGTCAGATGATGAGCATGACCCTCTCCACAGCACTTCCAGACCCCAGTATTCCCACAACTACCTGAGCGACAGTGACACAGAGGCCAGGCCAACGGAGTCCAACGCATAGCCCAGGGGAGTGGTCCACTAGCCCTAGCGTCTGGGTACCTCTCCCAGGAAATGGAGGAGGGCAGGTCTCCCCACCTGACTGCATGGGAAACACCCATCCATCTCCTGTCTGGAGGACTTTCCAAGCTCTGGGTGTCTGACATCTCCACGTGGATGAGGTGGGAGTAAAGAGTTTCTGGAAAGAGAACTCTACTCTTCCCTGCCTCCAAAATGCCACATACTCGGCTTCTACCCCTCCAGCCACCCTGGGCAACAGCAGGTGGCTTGGCGCTGCATGGAACCAGCAAGTTGACCCCCATCTCAGCTCCCTGCTCAGGAACAGGCGCACAGATTGCCTCCTGGGACATTCTAAGATGCTGGGTCCATGGGACGAGCCGGGGGAGAGGGCACAGCAATTCCTTCCCCTGGGTTTGGGGTGAGGGCTTTCTCTTCTCAGTGCCTGCTGTCTTTTTACTTTTTAATTTAAATACTCAAACCTCTCCATCACAGCTGCATCCTTGAGAGTGGGAGGGGGCTGGGTTGCAGCTGGGCCCCCCATCTCTCTCACCCACCCGGGAATGACTAGGAGAGCCTCATTTCCATCTCTACTCTCCGGAAAGCAGTCCTTTCTCTGTGCAGCTGAAGATACTGGTGAGCAGAGCTGGTTCCAGGTTCTTAAGAGTCAGCCAGGGGAGGGGCTCTCAGGTGCTTCTGGGTTTGGGATGAGCTAGCCTGCGCAGACAGGGGTGCATCTAGACCATCTGGAATTCCCAGCCCCACCCTGCCCCTCTTTGTCTCCTCAGTGTATTAAAGTGCAATGTCGTATTTAAGATAAACTCATTCCACTGACGCCATTCAGGGCTTATCCAAGCACTGTCTCCTACTCCTCTCTGTCTAACCTGCCTGGACCATAAGCTTCACTTGAGAGGGAAGGCTTTGGATTGAGAGTTCATGATCAGAAAATCTGAAGACAGATGTTTTGGTCCGTGCTGGTGTGCATTAGACATAAGTCTTTACTCTGTGTCCTGAGCCTATCAGTTCTCTCCCAGAGCTCCCATCCTGCCCCACCCCCCAACACCACTCCCACACCCCAGACATGACAACATGCAGTCTGAAGGTCCCAGCTCCCATCCCAATGACTTATCCCACCACCACCACCACCAGAACTGGGGGCCCAAGGGCAGTGCCTGGTGCTGCTCCCATCTGCTGTCTGCCCTCCTCTCCTGCAGTTGGTTTGTATTCATCAGGCTGTGCTCTCTCGCCCCCGTTTACCTGATGTATGGAAATAAATGTCCTTTTCCTCCTGGTTGTGCTAATTCTCCTGCCTGCTCCTTCCGGCTAAGGTAAAGACCACTGTGGTCATGGGGGAAACAGAGACAGGACTCTGACAGTGACCACACGGATTGTCCACTCTCATGCCAGACTGGTGCTCCTTGGAGTCTTATCCATGAAGACTGATATCACTAGTGCCAAGGCTATAGTGATTTCGGTCACTCAACAAGATTCAAGAAGGGAAAGAAGAAAAATTATCCCCAAAATGAGAGGGACAAAGAGAATTGATGGTAAAGGTGATAGAATGAACAAATTGACCGAGAAAGACACAGACTCCACCTTTTTTCTAAGAGCCTGTGGGTTATAATTTGGGTTGACAGAGCTGTTCCTCTTCACACTGAGCTTAATTTAGATGAGATGTGAGGATGTTGCAGCCTCTCGGGCTGTGAAAGCTCCCATCTCTGTTACAGATTCAAGCCCTTCTCGGTAGAAAATTTTTTTAAAAGTTTCATTTTAGTAATTTTCCAGGTGACTCCGATGAAAACCTTGCCCACAGCCCTCGACCAAACTGGAAGTAGAGTTTCCTGTGCCCTCCTCTGTCGTCGCCTTCATATCCCAATCCCATTGCGTTCCCTCACTGGTAGCTAAGAGACAGCTCTTGCAGAAAAGCAAGAATACCTCTCCACCTTCTCTAATGTGGCCGGTTATGATCCTGCACGTGTAAAGTGTTCACTCTGCAGTTGGTGGGTCAGGCTGTCCTGGTTTGGGCTAATGGGCAGGAAAGGTCTCTCATGCCAAGGCTCTGGTCACACCAATCACCTGTAAAAATTTGAGAAGGGGAAGGAGAGAAGAGCATTGATTGATCCATCTTGAACAAAGAAGATTGCCTTCTCCACTGCCCCAGAAAGTTAACTAGAGAAAGTAATAACAAAGTTACTTTTTTAAAACTGCTGGCTAATCATATTTGGTTCTATCAGTCATTTATTTAAAATAGTTAGATATGCTTTTCGTTTCTTTCAGCAACTAGTGTGACAAACACTACAACCTGCTATAGGTTAGGCTCTGTGGTAGATAGTGGGGATAAGGAGTTGTTATATACCTTAAGTCAGAATCAGTTCATAGCAGACCCTTCAGGAGGTTTTCAGAGGCAGTAAATCACAAGGGAGGAGACTGCCTATCTTTCTTCTTCAGAGCAGCTGGGGGATTCTAAACACCTGTGTCTGTGCTGACAGTGCAACTCTATCCACTAGGCCATCAGAGTCCCCTCTAAGATTTATGGCTTCTGTAAAAGAGGAAACAAATTTGTTCCTGTATCAGGTTCAAAGCCACCTCACTAGATCCTTCTCTTTAATCTTAGGCCTTCAAAATTGCTCTAACTTCTCAACAAAAGTCATAGGTGAGGGGGTCAAAACCCAGTGAATCTCTCCTAGAGCCCCCAGCCTGTATCCAGAGACTGCCCCAAACTCTCTGCTTTTGTCTTTGTGTCCCCTTAGTCGAGTATCCCAGTTGTCCTTCCCCTGCCTCGCCCCACCCCCGCCCCTGTGCACAGACACTTAGCGATTTGCTCCTTAATTGTCCCCCAGCTAGGCTGCGCAGATGCCGCTCTTTAATCTCTCCTGATAAATGAATCGCACAGCTCCTTTAATCATATGTTCATATCCAAGCCAATTTGAATCAATTTGGCAGGGAGCGTGTTGCAAGAGATGCCATGACTGCTGCTTCTCCCCCCAGGGCCCCAGAGCTAGAATGAATGCCGTCCTCACCCCTCAGAGTAGATCCCAGGAGGCCCATCCAGAACTAGGCTCTCCTACCTGAATGGTGGGACTTTTCAAAGTCACCTCATCGCTTCCTGTCCTCCAAGTAGGCCTTTATGCGCCTGGAGGGAAATAGATTTCCAAAAGTCTCAGAAGTGGGAGGGAGAGGGTGAGTCCATAGCCTTCCTTGGTCGTTTAATAAAGGGCTCCATTTTCATCCCTGGGAGGAAGTGTTTCCTTAAATCTAACTCTAATCCCTTCTGCTCCTCTTTCATTTCTTCTGAGCTGGTTCTGAGGGAAGCTGGGGCACTTTATCACCTTTTATATAGCAACACATTTCAGACCAGCCTATGATCATTTGTCCTTGCTGGCTGCTGCTACTGGCTGCCACCTCAACTCCTTTCATCTTTCCCTAGGAAGTAGTATTTTCGAAATACTCCAGCCTCGTGGGCAGCCTGGGACATACTTGGTAATATAACGGTCTACAGCATTTGGGGTGACAGCCTTTTCACCTCCAGAGTGGGCTACCCCAGGGGTCCACGTGCTAACTTGAGCGGTCTTCTGCCTATGTGAGTTTTGACAAGGGATTAAGCTCTCAGGCCTTAATTTTTCCTATCTGTAAAACAAGGTGGTACTCCAGGTATGGACTTTACAGCTCTGAAATCCGGAAGCCCATCGCACGTGCCAACAAAACACATCACCTTCACCCCATCATCACCCTGGGTGCGGAGCTGGAAGAACAGACCCGAGGCACTAGGAGATTTCGGGCGCTGAGGCAGGTTTGGGGTTTCAGCAGCCCCCAAAGCATGCCCTCCGACTTCCTTCATTCTTTCACAATGTCTGCTACTCAGTCCAAGCAGGCGTTTCCCACTCAATAGGAATTGAAGGTCATTAGCATATTCATATGTATGTCTTATTTGCACGTCACGGTCCCTGGAGTGCAGGCCCCCCTGGCTCCTCCCCTGCCTGGAGGTTCTTCCCACACTTCCTGTAAGCCACGCCCCTTAAAAGGGTAGTAGCAATGGGCCCCTTTAAGCAGCTCATAATGACAAAGGCTATTCGCCACGCCTTTTTAAGGTTTGCAGAGTGGTGAAAGCCCTTAGCCTTTCTTAGCAAAAGGAAGTTACCGTTTCCCCGCCCTTTTGTAAACACTTAGAAGCACTCGTAGAGTGCTTAAGGTCTGGCTGTAGCTAAAGTGAGTTAAGGTAGGGTGAAGCAGCGACAGGGCGGAGGGAACACTGTTCAATAGACTGGTGTTATGCTAAAACCACTAACAATTCTATTTCTTGAGCACCTACCATGTTCTTAGCGCTTTGGGTACGCAATCTCATTTAACTTTATCACGTTTCTTTGAAGGGTCATTATCCCTTTGAGGAAACTGAAGCCCTGAAAAAGACATCACCTGTCCAGGCAGGTCCATGGTTCTCAATTTAATAGGCCCAGCCTATTGTAAGGAGCTAAAAGAAGAGATGGGGGGGGGGAACCCTGAACGTGGTTGATCCTCAATTCAAATCTCTGTGCCTAGTTAGTATTCATTCACCAAAAGACCCAACCTTAGGAAGGAAATACTTCTTGACAATTTAGGGGGTGGGAATACCCACCTCATGCACATTTGTGCTGCTGCTTAGCGATTTTAGAGCCTTCTCCATACATTATTGTGTTTATGCTACTCTGTGCCAACAATATAACAGCATTCACATGGTCCGGAATGCATATTTTAAGCTATATTTACTTCAGTCTAATTTCATTACAGGGTGACAGAACAACCCCGCCCATTCTTTGGGATTGGCTCTGGGAGGAGTGATTACCAGAGCAACAGCCATTTTGGAGGTAACCAAGATGTAGATTCGTTTAGGGAAAATTTTCCAGAGATATTTAGTCTTCTGTAGTGTAAGCCCCTGTGATGGGTCATATATATAAGGGAGATTCCGAAAAGGATGTGTGCTTTGCTACTGAAGTCAGTGACATAAATCTCCCAGTGGAATACTTATATGCACAGATAGAATTCGCTTTAGATATCAGAAGTCAGTTTTGACAGTTTTACTACAAAAACTCAAAAAGGATATTACATTTTTACACCATCCAGGCAAATTATATTTGAGGTGGCTTAAGAGTCAAAGAGTTTCCACGTTTTAATAAATTTTTATATGTTTTGTGCCACATTATGATCTGACTAGATTAGGAAAAGAAGCGAATGGATTTAGGGAAGAAAGGACACTAGGGAGTTTGAAATTGGATTACAAAAAACGGGAAGGAAGAGGGGGCAAAATCCTTGTATAAAGGAAATGAGTGAAGTTTCTGAAATGAGTCATATTAGTTACTGGCTGGGAGCTCTGGTGGTGTAGACCATAAGGAGTAGCACTAACCCAAAGGTGATGATGCCTCAGGTTCATATCTGCCAGTGGTTCCTAAGGAAGAAGACAGGCTCTCTCCTCCCATGAGCCTTCTTAAGAACCTTCTAGAGTGTTAACTATGAGTCAGTTCCAACTTGATGGCAATGAGTGAGGTTACTAGGTAAATATATAATTGTCTGTATGGTCCTATGGCTTGCAGTTAAATCTGGGGCTTGACATCAGTTGTGAACAGGTGTCTGACCCTCAGACTGCTATCTTTTTGAGAGCAAGGATGAGGGTCGTAAGTGGCATTGCCTGAAGGACTCTGCATTGGAAGCATAAGTTTCATGGCTGCTTAGATAGTCCTGGAGCCCTTCTGTGGAACTTTTGGCAGACCACTCAACCCTTAGGTAGAATTTAATAGAAAGAAATGCTTCTACTTCCAGAGTCTGGTAAAAATAAACCTAGAGAACCAACAGGAACGTAAAGCTGTTTTACAATCTTGTTAATGAGTTCTTAAAGGAATGTGTGTATGTGATATAAAGTGTATGTGAAAACATTCATTCACTCACTCATTGCCTGCAAGCCAGAACTGATTCATAGGGGTATCTGAAGATGAAAATCTTCACTGGGTTTCTAAAGATGCAAATTACACCAGAGGAAATCATCCTTCTTTGCCCCTCAGAAACACTGTTGTTGTGTACCTTAGAGTCAGAACCGACCCATAGCTGACCTTCCAGCTGGTCTTCTAGTGGGTTTTCAGAGGCAATTAATCTCACAGGAGGAGACTGTCTATCCTTCTCCTGTGGAGCAGTTGGTGGCCTTGAACTGTGTGCATTCTGGGCTGCAGCACAGCTTTTTGCCACTAGGCTACCAGAGAAGCCATGGAATTGGAATTGTCAGAGGCATTGCCGTTGGGTTAGCAGGCTATGTTTACCGGCTGCAGCTGCACCACCAGAACTCCTTGGTGCTCTGCTGGGCAAATACGTAAAAGTAAAAGAGACGTCTGGAAACTATAACCAGTTGCCACTGAGTCCATTCCAACTCCTGGTGACTCCATGTGTGTACAGTACAACTATGCTCCACAGATTTTCTTAGATCACCAGGCTTTTCTTCTGAGGTACCCCCAGCAAACTCAAATGGCCAGAATTATGGTTAAAAACGAAGTGTACTAACCATTTACACAGTAGAAAGAAATGGTTTAATTTTTGAATGTAGGACATAGATGCTTTTCTTTTTTTTTTTTTAAAGTTGATACAGATGTGTCTCTGTGCCAAACACCGAAGCAGGTTCCAAATTATCATCTTAGTTAGTGTGCCTGTAAGAGTAGCTTCTTCCCCAGCATTTCATTTATAGAAATAGTAGCTGTCGGGGTTGGGCCATGTGGCAAAGCTGCTTAGAAACCGCTTGGATCCCTTGTTCAAGGAAAGCCATTCTTAAAGCAGCAGGCATCTTTTGGCATTGGCTCAGAGTGAAAACTGGAAGAGGAACAGATTGGAGGGTGGGACTTGAACAGGGTATTTAGGGGAGAGGAGCCGAGTGAGTAAGAGAAGGGCATCTAGACCGTCCTGCCCACACAGCCTGAAATCCTGTGGGTGGCAGATTTCAGCGAGGAAATAAAAACACCTTGGTAACTAGGCGGCTGGTGGAGTGGGGTAGGAAGGTCATTTAAAATATTTGTGTCACAGCTAAATACATATTCTTAAAAAGACATTTTTGAAAGATCTGTGAGGTTGGGCATGTCTCAATGGCCAGCCTTTATGCCTGGCTGATAAACATGTGCTTCTGATACCTGGTTCCATGTAAGAAGGTTTAGCCCCTTAAGTAATTCTTCAGTAGTAGTTCTGCTGTTTTAGAAAGTCAAATGACCAGTGAGTTTTTCTGCAAAAGAGGTGTCAGTTTAAGAAGGGATTGGTCGGTCTGAGAAGAGAGAAAGTCTTCCAGGGTGTGGGTGTTATCTTCACCTCCCTCCCCACCCCCACTCCTTGCTCCCCAGTAGAAATCAGCTACAAATCTCAGCTTGTTGGGAACAGATGGCCTTGGCTGACGAATAAGCCACCGCAGGCTGCTCCACCTGTTCTCGGGCTGGAATAATCAGCTCGAGACAAACATCAGCGCTGAAATAACTCATGGCAGTGGGTGATGTGCAGGCACAGACTCCAAAAATCTCTTAAGCAGACCCCCTCCAATCCTCTCTCCTCCCTGGTCCCTAGAGGCCACTAGGGGAAGGTAATGGAGTGGAGAAGACAGATAGAGTCCCAAACTGAACAGGATGCCCGAGCTGGTACGCCAGAGGGAGACTGAGTGGAGGGCAAGGCTGAGCTATATGGCTGGGTGGGAGGCGGGACCGTTCATCCAGCCGGGTGAGGAATGATTTCTCAGGAACTTGTGAAGACAATGGCAATGATTGGTCATGGTGGGAACAAGGGCCAGGAAAACTGACTCGAGAACGAAGATCTGAGGATTCGTGTGAATTTATTCGTTAAAGGAGAGGTGTGCAAATGAACTCAAGCTACCCACACATCTTTCAGCTGTTCAGACAGCTCCACCAGCAGTCTCTGTCAGTGGGTCTCTGGGTGTCTGTAATTCTGTGGAATGATGGTCAGCCTCTCCTTACCTCCCTGATGACGTCTACTAGGCTAACATTTCGTGCAGAGGCAAAGGACCCCATGGGGGCAGTGACAGCGTGGGGAAGCCATGATGACCAGCAGTGGGGGCTGCCTGGCTGAGGTGAGGGTCCAGCTCATTGTGGAGTCAGGAGGGACAAGGATCAAGGAAAGGAGAGCACAGCTGATTGCTTGTGCTAGGTTCCTCAAGCACCCATTGGTCCCAGTGCCTGGCCTGATGCACGAAGCATGGGGACTCTGGGTCCCCAGTGGCTGTGTGGACAAGGAAGAAGCCTGTGTACCTGAACCTTCTGACTCTCCAGTTGCGTCCCAGCCAGTTCACGTGAGCCCTGCTGAGGCCCAGATCATTACAGTAGCAGGACCCTCACCAGTTACTTACTATTATTCTTGTGAGCTGTCCTCAGGTTGGCTGTTATGCATGTCTTCTCCATGTCCAGCACAAGGAAATGGTGCCCAGTCTCATAATCATTGGTGTGCTTGAATTTGTTATTGCAGTCAGGTGTATTTTAAACAACGTCCAGCCTAGAAGTCTCATATCCCAGCACAGTATCAGATAATATCCTTGACCCAGAAGATTTCCAATGGCTTTTTTCAAAAGTAGATCACCAGGCCTTTCTTGCTCACTTATCTTGAGGAGCTCTGCTGAAGCTATCCACCATTGTGAGCCTGCTGGTGGCATAGCTTCTAGCATTATATTATAAGCCACCACACTTCACAAATGGATAGACAGATGACACATATCATGTTTTGTTGTTGTTGTCAGGTACCGTTAAGTTGGTCCTGATGCATAGACTTTGTGGATAACAATGAAACATCACCGGATCCTGCACGATCCTTGCTTGTTTAAGCTTATTGTTGCAAATACTGTGTCCATCCTGTTGAGGGTCTCACAATCAACACCCTTGGTACGAGCAGTCAGGAGATCAGGAAATGTATTGCATTGGGAAAGTCTGCTGTCAGGAACCTCTCCAAATTACTGAGGCATAATGATGTCAGGTTGAAGACTAAGGTGTGCCTGATTCAGGCCACGATCTTTTCAATCACTTGTTATGCATCAGAGAGCTGCACAATGAATACAGAGAGCAGAAGAATTTATGCCTTTTAGTCTAATTTATGTCTTGGAGGAGTGTACTGAATATCCCATGGACTGCCAAAAGAACAAATATGTCTTGGAGAAGGTGCAGCCAGAGTGCTGTTTGGAGACAAAGATAACAAAGCTTCATCTCGCATACTTCAGGGGAGGCTACTCCTTGGAAACGGACATTATACTTGGAAAGGTGAGAGCTGGTAAAAGAGGAAGAAACCCTCAACCATATGGATTGACACAGTGACTGCAGCAATGGTGCAATGGTCTCAAGTATGATAGAAATTATGAGGTTGGAGCAGGGTTAGAGAAGATTCAGATCTGTTGTTCATGGAGATCCTATGAGTCATACTCAACTTGATGGCACCTAACAATAATTATTTTACCAAGCATGATGTCTTTCTCTAGGGATAGGCCGTTCTTGATAATATGTCCAAAGTAAGTGAGTTGAAGGAAGTCTTTTTTTTAAAAATTTTATTGGGAAAAACATGTTGGGGATACAAGGAGGTGGGGGTTGGGAGCAGAAGGGTGAGGATGGGCAGGGATGAAAATTGCAAGGATGCAGTTGCAGGGCTGCACTATTTGGTTGGTGGGGGGAGCAGGTGAAGGAAATGAAAAGGATCCAGTGGGGACCAGATGATACAGGGCAATGGTAAGCATAGTTCAATGGTGATTAAACAAACTGTCTTATTTACTTTTGGGTTTCTCATTTAGGAATTGAGCACAGACTCTCTGGCATTTCATGCTGAACAGGGGCGTTGATGTGAAGGAGGAAAGAAAGCACACTTTATCACCTTACTGGTGGTCTGGGGTTAAAGCTGTTTGCCTTCTTGTTCTGTTAGAAGATATTTTCTTGACTTTTACTCCCCTCTGAACCGCAGAGTGTTTTCCCAGGTGAGTCCAGTGGGGATGGCTGACTGAACCCTTAAGATCCATCCTCCTTTGCTTCTTTAGCTGGTGGTTGTATTTCCTTTTTGTCTCTGGAACTGGGTTCAGAGCCAGGTCTGGAGTAAAACTCAGTGTTAAGGTGACCTATAGGAAAGGGAGCAAACCATCCATCCCAGGTGAGGAGATCGCTGGGGTTCGGCAGCGGGAGCCTCATGGAGCTGTGGTGGCAGTGCGGGCTTAGAAGCTGGGGGCTGGGAGCTGCAGGACTCACCCATTCCTCCCTGGAAATCCTTGATCTCCTGATGTTGAGCCTCAGTCTGCACCCAAAACCAGTCATCAACTGTTTAACTGTTCAGTTATCAACAAACAGAGATCTATAGAAGGCCATGGTGGCCCTCTTCCACGTGGTCCACATGAAGGAAGTCTTACTATCTCTGCTTCTAAGCTGTGTTCCGACTGTACTTTTCCAAAGCAGATTTGTTTATTCTTCTGCAATCCATGATATATTCAATATTCTTCACTAACTCTATAATTCAAATGCACCAATCCTCCTTTAGTCTACATTTTTCATTGTCTAGCTTTCGCATACATATGAGGCAATTGAAAACACTGAGGCTTAGGTCGGGTATATTTTAGTCCTTGGTTACATCTTAAGAATGGCTTTTTCTGTTGTTGCTATTGGCCTTTGTTTTTGTTTTTGTTTTGCTTTTTAACGTTTTGAAGACTTTTTGCATAGCATATTTATCCAATACAGTCTATCATTTGATTTCTTGACTGCTGTTTTCTGTTCTTTATGCTAATTGTTGTTGTTAGGTGCTGTCAAGAGAATACCAGAAAGAGGCTTACTTGTGTATTATTGATTATGCAGAGATATTTGACTGTGGGGGTCATAACAACTTATTAATAACTTTGAGAAGAATGGAAATGCTAGAACACTTACTTGTGCTCATGTGAAACCTATACATAGACCAAGAAGTAGCTGTCGGAACTGAATAAGGAGACACAGCCTGGTTTAAAATCAGGAAAGATGTGCATCAGGGTTGTATGCTTTCTCTATAGCTATTCAATCTGTATGCTGAACAGACAATCCAAGAAGCTGGATTTATATGAGAAAGAATGTGGTATCAGGGTTGAAAGAAGATGCAACAACAACCTGCATTATGCAGATGTCACAACCTTGATTATAGAAAGTGAAGATTTGAAGCATTTACTAATGAAGATCAAAGACCACAACCTTCATATGAATTACACCTCAATATCGAGAAACAAAAATCCTCACCACCGAACCAAGAAACAACAGCATGGTGTTGTTGTTATGTGCCGTCAAGTCACCTGCGACTCATAGCGACCCTATGTACAACAGCCCTAAACCCTGCTCTATCCTGTGCCAATCATATTTTCTCTGATACACCTACGTCCATTACCCCAGTCACTGAATCAATCCATCTCATTGAGGGTCTTCCTCTCTTGTGCTGTCCCTCCACCCTCCCAAGAATGACATCCCTCTCCAAAGACTGGTGCCTCCTAGCAACATGTCCAAAGTAGGTCAGACAAAGCTTCAGAATCCTTTCCTCCAAAGAGCAGCCTGATTTCACCCTCTCTAGGACGAACCTGTTTGTTCTCTTAGTTGTTGTTGTTGTTATTGTTATGTGCCATCGAGTCACTTGTGACTCATAATGACCCTATGTACAACAGCCCTAAACTCTGCTTTGTCCTGTGCCAATTGCACCATCTCTGATACACCCATCCCGATTACCCCAGTCCCTGAATCAATCAACCTCATAGAGGGTCTTCCCCTCCTGTGCTGTCCCTCCACCCTCCCAAGCATGATGTCCCTCTCCAAGGACCGGTCTCTCCTTACAACATGTCCAAAATATGTTAGAGCCTCAGAATCCTTGCCTCCAAGGAGCCTCCCAGTTTAACCCTTTCCAGGATGAATCTGTTTGTTTTCCTAGCAGTCCATGGTACCCTCAATACTCTTCTCCAGCACCACAGCTCAAAGGCATCAATTCTCCTTCTATCCTCCTTAGTCACTGTCCAACTCTCTGATGCATAACAAGTGATAGCAAAGACCATGGCCTGTATCAGACGCACCTTAGTTTCCAGAGAGACACCATTGCTCTTCAGTACTAACAGCAGATTTTTCCTAACAGCAGATTTTTCCCATGGCAATACGCCTTTTAATTTCCTGGCTAACTAACATACAACCTATGTTCTCTTAGTAGTCTATTGTATATTCAGTACTCTTCTCCAGCACCACAGCTCAAAGGCATCAATTCTCCCTCTATCATCCCTAGTCATCATCCAGCTCTCTGATGCACAGCAAGTAATTTCAAAGACTATGGCCTGGATCAGGTGTACTTTAGTCTCCAGACTGACATTGTTGCTCTTCAGTACTTTGGAGAGGTCTCTAACAGCAGACTTTCCCAATGAAATTTGTCTTTTAATTTCCTGACTGCTGGTACCAAGTACTAAGAGTGTTGATTGTGGAGCCGAGCAAACTAAAGCTGTTAACAATCTCAATCTCTTCACCATCTATCATGATGCTGCCAATCGGCCCAGTGGTGAGAATTTTTGTTTTCCGGACGTTGAGCTTCAACCCATATTGAAGACTGCAGTTCTTGACCTTTTGCAGCAAGGATTGCTGAAAAATACAACATCATGATAGATGGGGGTGGGGGGGAAGACTGAAGTTGTCTGAGATTTTATTCTGCTTGGATCCACAATTGACACCCATGGTAGCAGGAGTCAAAATACCAAAAGGCGTGTTGCACTGGGAAAAATATGCTCCCAAGGACTTCTTTAGAGAGCTAAAGAGCAAGGATATCCATTTAAAGTTTAAAGCTGATCCTAGCCATGGTATTTTCTGTTATTACCTTAAGCACCTGAAAGATAGACAGTGACTAAGAAAGGATGGCAAAAGAAGAATCAATGGCTTTGAAATGTGGTATTAATGAAGAGTATTGCCTGACTAGAATGCAAAAGTTGGGAATGGAGAAGAGGGATCAGTTGCTGGAAAACATGGGCTTGGTGACAGAAATGAGACTGGAGATAAAAGGATAGAATTTGGTAGAACCAATGACTTAGTTATTGCAAATATTTTTTATAAGAAACATAAACAGCGACTATATACATGGACTTTACCTGATGGTCTTCACAGGAATCAGAGTGACTTTATCTGTGAAAAGAATCAGTGGAGAAGCTTAATATCAGCTGTGAAAACTTGGCCAGGTGCTGATTGTGAAACAGACCATCAACTATTCATATGCAAGTTTAAACTGAAGCTAAAGAAAATGAAATCAAATCCACAAGAACCAAAATTTGATGTTGAGTCAAATTTTAAAATTATCTCAGAACAGATTGGAGGTCTTGAACACTAATGAGAAAGAGCCAGATGAGCTGTGGAAGGATATCAAGAACATTACCCATGAAGAATACAAAAGGTCAGAGACAGAGGGAGGAAGAAAAGACCACGATGGATGTCAGAAGAGACTCTGAATATTGCTCTATTGAATAGAGCACTGAGAAGCCAAAGCAAAGGGAAGAAATAAAGAAGTTAAGGAGCTGAACAGAAGATTTCAAAGGACAGCTTGGAAAGACAAAGCAAAGTATTAGAATGAAATGTGCAAAGAGCTAGAGTTAGAAAATAAATTTGCTCAGCATTTCTTAAACTGAAGGAACTGAAGAACAAATTCAAGCCTTGAGTTGCAATATTTAAGGATGTTATGGGCAGAATGTTGAATGATCCAGGAAGAATCAAAAGAAAACAGATGGAGTACATGGAGTCACTGTACCAAAAGAACTGGCTGACACAGAAATATTTCATGAAATATTCACTTATGTTAAGAGTCAATGGTGATGAAGGATGAAGGTCAAGCTGCTCTGCAGGAATTGGCAAAAAGCAAGGCCTCAGGAATTGATGGCATACCAATTGGCATATTTCAACAAACAGATGCATCCCTAGAAGTACTCACCAGGTTGTGCTGAGAAATCTGGAGAGTACAACCACCTGGCCAAGTGACTGGAAGAGATCCATATTTATTCCCGTTCCAAAAAAGGTGATCCAACAGAGTGTGAAAATTATTGACCAATATCACTAATATCACACACAAGCAAAATCCTGCTGAAAATTATACAAAGGTGACTGGAACAGTATACATCAACAGAGAAATACAAGCTGGTTTTAGAAGAGGGTGTGGCATTAGGGGCATCATTGCCAGTGTCAGATGGATCTTGGCTGAAAGCAGAGAGTACTAGAGTAATGTCTAGCTGTGTTTCACTGCAAGGGCATTTGACTGTGGATCACAACAAATTGTGGCTAATTCTGAGAAGAACAGGAATCCCAGACACCTGATCATGCTCATGCGAAACCTATACTTGGGCCAGGAAGCAATCATCAGAACAGAGCAAGGAAATACTACACGGTTCAAAATCAGAAAAGGAATGCCTCAGAGATATCCTATCTTTATACCTGTTCAATCTGTATGAAGAAGTGTGGCATCAGGATTGGAGAAAGACTCATCAATAACCTGCATTATGCAGATGACATAACCTTGCTTGCTGAAACTGAGGAAGGCCTGCAGTATTTGCTGCAGAGGGTCAAGGACTGAAGTTTGCAATTTGGATCGAATCTCAACATCAAGTAAATGAAGATCCTCACCATGATAGATGGAAAAGAGATTGGTATTGTTAATAATTTAAGCTTGCTTAGTGCCACAATCAATGATTTTGGTACCAGCTGTCAGGAAATCAAAAGATTAAATGCATTAGGGAAATCTGCTGTCAGGAACCTCTCCAGAGTGCTGAAAAGCAAAGATGTCAGTCTAGAGACTAAGGTGCCCCTGATGCAGGCCATTGTTGTTGTTGTTGTTAAGTGCTATCGAGTCATACGAAAGACCTGGACACTTGTATAACTTTCATCCTTTCTCCAGGTTTATCCAGGTCATGCTCTTCACAATTACTTGCTATGTGTGAGGGAGCTGGACAATGACCAAGGACAACAGAAGAAGAATCGATGCCTTTGAGTTGTGTGCTAGAGAAGAGTATCAAACATACCATGGATTGCTAAGAGTACAAACAGTTCTGTCCTGCAAAGTGTTTAACTAAGGTGGTTCTTGGAGGCAGGGATTTTAAGACTCTGTCTCATATACCTTGGGCATGTAGCCAAGAAGGACCAGTTGTAATCGACTGGCGGGACGTAACAACAACAACATAAACTGCATAAAGAACAAACACATCTATCTTGGAAGAAGTACAACCTGGGTGCTCTCTAGAAGCAGGAAGGTAGAACTTTGTCTCACCTACCTTGGGCGTGTTTTCCAGAAGGGGCCAATCCTTGGAAAAAGACATACAGGGAAGGGAGGAAGGTCAGAAAAAAGAAGAAGACTTTCAAGAAGATGAATTGACACAAGCGACTGTTACAATGGTCTCAAACATGTCAGAAATCATGAGGATGGTACAGGACAGGACAGGGTTCACATCTGCTGTTCATAGGGTCACTATGAGTCATAATTGACTCAACAGCACCTAACAACAACAACAACATTTTTATGCTTAGAGTCTTGCAAACCTTTTCTCCTTGAGGATGTTTCTGCTCATAGAAGTTCTGGGGTAACCTGTGTCTGAGTATCAAGACTACGGTTCTCCCACTTGGCTGCATGTTAGAAATGCTCAAGAAGCTGTTTCGTTCTGTGAACAGAAGTTAAAAGTGTAATGAATCCATCAGTTAGCTTCAACAATTATCAACACAGAGCAAATCTGGTTTCATCTATATTCCCACACGCTTCCCCATTCCCTTCACTAGAGTATTTAGAAACAGACCTCAGAAACGATACCATTTCATCAGGAAATGCTTTAGTAGTTATCTCTCAAAGAATATAAAGTCTTAAAGAAGAAGAAAAGAAAAAAACAAAACCCACAAACCATAACCACAATAGTCTTATCATACTATAGTAGGTTAAGTGTTGGACTACTAACTGAAAGGACAGCAGTTCAAGCCCAACAGCGGCTCTGCAGAAGAAAGACAGGACAACCTCCCTTGGTTACAGTTTACAGCCCTGGAAACCCAATGGAGGATTCCCTGGAGTCAGAACTGACTCAGTGAGGGTGAGATTGGTCTTGAGTTTAATATCAAAGGGGAACCCTACTGATGCCATTGTTAAGGCATTCAGCAGCTAGCTGGAAGGTCAGTGGTTCAAACCCACCATTTGCTCTGAGGTAGAAAGATGAGGCAGTCGGCTTCCTGTAAAGATTTTATCTATCCTTCAAACTCTTGATTCTGCCTACAGGGTGGCTGTGAGTCAGAATCCATTTGAAGGCTGGTTGATATAGTCTGTGTTTCAATTTCATTTATTTTTAAAATATTATTATTGTTGTTGTTGTTGTTGTTTAGGCTAGTTCATGAAGACTTAGTATCAGTTATACGTGGTCTCTCCGGGAGCTTGTGGCTTTCTCTGTGCTCCAAGTCGGGGTAGGCAGAGTGGACTTGCCAGATGAACTGGGAGTCTCTGACCCAGAGTTGGCCAGCATTTTGCGTGCCAGAATGGTAAAATACTGAAAGGTCGGGCATGCCTAGTGTCTTGGGAGACTTAGTGTCAGCTGCACGCAGCCTCTGGCTTCTCGGGGAGAGGCAGGTATGCAAGGCTCTGGGCGCTTGTGGCTTTCTTTTTTTCTACCAAGCCAAAGGTGGTGACTCTAATTCACCAACCTAAGGCCTGTTTTTCATTGTTTTTGTTCAAACATTCTTCTAGGTCGTTTAGCCCTGGTGTGTCCACTTGCGATACAGAGGTAACTTGTGGTCACTGTGAAGCTGAACACTGCGACACTGAAGTGTCAAAAGTGATAACAGTTACCCATGGCGGACAGTGTTTGGTGGCTCTCCCTGGCTAAAACAAGCTTGGAAGCAGGAGTGGCATCTACTTCTGTATGGCTTGCCTCTGGAAACCCTATGAACCTGGAGAAAGGATGAAAGTCACACACATAAGTGTAGAGGACTTTCGTTCATAGGGTCGCTATGACTCGACGGCACTTAACAACAAGAACAACAAGGCTAGTTCATACAAATCAGGATCCATACAAGATAGAAGAGCTTTAAAAAAAGAAAATACTATGCTCAAGGCTTTTAACCCAACCCCCAGGGAGCCCGACTTAATTGGTCTTGGGTGGGGCCCAAGTATCATATTTTTTTTAAAAGCTCCCCAGGGGGTTTTAATGTGCAGCCAGGGTTGAGAAATGTTCCACCTTTCCCCCTCTCCAGTTTCCTGCCAGTTCCTCCACATCTAGACTGCTAAATACTACTTCTCCCTGGGATTTCTCCTGCATCTAGCTGGTAGACCAGGCAGCTCCCAGAGGAGTTGGCACAAACAAGCCCACTTGGATGGGTTGAGGCTGCCTGTCTCCTCCAGACTCTGACTCTGTGGACACAGCATCCTTTCCCCACAGATCCGCTTACCACGTGTGCCTGTCCCTGTCTCTCCTCTAGTATGCCTGGTACTTGTTCTTGCCTTGCAAGCATAGCAGATTTTTTTTTCCTCTCTGTCTTTCTTTCTTTGTGAAAATAGCAAAATTCCTGCCTCAGGAAAAAGTGAGAACTTCCCTGGGGGCTGTACTCATTTGGCTGCTCCGGTGGCTCAGTGCTTAGCTAGAGCCAAGCGAGGGCCTGCTGGCGGCTTGGCAGCAGATGTAAGGGAATCGAGACTGAGTGGGACTTGAACCTGCACATTTCAGAGAATTTGAGACACCTTTCTTATCCTTAAGGTGTTGGCCCCAGGAGCATTTAGAGACTTATGCTCACACCCTGTGCTCTCTGCCTCTGCCCCCAGCCTCTGGCATGCTTCCCAAGACCACTGTCTCAGTTCTCTGGTCCCCTTCCCTCCACTTTGCTTGCTTTTGGATTCATTCCTCCCTCCTGTGTCCCCCACTCGATGCCTCACTGAATGTTGGTGAAACAAATCTAGTCTAAAATAATGAGCAATCAACTACCCTGATGCTTGGGGCAGGCTGGGCAGGGGGTTGGGGGAAGGGGTAGAGAACTGAATCATTTATAAAGCTTAATAAAGATGCAGATGAGCTGTGCTGACTAGGAGCCCCAGAGCTGGGCTTATTCATTATTCAAAGTTATGTAAATGCCACTGAGTCCTACAAGTTAGAATCCTGCCCCTGTCCTTGCTGCTTCTCTAGACATTACAGACCCGGGTTGCCTTATGTCCCCACCACCTCAAACTTCCATCTAGTTGCTTGCATTAACCCTGCCCTGTGGCATCAGGATTGGAGGAGAGCTCATTAACAGCCTGAATTACGCAGATGATAAAACCTTGCTTGCAGAAAGTGATGAAGACTTGAACCACTTACTGCAGAAGATCAAAGACTACAACGACCTTCAACATGGATTATATTTCAACGTCAAGAAAACAGAAATCCTTTCTACTGGACAATAGGCAACATATGATAGATGGAAAAAAGATTGAAGTTGCCAATGACTTCATTTTACTTGGAACCACAACAACAACCATGGTAGCAGCAGTCAAGAAATTGAAGGATAAATATGCATTGGGAAAATCAGCTGTCAAGGATTCCTTCAAAGTGCTAAAGATCAAGGATATCAGTTGAAAGTGTACTAGATCCAAGATATGATATTTAAAATTGCTTCCTCTGTATCTGAAAGTTGGGCAATGAATAAAGAAGACTCTAAAGTATCAATACCTTTGAATTTTAGTGTTGGTGAAGAGTATTGACTTCTAAAAGAAGAAATAAATCTTTCTTGGAGGAAGTGTGTCTCGGGTGCTCCAAGGATGACATGACATATGATAGAGAAAAAAAAGATTGAAATTGTCATAGATTTCATTTTGTTTGGGTCTACAATCAAACCTATGGTAATAGTAGTCGAGAAGTTAAAATATGTACTGCGTTAGGAAAAATGGCTCTCAAGGACTTCTTTAAATTACTAAAGAGCAAAAAATACCAGCTTAAGGCACATCTGATCCAACCATCATATTTTCATTTGCTTCCTATGAGTGTGAAAGTTGAACAATGAATAAAGAGGACCAAAAAGAATCCATATCTTTGAATTGTGATGTTGGTGAAGAGTGTTGAATATACTATGCACCATCAAAAGAACAAATAAATCTATCCTGGAGGAAATACAGCCAGGCTGCTCCTTAGAGGCAAGGATGGTGAAACTTTATCTCAAATACTTTGGGTGTTCCGTCAGGAGGGACCAGTCCTTGGGGGAAAAAAAATCACCAAAAACCATCATGCTGGGAAAGTGGAGGGTAAGGAAAAGGGAGGACGACCTTCAATGAGATGGACTAACACTGGTGTATTAATGAGATCAAACATGTGGAAAGATCAAGATGGTGCAATATGGGGCAAGGTTCAGATATGTTGTTCATAACAATAGACCTTAGCTCAAGGAACACGAGTAGCATAATGTAGACCATAGGATGCTACACATCAAAAGGTGAGCAGTTCAAACACACCAGCTGCCCCAGAGAGGGGCTGAGGGGGAGGAAAGATGGGTAATTTCCTATTAAGATTTACAGCTTGGAGGGAGCTCTGGTGGCCTAGTGGCAAGAAGCTGCACTGCAATCTCAGAGGTACGCGGTTCGAATCCACCAGATGCTCTGCTGGAGAAGGAGGGGCAATCTCCTCCTGTACCAGTCAGATCCGATTTGACAATACACAGAAAAAATAATTTAAAAAAATATTTACAGCTTGGAATATCTGATAGAGGGTAGTTTTGAGTTGGAATTGACTGGAAGACAGTGAGTTTGGATTTAGGACAGACCTTTGCTCAAAAGCCTATTTCAAATGAACATTCCTTTGGTCTCCAGGATAATAAAAATCCGAGATCCCCTATCCAGCCAACAGGTTTTGCAGAGAAAGCTTTGGCCTTCAGACAAACCCAAATAGACTTTTCATTTTTGAATAAGATTTCCAGGAAAGAACACTACAGAGTGCTCATATGCCTGATTTAATATACTTGGATTCAAACTGCTACCTTTGGGTTTGCAGTACAACTCTCTATAAACTAGGCCACCAGAGTTTCCCTTTAATATAATTTTTTTAAAAAAACAACAACTCATTAGTATCAGATAGAAACTGACTCAGCTTATCTGACCCTCCAATGGGTTTTCAGAGGCTGCGTCACACCAGAGGACATTGCCCATCTTTCCCCCCTGGAGTAGTTAGTAGATTCGAACTTTCTCCTTTGGCTTGGCAGTGAAACTCCCTACCAACTAGACTACCAGTTGTTGTTGTTATGGGCTGGGCTGTCTAGTTAACTGTGACTCACCAATCTTATCAACAACAGATTTGAACATTGCCCTATCCTGTGCCATCCTCACCATCTCTGAGATGACACTAAAGCCCATTGCTTCAGTCACTGTGTCATTCCATCTAGTCGAAGGTCTTCTTCTTTTACACTGACCCTCTTCCACCTTTGCAAGCATAATGTCCTTCTCCAAAAACTGGTCCCCCTCCAAACAATGTGCCCAAAGAATGTGAGACAAAGCTTCACTATCTTTGCTTCCAAGGAGCACTCTGGTTTCACTTTCTCCAAGACAGACCTGATTCTCTTGGCACTACATCCCCAAAGCGTAGATGATCCTTCTGTTGCCGTTAGTCGCTGTCCAACTTTCAGATGTGTAACAAGCAATTGAGGAGACCACGGCTTGGGTCAGGTGCACATTAGTTGATTTTGTTTTGGATTTTTTTTTTTTTGCACATTAGTTTTTAAGCTAACATCATTGTTCTTTAGTTCTCTGGAAAGGTCCCTGGCAGCAAATTTTGTCAAAGCAATTCAACTTTAATTTTTTTGACTGCTGGTACCAAGGCTGTTGACTATGGATCTAAGCAAGATGAAATCATTGACAACTTCATTTCTACCTATCATGATATTGACTATTGACCCAGTCTGAGGATTTTTTATTTCCTGTAGAGATGTAATCCATATTGAAGGCTATAGTCCTTGATCTTCTACAGCAAATGCTTCAAGTCCTTCTCACTCTTGGCTAGCAAAGTTGTGTCAGGTTGTTGAAAGTCATCAGTTGTTGTTATGTGCCATGGAGTCTACTGAGACTCATAGCAGTGCTACGAAGAATAGCTCTGAACCCTGTTCTGCCCTGAGACAATCTCAATGTCTCCATCACATCTATCCCCATTATCCCAGTTACTGTGTCAATCCATCTCATCTGGGATCTTCCTCTCCTGTGCTGTCCCTCCATCCTTCCAAGTATGATGACCTTCTCCAAGGACTGGCCCTTCCTGGCAACATACCCAAAGGCTGTGAGATGAAGCTTCAAAACTCTTGCCTCCAACGAGCAACCTGGTTTCAGTCTCTCCAGTACAGACATATTTGTTCTCTTGGCATTCCATGGTATATTCAATACTCTTCTCCAGCACCACAACATCAATTGTCACTTTCAAGCTCTCTGATGCACAACAAGTAATTGCAAAGACCATGGCCTGAATCAGGTGCACCTTAGTCTTAAGACTGACATCATTGCTCTTCAGCATTCTGGAACAGTCCCAGCAAATCTTTTGATTTCTTAATGTGCCAAGAGTGTTGATTGTGGATCCAAGCAAGATGAAATTGTTAACAATCTCTTCTCCATCTACCATGATGCTGCCAACTGGCCCAGTGGTGAGAATCTTTGTTTTCTTTTTTTAAACATAAAAATCTCATAAATGTTTTTTATTATAAAGGTAAACCCAACTCCAGGTGGGCTATCAGTAGGATTTCTGGTAGCAAGCACTGGTTCCAGGCCTCCAAACTTCTTGAAATTACAGCAACGAGGGTCAGCAACCAGCAGGGTCTGATCAGACTAGATAAAGATGTCTTTGATTTCCTTCTTGGAGGTTCATCCATATAATTTCTGCTAATAGTCAACCAAGGCTTTGGAGATGAACTGGCAGATTGTGTAAATATGAGCGATGTTACCACCACCTTTCACATGGACTCAGATGTCCATGCCAGTGAACCATTCTTTACCTAGAAACAGAACAGATTCCAGGAGCTTGTACTACAGCAAGGGGGGGGGGGTCAATCATCTCGAGGCCATTGCCCCACTACCAGTGTGCCACGATTGTGGCGGTCTTCTTGCATCTGAAGACTTGAAACCTGAACAGACTTGGACAGCATGGCTGGTGGCTAGCAGGAGGGATCCTCTCCATGCTGTGGTGCAACTAGAAAAGGAAGAATCTTTTAGAAAAGTGAGAATCTTTTCTCAAGAATGTTTTCTTGATGTGAAACTTCAATCCATATTGAGAACTGCAGTCTTTGACCTTCTGCAGCAAACACCTCAAGGCCTCCTCAGTTTGGCAAGCAAGATTGTGTCATCTGCATAGCACAGGTTGTTGATGAGTCTTCCTCCAGTCCTGATGCCACATTCCTCCTCATAAAGTTCAGCCTCCGGAATGATCTGTTCTGCATATAGACTGAAAAGGCAAGGAGACAGGATCTATCCCTGACACATTCCTTTCCTAATTTTGAACCATGCGGTATTTCTATGCTCTGTTCTTAGGACTGCTTCCTGGTCCAAGTATAGGTTTCACATGGGCACAATGAAGTGTTCAGGGATTCCCATTCTTCTCAAGGTTAGCCACAATTTGTTGTGATCCATACAGTCAAATGTCTTTCCATAGTGAATGAAACATAGACATTTTTCTGGTACTCCCTGCTTTCAGCCAAGATCCTTGACATTGGCTATGATGTCCCTAGTACCACACCTCTTCTAAACTCAGCTTGCACTTCTGGCAGTTCCCTGTCAATGTACTGTTCTGGTCATTTTTGGATAATCTTTAGCAGGATCTTGCTTGTGTGTGGTAGTATTTTATCATTTCCACACTCTTAATATACTTAGGGAGATGGATTTCCTGAGGTCTAATCTAACCCTCTTGTTGCATTGAAAATCCATAACTGAAATAAAATATTTGATACCTGAATTTTCTTTAATCACGATTCTAAGATGTAAAATACAATCATCAAGTCATTCATCAGTATACTGTCCTCCTGACTAACTCATCCTTGTTCCTTCTTTTTACCTTCTACACAGTTGAATTTTCTCTCAAGTCATAGTCACCTTCTTTAAGCTCTTAAGCCTGTTAAAGGACACCAAACTCGAATGAGGGTTAATGAAACAAAGAAAAAAACCCAAAAGCAAAACCAAGCCCAATTCTGACGCAGGCCAGCCCCATATGTACAGCTTTGATCCGTTTGAGTGTAAGAGATTATGTGGGCTTGAACCATCAACCTTTCAGTTACTAGTTGAACACAAACTATTTTTGTACCACCCAGAGACCCTAGGTTGTAACTAATATGGTGCAGAATGGGGCAAGGTTCTGTGGTTGCTGTGAGTTATAGTGGACCGGAAGGCACCGAACAATAACATCAACAATTATGTTTAAGAGTCCCTGGGTTGGTACAAATAGGTAAGATGTAGCTAACTGAAAGTTTGCAGGTTCCAGTCTATCCAGTGATAGCTCCAAAGATCTCTCTCATTGAAAAATCAGCCCCTGAAACCCTTTGGAGCATAATTCTACTCTCAAACCCCTGAGGTTGCCACCAGCTGTCGTTGTCTCTATTGCAATTGGTTTTTAAACTATATATGACCACATATCGCCTCTTTCCATGTCATGATTGCTGACTTGTGCTGCACAGTTGCCTAAGTTTTAGGCCTCAAATTGCATTCCTCTGACTTGCCTCTCTCTGTACCAATGTTTCCACACCCCTCCCCCCCAATCCGCCCCCATCACCTCCTAATTTTTCAGTTTGTTGAAACTGGAGAGATGAAAAATTGGGTCAGGGTTGCGATCACATCGATTGCCTCTGCTTTCCCGTCTTTTCTGGCCTGGCGCTCCTCCCTCCCCACCCCCATCTATTTTTAGCCTGCCTCTGTTTTCCTTAGTCTGGCTGCCAACCAGCCGGCCTCTTTCTCCTCGCTGTCCTTATCTCTCCCCTGCAGCCTGCACAGACCCCGGCTGCCCTCCCAGAGGTCTCTTGCCTGCCCAGTTTATTTTGGTTTTCTTCCGTCTTGAAGAGATGAAGGGTCTTCCTAAAAGGGGGTTCGCCATGCTCTGACAAGGGGGGAGCAGAGAGATGATGCCACTTTGGTCTGTTTAGGCAAAGCCTTCAACGTTACTGTGAAACACTCAGGTCATCCCCGACCCTTTGCACAATGGCTTTTCCTTTTCTCTGTGCACAGAGATTCCTAATTCCCTCCATTTCCTCTTCACTCCTATGATCCAGTCCAACCCCCAGCTGAGAAATATTAGTTTCTATCCACCTGGCCATTCTGGGCCCATTTGCTTGACTTTGGAGCAGAAAGCACCCCTGCAAGTTCTTGCCTGTCTTCTTGGCCCGCACATTACCGTTCTAACCTTATCCTTTGCTTGGTGTCTCGCTCGACACTCCCCAGTGGCCCCTCTCACAAAGCACCCCCCCCACCTCCTATCTCTCCTGTACCCTCCTTTCTAGGATACCACAGTCTCATTTCTAAAGGGCCTTTCTTTGCTTGTTCAGCCCTGGCTTGTCAAATGGCCCCCACTTGTCCTTTCTCAGCCTCCTCCAGATATTGGTCCCCATCTTTAGCTGTCACCAACTAGCTGAATAAGGCTGGATATTTTGGAAGGGGAGCTGCAGCTGGCTGGGGGAGGAGGGCGGCACTGAGAGAACAGAGACAGGGCGCTGTGGGCAGCCTTGCAGAGATGAGAGCTTTCCAGGATCCTTCTCCCCCCAACTTTGTGTCTGGAAGCTGGTGGGATTCCACCGTTCCTCTTCTACGCCTTAAGTTTATTTCGCCACTCAACAGTAACACAGAACCTCAGTTTGCAATATATGACATTGTTTTACATCTTGACATCTACAAGATGCACTCTCTTCTTTCAAATTGACTCCTCATGTCCCCCTTCCTCCCAGACCTCCTCCTATACTGACCACCCTATCTAAACTCACAGCCTCTCCTCAGCATCCCCTATCCTCTTATCCCTGCTCTGGTTCTTTTCTAGGAAACACTTGCCACCTTCCAACACAAGATATCATTTCCTTATCTGTATGGCTTACATATTTCCTTCATGTTCAGTTGTAGATCCCACAAGGGCAGGATTTCTACATTGATATATCCACACTACTGGCCTTATGGGTAAAGAGTTGCACTGCCAACCCAAAGGTATACTGTGCCAATTACCCAGCCGCTCCTTGAGATAAAGATGAACAATCTCCTCCCATGTTATTTGCAACCTCTGAAAACCTGCTGGAGGGTCAGTTGGGAGTCAGTTCTGACTTAATGGTACATGACAACCTCCACCTAGTAATGAAGAAATGCTCTTATTATAGTCATACAAACCCAAGGACAGTAGGTCAGGAGTGTTATTCCCATTTCGCAGATGGGAAGAAGGCTGAGATTCAGAGAATCCAACCCAGCAGATGGCTGACAGGAGAGGTTGAATATTTATTACTCAGTGGACAAATCAGTGCAATTCCAAGTGTCTTTAAGGATCTGGGCAGCTGAAGAGTCATTCTCTCTGTGTCATATTTCCTTTGAGAATATTTTACTCTTATTCCCATTTCCCACTCTTCTCCCCTCAGTAATTCCTCCTAATATTTCCACCCCACCCAATCCCAGCTTTTTCTTTCCCCTGAGAATTTTAACTCCTGTTCTCTCGTGTCCAACTAGCTCGATCTGGAGAACTTCATGCGTGGGTTTCGTCTAAGCATATTCAGCCTCACTTGAGTCTCAGTTTGCACCCCTCACCACTCCACCCACCCTGGGGTAGTTATGAGCCTGTTCTTTTCCAAAGCAATTAGTGCAAGGAGGCCAGCCGACTCGGTGCTAATGCTATTTCATTAAGTGAGAGCAATCCTAATGATAATAAAATGGCACATTTAACATTCAAACATTGAACAGGGTTTCTAAGCGAGTGTGTCTCTCTCTTTCTTTCTGGTATAACAGTTCCATCTTCATAAAGACCTGACAATACACCTTTAATGAGAGACAGGGGAGCCAAGAGAATCGCTACAAAGAGGGGGGTGATGGTGAGAGAAAGAACCCAGAGAAAGAGGGTGTGGTGCATTGAGGGAATAACTCCAAGAATTCCTGGGAAATGGAATCTGGGGTACTGATTTAGACAATTAAAGCCTGTAGGAAATGAGGTCACTTGGAAAAGAAAGCCCACCAAAGATTTGAAAGCAATGCATTATTTATTCATTTGTTTGTTCAACCAATTTTGCTCGGCAAATATTTATTGTGCACTTAAGAGGAATCAGATTTTATGGGAGTTTGTGATGGAGGATGGCTCTAGTTTTAGGAAAAAGGATTTCAAGGACGGTAATAATCTACCTGTTGTGGTGATTATGTGCTGTCAAGTGGAAACTGACTCATAGCTGACCCTCCAGTGGGTTTTCAGAGGCTAGTAATGCACGGGAGGAGACTGTCCATGTTTCTCCCTCAGAGCAGCAGGTAAATTCAAACCTAGTGCCTTCGGGTTGACAGCATACCTCTTTACCATCCTAGGCCACCAGAGCTCCCTAAGAGTCTACTAGAAAGCATTTCTTTACCTCTGCCTGGGCAGATTTTAGTCAAATTCATTTCAACTTCATCAAAGGTCCCTTAGCCTCCTGAGCCTGTCCTTGTGTCGTCTCCTTACTGGGACCTTCATTTCAGAGATCCTTGCTGTTCTGTGATTATTTTAAAAATCTAAATGACAAGAAAATGGTGGGATTGGGGAACTGGTCAAGAGAAAAGAGTCCAACTCCATCATCAAGTGTTAGGGGCAGAGACTTAACACAAACGATCACATCACCTGGTCACTTCCTTTGACTGAAGACTCCTCCCTTGCATAAGGCTTTATTCTCAAATCCCATGCATAAAGGGGAGAGCAGAGATCAGGTGTCAAAGGTGAGCTTTGCCAAGGCCAGGGAATCGGCTGATTCGGAAAGGTGTCAAGTCGTAGGATGGTGTTAATTTCATGCTTAATTCATACAGAACCTTCCCAACCACGGGGGACAGCTTGAATCCATGCCCTGGGGGAAATAGAGTAGGCTGTTGAGCATCTTAGAGACAAAGAGGCTGGACCACTTGCAGTCCCCACTTACCAGACTGGAATAATTCTCCTCTTGGAGAATTATTAAAGCCAGATGTTGCCTCCCACCATCAATCTCCCTTCTTCTCTGACTGTCCAGCCCCCCTTCAGTATCTAGATCTCAAGACCTATCTGGCCAGCTCAGAGCATGGAAAATGCCATTTTTGCCCAACACCTAGGTAGGCCAGCTGGAAGGCACCCCATCTCCCCTTCTTCAGGCTCACCAGAAAATCCAGCCCCGATGATGATGTTGTCATACTTTGGATGGCGATCGAGAATGAAGTGCTTATCAGGGGTGTTCTGGAAAGAAACAATCATACCCGTTTCCTTTGAGGGTAGAGGCAGAAGGTAGAACTACAGGCTATGAAGGGAGGAGACTGGCTAGATTTCTTGCCAGAAAAAAAGAAACAAAGCAGGAATGGGACGTAGGAATGCTTCCCATATGCCAGCGCCCCCTCTGGGTTTGCCAGTCTTTCTGATTTGTCCATCTGTCTCCATTCTCATACAGAGCTATGAAAACAGTAGGTGCTCAGCTAATGCTCATAAGCTAACTTTCGCCAAGATGCCCCAGGTCCTGGTGGCATCTGTCTCTTCTCTCTTTCCCTGAGGCCTGATTAACTGGCACATCTTGAAAAAAAAACACACATCACAACTTTCAGAGCTCTTCTGGGAAATGCAGTGAAGGATTGTCAGGCATAAACCTAGTTTCCTAGTGGAAAAGAATATGGCTAATCCCTGATGGGCCCCTCTCTGGTGGAGGTGAGCAGACCTGCAGAAAGTTAGACACTAAGTCAGGGTTCAAACAGAGCCTGGCCTGATCAACACAAGGTCTGTCTGTATCCCTGTCTCTCTCCCTGATGCTTTCCAGGACCATGAGAAGTTTGGGGGTAGGGGGCTGCCCAGACCCCATACCGTGTACATGCAGCGCTCCATAATGGCAGGTGTGGGTTCTAGGCCAGGAAAGTGACCTCGGACAAAGCGGCTCACCAGCTCAGCTTCCTGGATATCCGAGAACGCAGAAGGGCAGTCCCTCTCCTCAGGATCTGCGTTGTTGCCGTGGTGATAGCTGACCTGGCTTCCAATCAGAGCAGCGTGAGCAGAGAGGGCTGGCCTTCTGTGCACACCCACCCAGCCAAGCGCGGAGTTTGCACACAGCGTCCCCCATCCATCATCCAAGCTTTCCCAGTTCTGAAGGGTGCTGTCTGGAGGTTGTCTCCCTGCCCATTCCCCACCGGCCCTATGTTTGCAGCAGCATTTCAGAATGTGAGATCCTCAAAAAGGGGGCTTCTTTTGATGGGGCTTGGGACAACTCAGGGTCTAGCATTGCAAAACAGTGAGTAGCTGAGGGATGCTACTGCTGACTGATCTGAGGGCATCTGCTAAAAGTTAGAGCAGTTACTTCAAGAGTTCATGTTGTTATGTATTGTTGAGTCGGAACTGACCTGCAGCTGACCCTCTAGAGGTTTTTCAGAGTCACTTAATTACATGAGAGATTACCCATCCTTCTCCTGTGGAGCAGTTGGTGGATTCGAACCAGGTGCCTTTAGGATTGCAGTGCAGCTTCTTGCCACTAGGCCACCCGAGCTCCTTTCAAGTCCTCATAGGCACCTATTAATCTGCTCTTGGTCTTATGTACTGCTCACCTTCATCAGCCCTGGGTACTCTCCTGCAGGCATCCCATAGAAGTAGTGGGGAGCCAGGTTCCTGTCCAGGGCGATAAAGCATGGAAAGGCTTTGGACACACCATGGCTCCCAGGGACCTTCTCAGGCCAGTAATACACATTGATCCTCAGGGTCTTTGAGCACAGAAAGGAAGTGGGAGATGAAAAGAGGAAGTCAGGAAACTCTCTAGACAAAAAGAGTAATTTCTCTTGCACTACTGCAATCTTTCAATACAAGCCCAGACGCCCACTTCAACACACACACATCCTTGCTTCACCCAACATTCTCATGTCATTTATACATTATGATGCACAAGTCTTCTAATTTCTGAGCATTTGGTACCGGCCAGAAGCCCTGAATGTGCAGTCAGTTAATGAAATCAGCTGCTAATTGAAAGCTCATTCAGAGGTGCCTCAAAAGAAAGGCCTGGCAATCTAATTATGGAAAACAAGCCTTGAAACCTCTGTTGTGGTGTTAAGTGCCGTTGAGTTGTAGGTGACTTATAGTGACCCTATGGATGAAAGTCCTCCACACTTGTGTGACTTTCATCCTTTCTCCAGGTTCATAGGGTTTCCAGAGGGAGCACGATTCTACTTTGATGCATGTGAGGTTGCCATAAATCAGAATTGACTTGATGGCAACTGTTTTTTCTTTTTTTACCGTAGGCTGGACTTTCTCTTTAGAGCGTTATACCCATTACATCCTTCAATTCTCAAATAGTTGTATGAGGAAGCTATTATCCTCCCATTTTAAAGAAGATAAAACTGAGGCTCATGAGTAAATTCCTTTACCCTATGTTGTCCACTAGTAAGTGACAGATTCAGGATTCAAACTTGAGTCCATCGGTCTCTAAGACTTCTCTTACGTGTCAACCCTCAGCTTGAGGTCACCCTTACCTGGAGAGGTAACTGGATTCCCAAGGGACGGAGGAGCCGGTTGGTCCAAGGCCCTGCTGTGATGATCACACTCTTGGCCTGGTAGCTCCTGGAAGTGGTTCTCACTGTGACTGGGAGGCCTGGTTTTATCTCTAGCACCTTCTCTCCATCTTGCACTATGCCTCCCAGCTGTCGAATTGCATCCTAAAAGGGCAGGGAAGGAGAGAAGCAAATTCATTTGTACTTGGGGTTCACCCTTGTGGACAGAGTCGTCCTTCTCAGGATAGAAAATGAAAGCAGATACTCTCCTACATACTCTCCTACAAGGCCTAGCAGGGTGTATGGAGTCCCTGGGTGGTGCAATAACTTCAACTGCTCAGCCAAAAGGGTGAAGGTTCACATCTGCCCACGGATACCTCAGAAAAAAGGCCTGGTGATTTACTTTGGAAAAATTAGCTACTGAAAACCCTTTGGAGCCTTGGTCTACCTTGACATACTCGGGTCGCTGCAAGTTGTTACTATGAGCCTGCTATATCAACTCAACAGCTGCTGATGTAACAGAGTGTCTAAAACTGCCTTGACCCAAGGGTCCGTGCCAGAGCCTGCAAGGCTGACATTCAGCTGGGGACGGTTGACTGGAGCCTAGATGTGCAGAGCAGGGAGGTGAGTTGCCCCTAAAACCACCTGGAGGGCCCTGAGGGCCTTGTCCGCATAGAGCACTCCTCCAGTTTTTTCCAAGAGCCCCACTTCTCCCTTGTTCAGCCAAATATTAGGGAAACATTGCTTCAGTTCCTCAGATGGGAGATACTGGTGTTCCACTCCATGCCTGGACATAGTGGCCTGGATGATCTGCAATTCTTGGTCCCCCTTCATTCCCAGTATCAGCAGCCCCGTCTGCCTGTTGGGGAAAAAAGGAACAACCCGGGTGAGCGTGTCAGTGTCCTAGGCCATTTGTCCTCACATCTCAGCAGGGCTCTGGTGCACACATGGACAGGGATAGAATGCCACTCCTGAGGTCAAAGAATGAGTAAAGTCAACTACAGCCTGTTGGTAGATTTCCAGCATGATAGAGCCTTTTCCAGTCCTTTTCCAACTCTGCCCCTTGGCTCTACCAGTTGGTTGGTTTGTCCCTCCTGCCTCAAGAATAAGTCCTCAAAGGCAGAGGTCTGGAAGCTCTCCTAAAGCAGGCCCACCATAGATAACCCTACTGGTATTTGAAATGTCAGCACTATAGCTACCAGCCTCACAGCTAGGCACGAGCCACCATGGTTGGGAGATCTCTAGCTCTGTGACTTTGATACGCCTTTTGGGCTCCATTCTCCTCCCTGTAACATATGACTACTAAGCTATTCATGGTTTCACACAGGGTGATGCCTTCTACCCAGGGGGCAGGTGGCAATGTGTTTGGAGACTGGTCATCACAACGCCTGAGGTTGCCATTCACATTTAGAGGGTAAGGTCCCAAGATGCCAAGCCTGCAGATTCAAAAGGCTCCCACTCCAAATGCCAATAGCGTGCTTATATGGAAACACTGCTGGATGGTCTCGTATGGATCCAGCAATAAATGCAGTGATCCTATGATTTTGTTTCTCCTTGTGCTTTCCTTTGTTTGTACTTACTCCCTCTACTTGGTGAAAGCTGTTTCTCTATTACACATTCTGTCTCTCTAAGAAACCAGGGCTCCCTTTTTTAGAGAGGGTCTGATCTAAGCAGTAGAAAGGCCACCCTGGCCCTGGGAACCATTCCTGTGGATTGTCTTGGTTTCAGCAGCCGCAGTGACCAGCGTCAGGCTGGTACATCCCTCAGGTACTGCATATCAAGCTCGTAATAGCCTATAATGGAGTCTCATGGATATTACATGCTTCCAAATCCCACATTATCTGGTTGGGGGGATTAAAGAGAAGATTGGGAGGGGGTAGGGACACAGCGGGCCCTGGGGCCGGTGTCAGTACACAGAGCTGCGCAGCGTGCCCAATCCATTTGCCATGGCCCCCGCCTACCCAGCATTCACCACTGGTGAGATAGCAACGAGAGCCTTCTGCCTCTTCAAAGCTTGTCAGAAGAGATGCTGTAGAAATCCCCACAAGTCACCAGATAGTCTTTTTATTTTTTTTATTCCTGTGGTCCCAAAAAAGAACTTCAAATTGTTCTCAGGTAATGAAACCTTACCTAGTAAACTTCCTGATTATGGGATCATTTAGAAACTACCAAGGTGTATATTCTCTGGTCTTTTTTGCCCAGACCTGAGTAGGAGTCTAGAAAAAAAAAAGTGGCTTAACTCTCTCACCTGACAGAAACCCAGCAGGGGGTTGCTGTGAATCAGAACTGACCAGACAGACAGTGAGCTTGTTTTTGTTTGGTTTTGGCAGCCATAATGTCAGACCTTTGGCCTGGAAATTCCAGAGCACATTTTAACTGTCACTTCAACACACCAGCTTTGATCCCTCATACACTCAGAGATTTGAGATTTACTTCTGTCCTTCCCTCTCTTTCTTCTTCCTTATCATCTCTTTTTTTTTTCTTCCTTCCCTTTGTTCTTGGAACTAAGAATTTCTCCTCTCCGAGGGATGCACCCTATATGGGGGAAATGAACTCATGCCAAGACAATGGGCAAATCTGTCGAATTATGAAATGCTGAGTGATGTTCTAATTCCCAAGCCGGCCTGTGGCGGATGAAGCGGGGAGCTCCCTATCCCGACGAGTAATCAGCGAGCTGATTCTGCCAGTGGATGTAATTGTGCCGATTGTAATCATTTTGCTCCAGCTCTCTGCCCCTGTGGCATTTATTTCTTAGCCCAGATATTGATCTAACAGTGGGAAATTTTCCATCTGAATTTGCGATGCCGGACCCTCCCCTCGTCCGGAGATGCGTTTGGGAAATTCTCATTTTCCGTGGATCACAGCTGAGCTATTTGGCCTGAGGGAATCTGTGCGCTGCTGGAGCAATGCCTCGGATTGGAGAGAGATTTTTGACCATTATGAGCAAATCGGAAATAAATGTAAAACACTGCCTGGAAATGCAAAGGCCTGTCATTATGGAAGATAGGTGAGAGGCTCCTGTGGGAAACGCTTAGAGAATTGGAAACCAGTCAGTCAAGACCAGGATCAGAGAACAGGCCTTTTCCCCCCAATATGAAGATAAATGACTTCCAGGGGCAGATTGAAAATCATTTAAGTGCTTATTTTCTTAATGGCCTTTCTTAGATCCGAATAAACGGGCCTCTCATCCTGCATCAGTTTCTTACCCCTGTTCTCTATACCTCACCCCCCCCCCTATTTAGGCTAGAACTTTTAGGATGGAGATGGGTGCAAAGGGACAAGAGCATCCACAGCAAAGAGACCAGGGTGGCCAGGAAATGATTGATCAGGGTCGTCTGGTGAGGAGGGAGTGTAAAAGCAGAGCTAGGAAGGAAGGCAGCTCCCAACTCCCTGAATGCCCGTCAGCTGAGTAGAGAGCATTTCATATGAACTATGCCTTCTTGCCCAGCCCTGGCTGGATCAGCTCTAGGAACAGGTAATTGAAGATTCCTCCCAAGGGCCTTGTTGGCTCCGCTATGGCATAGCTTAAGCCTCAGACGTGATGGAGGTAGTTGGTTGATCAGGCATTTCCACTAGTGACTCTAGCAGGCCTGAGTGCAGGGTGGAACAGGAGGAACGGGGGAGGTGGGGGCAGCCAGGGAGAAGCGTGCTCATCCTGCGTCTGCCGCCTCCCATCCCAGGTTTCAGCGTCTGCGTCTGTGGATTAAAAGTGCCAGCCAGCCCAGCGCTCTGAGTTACCTTGGGGAAGGGACCTGGTAATGGCTGCTGCCTTTGTTGGTTTTGGAGGAGCTCTCTGCGTTTCATCTTCCGCTCAGTGGGCCGAGGTGGAATTGGTTAACAAAGACTGCTCCAGGGAGGGGATGTGGCTGACAAGCCAGACACTTCGCAGACACAGGAAGCAGCAGCTGCGGAGGGGGCCACCAGGTTCTGCCAGCAGCTGTACTGCCTACGGCTGTGATCTTGTCTGATATTGTCAGCTAAGCAGGGGCAGCCCGGGTCAGGAGAGAGATAGTAGGATTCAAAGGGAGAAGGCGGGGCAGGAAAGAGATGGGCCACAGAGCAGGGATTTGCTGTTGGTCTCAGCGTCCTGGCTGTACACATCACAAAAGATTCAGACCCTGTGATCTGGCACATGCGTCATTGTTCCTCACATATATGCAAATATTCCGAGGCCACTCAGGTTTAGTTTGGCTCTGTCACAGGAAGCGACAGAACAAAATAGAAAGAATTGGGCACTTTAACTTCCAAATGCTAAAGGGTTTGGGTCTTTTTATTTTTTTTTTTCTCCTCTTAATCATCATCATCATCATCATCAGATAACAATAAAAGTCCACTCATATGATAGTATTGTGCTAGTTTTTCTAGAAGAATCTGGGAAGAAATAAGAATGGCAGTGATGATGAATCATTTAAAAAAAATCAGAACGAGAAGCAAAAACTAAAGAAACTGGGAAGGCTTTTAGCCCTAAAGGTAGAGCTATGTTCAAGTACTATTCTGAGAATGAGCAGTATCTGTTCTATATCCGCATTAAATAAAAGAACCAAATAAATTAGTGTGCCTTTGTAAATTGGGTTAGCTATAAGAAAGGACTTGTTAAGAATAATAAGAATCCCTGGCACTGGTATAGCACTTTTTGAAAGGTTTTTCAAAGTGCATCTGTATTAAACTTGTTACCATTGTGTTGATTCTGACTCATGGCAGCAGCCCTGTACAGCAGAGCAGAACTGCCCCATGGGATTGTCAAGGTTGTAAATCTTTGCTGAGGCAGATTGCCACATCTTTCTCCTTTGGAACTTACTGGTAGATTTGAACCACTGATTTTTAGTTTAACAGACAGGTGCTTAATCACCATGCCACCAGGGCATCTTAAATCCATATTAGTATTTCTTTTTGTGTGTGATGGGAGTACTGAGCTATCTGAATGGCCTTTTAAGAGAGGATATGATATTTACATCTTCAAAAGTACATTCGTAGTCTTTTGACCTGAGATGAAATAGGCCTGAATGAGTTTGGAGACAGGAAGACTAGACAAGATAAATAACTTGTGGTATCTGCAAAACCAAGCACCAGCAAACTACAACTCCTGGGCCAAATTTGGAGTGCCATCTGGTTTTATATGTCTTGCATGTCAAGATAGGTTTTATAGGGGAGCTCTAGTGGCCTAGTGGCAAGAAGCTGCACTGCAATCTCAGAGACACATGGTTCAAATCCACCAGATGCTCTGCCAGGGAAGGAGGGACAATCTCCTCCTGTACCAGTCAGATCCGATTTGGCAGTACACACACACAAAAATAATAAAATAAAATTTTTAGAAAAAGAGATAGGTTTTATAGCTTTTAATGATTGGTTAAAAAAATCAACTAAAAAGAAGAATATTTAGTAATACATGAAAATGATTTGGAATTCAAAGTTCAGCATCCATAAATAAAGTTTTATTGGAATAAGCTCTACCAATTTGTTTACATATTGTTTGTAGCTGCTTTTATACTGCAATGGCAAAGGAATTTGCCAACCCGTGTTCTAGAGCAAATGTATAGTTATTCTGTGATTTATATTAATGGTTTTAAGACCCTGATGACTCAGTAGCACTCTTCTCATGAAGCCGTAAGATGAATTGAATGAGGGTGTTCTGGTGGCCTAGTGGCAAGAAGCTGCATTGCAATCCCAGAGGTATGTGGTTCAAATCCACCTTATGCTGGAAAAGGAGGGACAATCTCCTCTGGTACCAGTCAGATTTGATTTGACAGTACACACACACACACACACACACACACACACATCTTAAAAATATTTTTTAAAAAGGATTAATTTAATGTGTCAAGAATTTAGAACTTCATTCCATACTGTGAACATTCAATATATGTTCCTATTATGATTATTCTTATTTTTCAAGTTCTATGTTAAGTCCTTTATGCACTTGTCCTTACAACAGACTCATGGGATAGGTATTATTACCCCTAGTTTACAAATGAGAAAACGGAGTCTCACAGTTTTAAACAACTTCTCTAAACTACTTCATAGTAGTTGAGATTTGAGCCAGATCAACCCTTGCAAAGACCCTGTTCTTCCAAAGGGGAGGATTTTTAAGACTTTAAGATCATGAGAATCTTCACCCAAGGGCCTCTTTCCTTGTCTCCTTGAGCCATTCTCCTTGATATCCATTGTTGCCTCTCATCTGTCCTCTCCTGCCCTCTTCCTTCGTCTCTTAATGAGTAGAGGAGGCTGTGCTGTGCTAGGGGGAAGGCATTGCCAGTTATTGAAAAGTATTTGATATTATGTCAAATGTTTTACAAAAGTACCATTTAACTTTCACAAAGCCCTATGAGAAAGAATGAGAACAAAGAAGTAAAGAAACTTTTCCAAGGTCACAAAGCTGGTAAGGGGTAGTGCACAAAGTCAAACCCCAGCCTGTCTGGCTCCAGTAACATCTCCTCTCTGGAAGATTCCAGGCACTCTCCTAACACCTTAGTTGCCTCTTTCTCTGTTGATGGAATTTGCCCTGCAAGGCTTTGAGCAATCTTTTTAGCATGTGACTACAAGGCTTTGGGCAATCTTTTTAGCATGTGACACAGTGTCTACAGTATTCACAGACAGCTGACTAAGGATTGTTTTGCCAGGGTACCCCCCCTCAGCAAGATACGCTCTTTTATTTGGGTGCTGGGTGCATTAGCTGCCTCTGGTTGGAATAAATCCATAATTAGCTGCCCTGGCTTGATTTGCATAATGGATTTCACTTCGTTCTTAAGTTAATGGTGTTTTTGTAACAGAACAGTAACCTCTTGGTTCCTGGCCATTTAAAATACGCCACACTGTAGGGTAGAACCACAGCTTTGTAGGAAGTTAAGAACGACAGAGAAGATAGGAGGTCCCGTTGCACCACTAGTTGTCTGTCTTCTTCTCCACAAGTGTTCGAAAGGTCACTGAGGGAGAAGTCTTAAGAGTTAGAGCCTTGGGGCAACAGAGAAATAGCTGTAGGCTGACTCCCTGTCAAGAAATTCAGCTTGAGGAACATCTCCATTTTGTGCCTATGGAAGGAAGTTGAGAGAAACTGAAACAATCCTGTATGCCTACTACTTATCTGTCAATTTGTCAAACTGTGGTGGCTTATACATTTCCAGTGCCAGCAGAATTATCCATAGTAGACAGGTTTCAGCAGAACTTCTAGGCCAAGACAGAGCAGGAAGAAAGAGCTGGTGATCTACTTCCAAAACCTGTTGTTAGATGCTGTCCAGTTAACTGTGCCTCAGAGTGACTCTAGGTACAACAGATCTGAACCTTGTCCTATCCTGCACCATCCTTATGTTCTTTAAAAAAAACTAGCCAATGAAAACCTCATGGATCACAGAATATGACCTAAGTCTTCAACTTGCTTATTTTGGACTTTGGATCAGGAGAAACCAATAGCTGGAGGATCATCTCCTTCTGGGTAAAGTGGAAGGTCAACAAAGGCTAGGGAAATCCTCATGAGATAAGTTAATACAATGGTTACAAAATGGACTCAGACACACCAACAAGCATGGTACAGGTGCAGAAATAGGCCTCGTTCCATTCTCCTCTAAGTATCGTCATAGCAACTACCAACAACATGAGGGTAAAGACTCTGAATATGGAGTTACAACTCCAGGAATAATGTAAAGAACCAAGAAAACAGCCACCTCCTCTAATGTTAAGCCCTGGCCTTTAAAGCTTCATTATGCCAGGGAAGTCGCGCTACAAACTCTAGCAGATTCAAGCAGGCCTGCCCAGCTCTGAATATCTGCACACAAGGTCATTCCCCACTATTTTCCCAATTCAGCTTCTGCTAACCTTGCACAGGAACTCAAGTCTGAACCCAGAGGCTGGCAGGAGCCAGCTGGACCTGCAGGGTGATCATGATTACATCGAGCAGAATGTTTCCATGTGGTCAGCATTCCTCTGTGCCCCGTGTCCCTCCCATAGCATTTCAAGTGTCCATGATACTGTCACTTGAAAGACTATTCAGGTCTGGGGTTCTGAGTTCAAGGAATTCCTCCCACCCCAGACCCAAAGGAACCTGTGTAATTGGACTCCAGCCTCACGCTCTAGCTGGGCCCATGTCTGGTAGCACTCATCCATCATCTGGGTGTAAAAGTCTTCATCATATGCTCTTCGGATAATCCGGGTCTGTCCATGGGAGCTTCCTCGGGAGTGCGGCAGAAAGAACTGGGAGTGAAAAGACCACTGAAGCTGTTATTTCTGATAATGTACCTGCCCTCACTCTCCTCCCTTGCAGACCCATCTCATCTCCTGCTGTCAACCAGGAAACACTTATAGGCCAAATGTTTAGATATAATCTCTCCAAATTCTTCCTTTTTACGTTTATTTACTGATCTGGCTATCAGGGCAGTTCTTTGGTAGCACTAATTTAGGCTCACATCATTCACATCAGGAAATCCCTTTGTTCGCTAGTCTTCTCTCATCCTGCTGCAATCTCACCACACTTAGACTCCTGGAGCACTAAACCTAGAAAGAACCCTCTCATTTTATGGAGAAAGAAACAGATGCTGACTTTTTTTTTTTATCTATGTGACTTCAGATTATTCAGAACAAAAGAATCACTCCTGAATTATAAAAAGCTGAGGAGGAATTTCCTAGGAGCTCAAATGAGGGACCTCTTTGAAAAAAAGAGGGGCTTTGGAAAAAAGTAATGGAGAATAAATGGAATAGATTTCCCAAGAAGAGTAAACCATAACAAGTCAGCCTGTTGGAGTGTAGGCAGAACGGAGCTGCAAAGACCCTTGGATGATGGGCCAGGTGGACTCATCCTCAGAAGGACACTGAAAATACACAGGATTTGTCAAATGTACTATGGCTGCTATGGATTACATTGCACAAAGTCATCTTTTCTATAAGGAAAACCAAGCCGTATGTCTTACTTCCTATCGATCAAACAATGAGAGATCTCTGGTGGCTTAGTGGATAGGGATGGCATTGTGCTGCCAACCCAAAGGCAAACAGTTCAAATCCACCAAACAGTTCAAATCCACCAGCTGCTCCACAGGATACAGTTTGGCAATCTCTTCCCTTATGATTTACAGTCTCTGAAAACCAGCTTAGAGGGTCAGCAATGAGTTGGCCCGATGCCTAGCAATGAACAACAACAATCACACACAGAGGCTGCTATTTATCCAGATATAATAGGAAAAAAGGCTTAGGCTCTGGAGTGAGACCAGGGATATGCAGAGAAGATCCCACATCCTAGGCTGACAATCAGTCTTTGCCTCTAGGCAAAATGATCTCTACTTAAGATTGCTCAAAGGAGAACTGATCTTTCTTAGATGAGTCAGTTAGTACAGAAGAGGCTGGGTCACCAGAGGAAGAGACTAGGACCTGCAATGCTTCTTGGTCAAGGGCAGAAATCAGGAGACAGTCAAAGTGGGAAATATGCTCACAAATCCAGTCTAAAGGAGGGTAAAACCCTTTAAATTGTCATGAGGGTGAAAGTCTTTAAATTGCAATCAAGCTACAAAAGTTGTACAGAATTTGTGTTGACTTGGGCCCTTTGGCTCTGGAAATCTTTTCAGGGACTGAGAGAAAAACAAGCGTTCAGGTCAGGAGTACAGCAGGAATACAATACCTGCTCCAGAACGAGGACTCTCTTCCTGTGTCTGGCCAGGTGGTAGGCAGTGAAGCAGCCCTGGATTCCTGCCCCGACCACAATGGCATCTAAGGGATCTGTGGGGGAAGCCATAGTAAGTAGAGCCCACTTAGCTCTTCAGCTAGAGAACTCACAAAGGAGAATGCAATCAAAGGTAGGGTCACAGTCACAGGAGACGAAGTTCAGCCTGACCAGTGTTCCCACAATCCCCCGGGGCCGTGTCGTTCTGCCCGCTCTCCTCCCCTTCCCTGAAAACCTGGCACAGGGCACACAGCCTCTGCAGAGCTGGATAGTCTGATTTGTGAGGTTTAGCCCAGCTCAGCTGCCAGCCTCACCCCTGTATCCCCCTAGCTTTCTATTCTTGGCTCAATTATTGTCATGCAAATGGGCTCCTTCCTATGCCACCTTCCTGTCTCATTATGATCTTTGTCTCTGGGACTTCGGCCCTGGAATTTCAATGCCTCCGCAGACCAAGCTGGGCACCAGGAATGCTGCTTCCCCCTGCTGGTTCCCCTCTCTTCAGCCCAATTTCCTTTGGAGACTCCAGAGGCCAAGCTAAGAACTTGGCGATATGCCCAGGGTAAGGTCCACCTCCCTGGTGGGTGGTAAGGTCAGGGGGGCAGATGAAGGGGCCAATTGGGAGGGCAGTTTTGTGATTATGCAATTATTCTCAGCATGTTTCACTTTTATAGTCTAAAAAAGAAGAAGATGAAATGAACCCTAAAGAATGGAAAAGACAGCATGAGAGGGGACGCCTTCTCCTTGGGCAGAAACGAAGGGACCAGCCAGCAAGTGGCTAGTAAGAGGCCCTACAGTGAGCATGCTCCGTGTGCCAGATGGTGTGCTAAATAAGTCCTTTTGCACACATTTAAAACACATCTATGCGGCGCAGACGCCGGGTGGTCTCCGCTGGCGGAGAGGATGGCAGGCCGCGGGAAGCTCAACGCGTTGATCGGAGACGAGGACACGGTGACTGGCTTCCTGCTGGGTGGCATAGGAGAACTCAACAAGAACCGCCATCCAAATTTCCTGGTGGTGGAAAAGGATACAACCATCAACGAGATCACTTTCCGGCAGTTTCTGAACCGAGATGACATTGGCATCATCCTCATAGTACATCGCTGAGATGGTGCGGCACGCCCTGGACACCCACCAGCGCTTCATCCTGGCCATCCTCGAGATCCCATCGAAGGAGCACCCCTACGACGCCACCAAGGACTCCATCCTGCGTAGAGCCAAAGGCATGTTCACTGCCAAAGACCTGCGTTAGGGGTGGCCCAGCTCTCCAGCCCCGCCTTCATACCCAGGCCTCTTCCGGGGCTTGTTATCCACCCTTTGTATTTTGAACCTCTTCCAACTCCTTGCCCGCTCCCACTCCAGACAGGCTAAGAGAGGTGGGTAGGGGTCACTGAGGATCTGGCATATAAACCAAGGCTGGTGAGAGAGTGGGAAGCCTGCCCACCTTCTCCCTCTCCCATTAACTCTTCCTGTGCTGTTACGCAGTGTCATTGTGGATGTTAAATTAAAGTCCTATTCTTGCTTCCCTCTAAAAAAAAAAAACAAACCAAAAAAAACCCAACCACATCCATGCTTGGTAAGACTTGATCCCTGAAACAATTTGGAAGTCTCCTTTAAGAAAAAGGCAAGAAAAATTGAGAATGCAAAATTAGGTGCCAGGACTGAAAAAGGCCCTGCAATTAAGGAGCCCAGTGGTTTAAGTTTTATTAGCATCATGGTGAATCTGCCTCTATGTACAAGATCTCATTTAATCCTCACAACCCTAAAAATAAGTGCTTTTACCCTCAATTCTGGCAGATTAAAGATGGTCCCAAATTCCTTGTCACTTTTTCCGTCACAAGCCCTCTGACTATTGGCCTATATAAAATACAGCAGAAGTAATACTACGTCTGTGTCTCCATCCTAAACCTTGAAGAGATTGATAGTTTCCTCTTATCTTGGAACATGCTTACTCTTAAAGACCTGAGCCACCATGTTGGAAAGATCACATGACTGGCCTTTCTTACCTGAAAAGGGTAAGGGGCCTGGCTGGGTTTGTCAGACTTCAGAGTGAAGCTATCTTGAACCCTCCAGCTCAGCCACCAGCTAAACAATTGAGTGACCCAGGTCAGTGTCACATGGAAGAGAAGAACCCCTCAGTCAAGCCCTGTCTGAATTCCTACTCCACGAAATTGTAAGACAGAATAAAAGTGTTATTTTCAGCTACTAAGCTCTGGGGTGGTTTCTTACACAGTAATTACTGAAGCACAACTTTATAGCCAAAGACAGTGAAGCTTAAAGAGGTTCTAATTTGCCCAAAGCCACACACCACTGTGAAGCCAGGTTCACTGTGAACAGCACCGTGAAGCCAGGTTTGCCTACTCTATAACCTGTTCCTTGAACTACTCTCAGAGTTAGCTAGAATTTGATATAATGATCCTAATTTCAGTATTTTGCTGGTTCTTTCATGGCTATCTTGAGAGAGGGAGAAAATGTTGGACCAAGAAATCCATGTGACTGACTGTAGTGAGCTCCCCAGCAGTAGTGTGGGGTTCCACTCCCAGAATCACTCCTCCTGTCACAAATAATCCCTGCACTGTGGCCTTAGGGAGCTCTGCTGGCTTAGTGGTCATTCCTTACCTTTTGCAAGCTGCCAGTGCAAAAGTACGTAGTTCAAATCCACCAGCTGCTCTGAGAGAGAAAGATGAGCAGTCATCTCCCGTGCAATGTATTACCCCTGAAAACCTGCTGGAAGGTCAGCTATGGATCAGTTCTGACTGAAGAGCAAACAACAGCAATGGGGCCATGGCAACTATGTGACTTCTCAGCCCAGGCTTTTCTTTACTAGAAAAATAAAGGCCCATAGAAGGGGTGCCATCTGACTGGCTCTTTTCTTTTTTCCTGAAAAATTATTAAGAGTCCAGGAAGTCATCTAAGCTCCACCCCACCCCTTATCAGCCAAGCTGGCATCTGCCTGGAAACCATCGGACCAAGTGAAAAATGGCAGCTGTAACTGAGAAAAATGTACCATTTAAGTATGTAAAGGCTTGATATAAATATATAAGGTCAGCCCCTGGATTCTTCCTGATAAGATGTCAGAGGAGATGAACAGTTTACACACAAAGAAAAACAGACAATAAATCCTTCTATGGACGAGTGCCCAGTTTTGCTGGCAATGAAAGAAACAGGAATTAAATAACTTCCAGGTACTATTATGTGCCTATTAAATGAGCAAGAATAAATAAAAATGATAAAGTCTTATGTTGTCAGGGCCATGGAGGTGGAGATAGAGTGGGGTGGTAATTCAGGTTGTCAGAGCCTTCTAGAAAGTTCTCTGGCAATAGGCAGCAAGAAAGGTAACGCGTTTATACCTTCTGACCTACAAATCCTACTTGGAGAACTAAACCCCCGAGGAAATATCCAAGGGAAGAAAAAGGCTTTTCTATGAAGATGTTCATATCCGTGTTTTTGGAATATATATATATATACTGGAATAATGCAATAAAGGGCACTAACTGAATAGACTCTAGCATGTTGACACAATGGAATACTATGTAGCTATTCAAAACGGCAAGCAGAGGGCTACATAGAAGGTGTACTTGAAATAATTCTTAGAAAAAGAAGCTGAGCACAAATGGGCATCTGCTGATCTAAACCACAAGTCACCGTGTGTATGATCAAAGATCTAAAAAGAGTTTAGTGAGGTAATGGAGCTTAATGCTCATTAGGTTCCATCTTTTATAAAAATTGCTTCCATTCACAATTTGTAAAAGAAAAGAGGAATCCTTTGGAGAATCAGATGCTTCATATCTGCCAGGTCATTGGTTCCAGGGCCCAGGGAAGTTCTTTCTTTGTTCTAATCTCAGTTCTTTCTGCTGCCCCCTGACACTACATATTGTTCGTTCTCCCAGGGAAGCTGCAAATCAGCTCTGCAACCACCCTCTTTTGCTTAATGTAATGTCTCTTCTGAGATAAAATGACAATCTATTTCCTCATCCCTACTTCACAAGCCTGCCCTGGATTCCTGGACACGAGCTTTTCTGCTTCTTGTTAAGAATTTCAAACGATTCCTCCGAAAGCAGATGCTGGCCATGGCCCAACCCTGAAATGAAAAGCAGATCGACTTCTGAAGATTTCCCCTCGACTCAGGCTTGCCTGTCCTTGTGGCTGTCCTGATGGGGGCAGGCAGAGAGAAGTGATCCCCTCAAATTCCATTTTAACCCCCATCCTGGAGAGGAACGCTATTAAAGAGAGAGCCAGCAGCCCTACACCTCACTGCTTGTGTGTGTCAGCAGCAATTGTTCGTGTCCTGGGGCAGAGACGCCAAGGATGTGAGGCTGAGCTGCTCATCTGATGGCTTGATTGACACTTCGCAGGCGGGGGTGGGAGAGCCCGAGCCAGGGAAGCAGCAAGCTGTACAGCTCAGAAATAATGAGAGGACCCGAATCGGGAGGGAGAAAGCGTGGAATAAATAAGAGAGACCGAAGGGTTGAATGGCGAGGGAGCAGCTCCATTCGCTTTTTCCTGCCCTAGAGCCCGGGGCAAGGAAGCAGGCAGGCAGGCAACCAGAAAACAGCCTCCCAGGACTCATCCTGCCAGCTGCTGGGGGTGCTTTTGCTTTTGGGTCCCCGAGTGTGTAGAGGACGCCAGCTAGAGAAAATGAAGAGCTCTGCCTGTGGTCTCAGTACACATACCATTTCAGGTCCCAGGTTACTTGACCTCTCCCTCATCCCTATTTCTCTAACCCCAGGTCACCCACCAACCTTCTTTTATCTAGATGATTGTATTCACCGCCTAGTTGGAACCTCCTCACTCCATCCCTGCTCCCCTTAATCTCCTGCCAGAGCCATCTCTTTAACTGAGGAATCCGAACAGGTAATTCATCAGCTGAACATTCTTTAATCACTGCCCATTCTCTGCAAGGATAGAATCTAAACTCCTTCTCTTGGCACACGAAGCAGTTCACGTCCTGGGTCTGCCGCCTGCTCCTGCAGTTCCGTGAAATGTCCCTTTTCAAACATCCCTTTATGCTCTTACAGTGCAGAGCTGAGAGGGGGTCTAGCACTTAGCATGTCATTTCAAATTCCCAACATCCTCATGCCAATGTCCCCTCCTTTAATGGGCTCTCTCCTGGACTTCCCTTCACACTGTTCATGCCGCTCAATTATAACAATTAGCATATCATGTTGTAATTGCATGTCAGCCTTCCGTCTAAGCTCCTTAAGAGCAGGATGGGCCCTTTTTTATTGCTATTTTTAATAGGCCTTACAGTATATGTGGAACAACAATTTTAAAAGTACAAGAAGATACACTGTGAAAAGGAAATCTTCCTACCCTATTCCTAGCCATTTAATTCTCATCAGATACAGCACTGTTGCTATTTTCTTTTGTATCCTTCCACAGATGTTCTATGGGTATACAAACATACTTACAGATCTTTCTCCCTTCCAGTCTCAGAAGTATACCATACAGCACCTTGCTGTTTTCATTTACCTTATCTTGACAATCCCAATCAGTCATATGGAGCAAGTGCATTCTTTCTGATGACTATACACTATTCCATGGTGTGGAAGTGGCATTTGTATCAGACTAGGTACCTATACTTGTTTGCAGAATGGATGGTGGGTATTGTTAACAGCCAGCAAGTCAGTTCCCAGCTCATAACAACTCTACACACAATGGAACCAACTGTTGCCAGCCTTTCCTTGTCCCCTAGATTGGTGTGGATCCATTCCACAGATCCATAGAGTTGAAAGGATGCTCTTCAGAAGTAGATAACTGGGACTTTCTTCCCAGTCTATCTTAATCTAGAAACTCACCTACTCATCACATAGCAGCTCACAGCCCTCTGCTGACAAATGCATGGTAGCTGTGCCCGAGATGTAGTGGTCAGGAATCAAATCCAGGTCTCTCACGTGCAAGGTGAGGATTTAGTATTGAATCACCGCTGACCTCTGTGGCTATCAGTGGTGCCCTGAACTCTTGCAGCTTTCTAGTCATCTGATACTGGTTATTCAGGCCAGATGAGATGCCTGTTCTGAGATAACTCAGAGCGCTATGTTTGCCAAAGGTAGCAACACCCTGTGTAGGCTGTCAAGGACAGTCCCCATCTTCAGGCCAGGAGGTGGAACACAAAGGCTCCAGCTTCTGTTTCCTGTACCTTTGGTTTTGCATTTTTTTAAATGGTGGCTATTAGGATCAACTCTGCTCCCTTGTAGATATGAGAGAGCAATTGCTAGGCAGTTTTCAGAGAAGGAAAGAAAATCCTGGGAATTGAAGCTAAAAATCTCTGATTAAAATAATGTAGTCATTTAGCCTGGGAGGGAAAATAAACCTATACAAGGATATTCTTGGACTTCACTGGACTCAGGAAAAGAAGGTGTTAACTATGAGGCAGAAGGTGTTTGAATTTGTCTTAAGGAAAATTTCCCTCATCATCAGCCCTGGAATCTTCTTGATTTTTTCCCTTCAAAGTCTTTTGGCCTGAACCCTATGTAAATCACATGTGTATATTTGCACTCATCTGACTTTGAGGCTCCAAAATATACTCAGCTATTCTTTAAATAGGTATCTTTACATGTATGTGTAGCCACGTGAATATAGTTCCACCACCAGGCTTTGCACCAGAGTCACTGGACTAAAAAGAATTCACTGATGCTGAACCAGTTCAGAAAGTAACATATGATCACAAACCAGTTGTACTAAAAGCAGAAGTCCAAGCTGCATCGAATGCATCAGCCAAAAAACCTCCAGGAACTGAGAAAATCCCAACTGAGATGTTTTGACCACCTGACGCAGCCTTGAATGTGCTCAATAATCTATACCAGGAAATTTGGAAGATGGCTACCTGGTCAACTGACTGGAAGGGATCAATGTTTGTTCTTATAAAAAAAATTTTTTTAAAGGTGATGCAACTGAATGGGGAAATTATTTTCTTGCTAAATATATTCAAAATGGTTGTAGAATGACAAAGACAGGGAATTGCCAGAAGTTCACGCTGGATTCAATAGAGACTGTGGAACAAGGGATATCTGTCTCTGCCAATGTCAAAAGACTCTTGACTGAGAGAGAATACCAGGAAGATGTTTACTGACTGTGCAAAGGCATTCAGCTGTGTGTGGATCATAATAAACTGTGGATTACATCGAGAAGAATGAGACTTTCCGAACACTTGTTCGTGCTCATCTGGGACCTGTACAGATACAGAGACGTAATAATTTGAACAGAACTCAAGGATCTTGCATGGCTTACCATCAGGAAAGGTGTGCATCAGGGTTATATACTTTTTCTTTGCCTACTCAACAGGTTGTTGCTCTTGTTGATTGCCTTTGAGTTGAGCATGACTCATAGCAACCCTATGAACAAAATGTATACTGAACAAATAACTGAAGAAGCTGAATTATAGGGAACTCTGGTGGCCTAGTGGCAAGAAGCTGCACTGCAATCCCAGAGGTCTGTGGTTCGAATCCACCAGATGCTCTGCTGGAAAAGGAGGGACAATCTCCTCTTGTACCAGTCAGATCCGATTTGACAGTACACACACATAAAAATAATAGATTACACCTCAACATCAAGGAAACCAAAGTCCTCTCCACTGGATCAACAGGCATCATTACAGACGGAGGGAAGATTGGCATTGCCTATGACTTCATTTTACTGGGACCCATAGTCAATACCCATGATAGCAGAAGTCAGTAAATCAAAAGATGTATTGCTCTGGACAAATCTACTGGCAAGGCCTTCTTTAAATGCTAAACAATACAGATGCCTATTTACATTGTAAGATACACTGGACTTAAGCCATGGTATTTTCAGTTGCTTCTTATGTATGTGACAGCTGGATAGTGAATTAAGGAAGACTGAAGAAGAACTGATGCCTTTGAATTGTGATGTTAGTGAAAAGTCTTTAATATGCCACGGGCTGTCAAAATAACAAATATATCCTGAAGGCATTACACCCAAGGTGTTCCTTAGAGCAAGGATAATCAAACTTCATCTCACACACTTAGGTATGTTTTCAGAAAGCGTACATCATTGTAAAAAGACATCATGCTTGGAAATGTAGATGGTCCTCAGAAGAGAGGAAGATCTTCCATGATGTGGACGGATTCAGTGGCTGCAATGATGGCTTGAGCTCAGAGGCAATTGTGAGGGCGGTACAGGATAGGGCAAAGTTTCAATTAGTTGTTCAAAGATCACTGGAAGTAGAAGCCAACTCAGTGGAACCTAAAAACACCAGGTTTTACAGAGAGGGATCCCCTTACAACTCAGTAGACTTGGGGCAATTCAAAGAGTGCTGGGAACTGGCATTCTGCCTCTGCCCCGTGAAGGGGAGGATGTGTCTGAGCTGGAGATAGACATGTATCCTTTATCAGGGGCTCCCCGTCTCTTTCCGAAGAGACTCCTGTTCTTGTCTTTTCACGCTTCATAACCCGGATATTAGGATACTCTGAGGTGGAGAGGGAGGGAGAAGTGGGAATTGAGGGCAGGGAATGTAAAGCAGATTTTGCCTGGACGAGACTAGTTTGACAGATGACAAATAGCAAATAAAATTCAGTAGCATGCAGGAAGATTAACTTTAGGGATTCAGCTCTCTGGTAGTCTCCACATCTCAAGAAGGACTGGTGTCCCCCTCTCCTAAGCCTACAGTCTGACCTACTAAGGTTGCTGTTTGTTAGTGAATGGAGAGGGCTAGCCAGCAAGAGACTCCTAGCAAGGATCCTAGAAGGAGGCTGAGTAGCCGGGAGCAAGGAGGACGTCTGAGGGAAAGGAATGAAAGGAGAGAAAGTAGAATTCTGGATGTTGTCATTGTTGAGGACCTGTTGAGGACCATCAAGTTGGAACCAAGCCACAGCTGACCTTCCAGTGGACTTTCAAAGGCAGTTAATCACAAGGGAAGAGATTGCCCATCTTTCTCCTGCAGAGCAGCTGGTGGATTCGAACCTCATACCTTTGGGATTGCAGCACAGCATCTTATCACTAGGCGCCAGAGCTCCCTAGATGGCAATTTCTAAATCTGTTTCAACTGCATCAGTTCTGGCTGATAGTGACTCCGTGTGTACCAGGGAACAACTGTGCTCACTTAAGTTTTCACTAATTTTTCAGAACTAGATTGCCAGGCCTTTTTAATAAGGCGATCCCAGGTGGATTTTAACCACTAACGTTTTGCTTGACAGCTGAACGCATGAACTCTTTGCACCACTCAGTAACTCAAGTAACTTGTGAGTCATCTTTAATCACTTTTAGCTGCTGTTTCCAAAGCCTAGCCCACTTCCTACACAGTGCCTGCAGGGCCCATCTCCCTTACTGTTTCATATGGGTTTTTATCCTTCTAGTCGTTTTCTCTATCTACCTTTGGCCTTGTCCTTCCCTTGAGGTCAAAGAGGAAAGAGTGAAAGGTGGAGGGTAGGATGCCAGAGACTGGCTGAGGGCACAGCTTCAAAGCAGAGGAAGGAGAGGGCATGGTGAGAGGTGTAGGGGACTGGTGAATCTCTAGAACTGAAGCTAAAGGCTTTAACTTGTTATTAGGAAACCTGGCACTTTTTCATTATGTTGATTATACCCCAGTATAATAAAACAAAAATCCTCGCAACTAGATCAATAGGCAGCATCATGATAAATGAAGAAAAGATTGAAATTGTTAAGGCTTTAATTTTACTTGGATCCACAATCAATGCCTATGGAAACAACAGTACAGAAATCGAACAACGTATTGACTTGGACAAATCTGATGCAACACTTTAAAGTGTTAAAGAGCAAAGTCTGGGACTTCTAGGAGAGCTAACAAATCACAGTTGGAGTAAGTGCAGCCAGAATGCCCCAGGAGTGGGGAGGGAGAGACTTCATCTCACATCCTTGGAACGTGCTATTTGGAGGGCCCAGTCCCTAAAGGAAGATGTCCTGCTCAGTAGGGGGTCAGTGAAAATGAAGAAGATCCTTAACAAGATATAGTGACGCAATGGCTGCAATTATTACAGATCAAACATAGCTACAATTGTGTGAGGGTGGTGAAGAGGAAAGGGAGCTGTACATAGGACCCTTATGAGTCAGAACTGACCCACCAGCCCCTAACATAAACAGCAATGGCTTTTATGAGCATGGTGGTGTGTCAGTAGTAGAAACTCACCTTCAATGTGAGAAAACTTAGTCCAATTTGTACTGGCCAATATGCCACAGGCACAGCTACCACCTATCCGTCAGAGGAGGTCTTTGTGTTGCCATCATGTTGAACAGGTTTCAGCAGAGCTTCCAGGCTGAGGAAGCTCTGGCAGTGTTGTCTGCAGAGAGTTGCACTACTGACCCAAAGACTAAGTCCCTCTGGCAGCTCAAATCCCCCAGCAGCTTCATGGAAGAAAGATGGGCAATCTCCTTCCGTCTAATTTACAGCCTCAGAAACCCAATGAAGTGTCAATATGAGTTGGTTCTGACCTAAAAGCAGCAACAAGTTGAGTTTTTCCAGACTAAGATGTAGGCGGCATGGCACTGGAGACCAGTTTGAAAGTCATCTACAGGAGCTGCTTCTACAGAGGCTGGGACTGGTGAGCACTAGGATGGAATGTTGATTCACTAAGGGAAGTGAGGCCATGTGATAACAATAACAATGACAACACAGAAAGAGCTATGCTGGCCAAATGGAGAGAATGTTATGCTACCAAGACAAAGGTGGGTGATTTTAGTCTGTGGCCCTTAGGCCTGGTTTAAACTGCTTTTTGTTAAACATTCTTCTAGGTGGTATAGCACTGGTCTGTGCATTGCTGTACAGAGGTAACTCGTGGGTGCTGCGATGCTGAACACTGTGACACTGATGTGTCAAATGTGATAATGGTCACCCATGGTGGACAGTGTTTGGTGGAGCTTCCCAATTAAAACAAGCTTAGAAGCAGGAGTGGCATCTCCTTTTGAAATGGCTTGCCTCTGGAAACTCTATGAACAGTACTCAGGTCTTTCGTTCATTAGGTTGCTATGAGTCGTCTACAACTCAACGGCACTTAACCACAACAAAAAGATGGACTACTCTTAGCATCAGCAGTCAGGAAATCAAAAGACCAGTTGCAGTGGGGAAATCTGCTGTCAGGGACCTCTCCAGAGTACTGAGAAGAAACAATGTCAGTCTAGAGAATAGGATGCACCTGGTGCAGGCCATAGTCTTCGTAATTACATGCTATGCATCAGAGAGTTGGATAATGACTAAAGATGAAAAAAGAATAACTGATGCCTTCAAATTGTGCTGGAGAAAGGTCTTGAACGTACCATGGACTGCCAAGAAAACAAGTAGGTCTGTCTTGGAGAAGGTGGAACCAAGTTTCTCCGTGGAGGCTAGGATTCTGAAGCTCCGTCTCATATCCTTTGGGCACATGGCCAGAAGAGAGACTGGTCCTTGGGGAAGGACATCATGCTTAGAAAGGTGGAGGGACAGCACAGGAGAGAAAGATCCCTGATGAGATATATGGACACAGTAACTGGGACTATGGGGGTTGGTGTGTCAGAATTAGTGAGACTGGCTCAGGACAGGGCAGGGTTCAGAGCTGCTGTACACAGGGTCGCAGGTGACTCAATGGTACATGATAACAAGATGGACTAGGAATAAAGGCTTAGAGATCTGCTTCTGAAAATCAACCAATGAAAACCTAAAGGATAGCAATCATATGGCCCACAGCTGATCATAGGGACAATGCAGGACTGGGAAATGTATGAAGGTACCCTCAGTTGGGGCTGACACAAGGACAGTTACCTCCATAAACACCTGTTTCAGGTATCTAGTGCATTAAAACAGAAATACCAGAGGTAGATTACTTTCTTGTTGTTGCATGCCACCAAGTCATAGTGACCTTCCAATGGGTCGTAGAGATGGTAAATTTCATGGGAGGAGATTGTCCATCTTCCTCCCCTTGAATAGCTGGTGAATTTGTACCTCTGGATTGATAGTGCAACTCTAATAAACAGAAATGTATTATCTCAATTTAGGAGGCTAAAAGTAAAAATTCAGCATGCCAGCACTACAGGAAAGCGTTCTCTCTCCCCCCTCTGTGTGTGTGTGTGTGTGTGTGTGTGTGTGTGTGTGTGTGTGCGCGCGCGCGCGCATGCAAGCGCATAACCATTTCTTCTTTCAACATCTGTGGGACCAGAAGTTCTTGGTCCTAGATGTACCTTGACACAATCTTTCCCTGGTCTCAATACAGAGACCATGGCCTATGGGATGCACTCTGTCCTGGCTCCTTTGTCTTGATGATATTGAAGTCCCTTATTTTGTGCTTCTCTCTCCTTTTAAGGCCCCAGGAATAGATGGTATACCAATTGAAGTATTTCAGATAACAGATGTTGCCCTGGATGTGCTCACCAAGTTGTGCCAAGAAATCTGGAGA
>NW_006399844.1:8035122-8036686 GCF_000299155.1 Elephantulus edwardii | reverse complement strand
TTAGGGCTGTTGTGCATAGGGTCGCTATGAGTTGGAAAGGACTCGACGGCACATAACAACAACAACAACAACAATACTCCAGTGTATGCACGTGCCACAGTTTGTTTATGTATTCGTCTGTTGATGGGTACTTGAGTTTTTGTTAGGTGCTGCTGAGTCAAGTACGACCCATAGCAACCCTATGAACAGTGGATCTGAACCCTGTCATATCCTATGACATCCTCACACTTTCTGACACATGGGAGCCCAGTAGTCACTTTGTCAATCCACCTTGTTGAGGGTCTTCCTCTCCTTTGATGACCCTCCACCCTTCCAAGCATCATGTCCGTCTCCAAGGAATAGCCCCTTCTGGCAACATGACTGAAGTATGTGAGGCAAAGCATGATCCTTGCCTCCAAAGACTACTCCAGCCGCACCCTCTCCAAGACGTATTTGTTTGTTCTTTTGGCCACCCATGAGATGGTCTGTGCTCTTCTCCAACAACACAGCTCAAAGGTATCCTTTCTTTTTCTGTCATCCCTATTCATTGGCCAGCTCGTAGATGCTTAGCAGGTGATTCGAAAGACTATGGCCTAAGAAGCTGCACTGCAATCCCAGAGGTGCACAGTTCAAGTTCACCAGATGCTCTGCTGGAGAAGGAGGGACAATCCCCTCATGTACCTGTCAGATCTGATTTGATGGTTCACGCACAAAATATAACAACATTTTAAAAAATAATAGTTTAAAAAAAAAAAGACATGGCCTGAATCAGAAAAACCTTGGTCGTCTTCAAAATGACATCATTACTCCTCAATAATTTGGAGAGGTCTTTAATGCAGACTTTTGCAGTGCAATATGTCTCCTTATTTCCTGACTGCTGGACAAGGGTGTTTATTGTGGATCCAGGTAAGATGAAGTTGTTGACAATTTCAATCTCTTCTCTGCCCATCATGATGATGTTGTCTATTGATCCAGTGGTGAGAATCTTTGTTTTCTTGACATTGAGATGCAATCCATATTGAAGGCTGCATTCTTTGATCTTCTGTAAGAAGTGCTTCAAGTCCTCCTCACTTTCAGCAAGCAAAGTTGTGTCATCTGCATAACACAGGTTATTGATGAGTCTCCCTCTGATCATGATGCCACATTCCTCTTCACAGAGTCCAGCTTTTCAAATTATTTGCTCAGCATACAAATTGAACAGATGGAAGGAGAACACAACCTTGATACACTCTCTCCTAATTTTAAACCATACAGTGTTTCTTAAAACTACTATGAGATATCATCTCACCCCAGTCAAAACAGCAAAATTTAACAGAACAGTAAGCAACAAATGCTGGCGAAGTTGTGGAGAAACTGAAACCCTTATTCACTGTTGGTGGGAGTGTAAAATGGTGCAACCACTGTGGAAAGTGGTACCGAGCTTTCTCAAAAAGTTGTAAATAGAGATACCATTTGACCCAGAAATTCCACTACTGGGAATATACCCCGAAGAGACCATAACTGACATCCAAGCAGATATATGCACACCCATGTTTACTGCAGCTTTGTTCACAATAGCAAGGAGTTGGAAACAACCTAAGTGCCC
>NW_006399844.1:8009748-8033627 GCF_000299155.1 Elephantulus edwardii | reverse complement strand
TTGATTTGTGCCACTATTAGAACCTCTACTTGGAGTATTATTTCTTTTTAATTTCTGACTCATGTACTTTTAACTTGTTAGTTAAATTTCTGTCTTCTAGGCTGCAACACTTCCATGATAAATCTTCAAGGATATGAACATGTACAGCTAAGCACAATTGATAACAGTGCATCTAAATTCCAAAATCAATCTCCACAATAGTCTACCTGTTTCCTATTGCCAAAGGGGCCCTTTAGAGTAGTGAGAGAAGATCTTTATCCTGAAGCCTACTGCATCCCTTTTCAGCAGGAAGTAGCTAAGAAAATACACCGTCCCCTTTTCCTTATGAATCAGGGTGAAGTTTCTCTCAGGGAGGAGTGATAGGGAATGACAAAGGACACACTGACAAAGGAGATTAATCAGAACTGGCTTTGACAAGCACTGTGGCAATTGGACAATTAAAACAGACTTTCAAGGGAGAAAAAAAAGGAGGAACAAACTGTGGGGGGAGGGTAGAGAAAATAGTGCAACAATGAATGAATGGAAACCCAAAATTTCTTAAATGTTCATTAAAATTAATAAAATTTAATTTTAAAAAACCCGTAATGTGTTTCTCTGCTCTGTTTGCACGACAGCCTCCTGGTCCAAGTATAGGTTTTGCATGAGCACAATTAAATACTCTTGGACTTCCATTCTTCTCACCCACAGCTTCTTATAACCCTCACAGTCAAATGCCTTTGCACAGTCAATAAAGCACAAATAGACACTCTTCAGGTATTCTCTACTTTCAGCCAAGATTCATTTGACATCAGCAGTGATATTGCTGGTGCCATGGCCTCTTCTAAATCCTGCTTGAACTCCTGGCAGTTCCCTATCTATGTACTGTTCTAGTCATTTTTTAATAATCTTCAGCAGTATTTTGCTTGTATGTGATATTAATGATATTGTTCAATAGTTTCCACATTCTGTTGTATCATCTTTCTTGGAAATAGAAATAAATAGGGACATCTTTTAATCCATAGCCAGGCATCTGTCCTCTCAATTTCCTGGCATGGACTGGTGAGTACATCCAAGGCTGCATCTGTTAATTGAAACAAGTCACTTGGTATCCCATCGATTCTTGGGGCCTTAATTTTTACTAATGCCTTCAAAGCAGCTTCCACTTCTTCCTTCATCACCATTGGCTCCTATTCATATGGAACTTCCTGAAGTTTTTCAGTGTCAGTCATTTCTTTTTGGGACAGTGATTCTGTGTATTCCCTACATCTTCTTTTGATGCTTTCTGGACCTTTCAATATATTGCCCATAGCATCTTTCAATACTCAAGGTTTAAATTTGTGGTTTTTTTTTCAGTTCTCTCAACTTGAGGAATGCAGAGCAAATTCTTCCCTTTTTGTTCTCTAATTCTGGCTTTCTACACATTTCATTATAATACTTTGCTTTGTCCTCTCGAACTGCCCTTTGAAATCTGTCCATCTCTTTTTCTTAGACATGTTTTCCCTTTGTTTTGGCTTTTCAATGCTCTAGTGCAATTTTCAGAATCTCTTCTGACATCCATTTCAGTTTTTTTCTTTCTCCTCTGTCTTTGTAATGACCTTTTGCCCCTCCTCACTATCACGAATGAACTATCATACAATGAACATTGATGTACACATTTCTGTTTGAGTCCCTGCTTTGAGTTATTTGGACTGTTTACTTAGCACTGGCAGCATCAGGATAGATAATGAAGAGACTGAGATTGTTAACAACGTTAGTCTGCTTGACTCCACAGTCAACACTCTTGGCAACAGAAGCCAGGAAATTAAATGATGTATTGCTTTGGGAAAGTCTGCTGTTAGGGATCTCTCCAAAGTACTGAAGAGTAATGGTGTCTCTCTGGAGACTAAGGTGCATCTGATACAGGCCATGGTCTTTGCAATCACTTGTTATGCATCAGAGACTTGGACAATGACTGGGAGGATAGAAGGAGAATTGATGCCTTTGAACTGTGGTGCTAGAGAAGAGTATTGAGGGTACCATGAACTGCTAAAAAAACAGATTCATCCTGGAGAGGGTTAAACCGGGCTGCTCCTCGGAGGCAAGGATTCTGAGGTTTCGTCTGACATACTCTGGACATGTTGTAAGGAGGGACCAGTACTTGGAGAGGGACATCATGCTTGGGAGGGTGGAGGGACAGCACAGGAGGGGAAGACCCTCTATAAGGTTGATTGATTCAGTGACCGGGGTAATTGGGATGGGTGTGTCAGAGGCAGTGCGATTGGCACAGGATAGAGCAGGGTTTAGGGATGTTTTACATAGGGTCACTATGAGTCTCAAGCGACTCGACGGCACATAATAACAACTAGTGGCATAGTGGTAACAATCTGCACTGCAATCCCGAAGGCATACAGTTCGAATTCCCTAGCTGCTCTGCAGGTTGGAGGAATTATCAATCTCCTCTAGTTTCATTTAATTAAGCCTTTGAAAACCCACTGTAGGGTCAGCGATAGGTCGGTTCCAAATCAGTGGTATACAACAACAACATGGTAATTCTAGGGAGCCCAGGTGGCCTAGAGGTAAGGAGCTGCACTGCAATCCCTGTGGCACATGGATCCAATCCAGAAGGATGAGCACTCTCCTCCTGCGTTCTGAAAACCCACTGGAGGGTCAGCTATGGGCCAGTTCCAACTTGACAGTACACAACAACAATAACATGCTAATTATAAGGAGCCCTGATAGTGATGTACATAATATGACAGGCTGCTAACCAAGAGTCGGTGGTTCAAATCCACGTGCTACAAGCCACTGCGGCAAAGAAAGATTATCACTCTCCTGCAATAACGTTTACCGCCTCAGAAACCAGACGGAGAGTCGCTGAGTTGGATTTAACTAGAAGGCAGTAGGTTTGGATTTCTGGTATAGTAATTCTTTGCTTTTTTAAATAATCTTTATGTTTTTCACAGTTTTTGTTGTGTACCCCTCAACTCAGAACCAAACATAGCTGGCCCTCCAGTGAGTTTTCAGAGGCTGTAGATTACATGGGAGAACATCACCCATCTTTCTCCCACAGAGCGACTGGTGGGTTTGAACCGCATGTCTTTGGGGTAGTACAACTCCTTACTCCTAAGCCACCAGAGCTCTTTTCCTCAATGGATGCACCATTTTGCAATCAATGAATTATGTCTCAATACCAGTATTTTTTAATTCCTGATGAGGTCTTATTTAAGTAACTTTGCATAATTTCCTGTTTCCTGCTAGTATCTTCAGGCTTCTTATTTGACCATCACAAGCATGGTTGTTTTATTGCCTATGTCGGGTAATTCTAGTAGGTGAAGTCTTCAAAGGTATTTTCTGGTTATCTTTTATTGTTATTGCTTGTACTGGCCTTTTTTCTAAGAGGCTTTGCTATCTTTAGCTATTTTTTGTTAACTGCTCTTGAGCTAAGTATATTTAAGAACAATTTGCATATGAAGGGGCTTTCCTCGGGAGAGGACTGTGTATGCTTCTGCCAGACACTGTGGTACTGAGCCAGGTACTGAGCTGCTCCCAGCCTGGGTTCCCTGAATCACTATTAACGTGAACCTGGCCTGGCTTCAGTCCATGTAACCTTACCCTGAATGTAGGTCTTTCTTTGGGGGGGTCTCAGTTTATGAAGGGGAGGCTCTTCTATTCGACAATCCAGCAGGAGCAAGCCTTGGGCTTGGATTCCTAGTTCCTCATTGTTCTTGGCCAAATTTCTTAGAAAATAGGCAGATGCTTTTTAAAGGAAAAACAGTTTCTATTCTCTGGTTTTCTTTTCAATCTGTTCAATCAGCTCTTGGATGCTTTTAAGATGTTTTAAATATGTTTTTATATACTTGGCTCCACAGTCAACACTCTTGGTAACAGCAACCAGGAAATCAAGAGACAAATTGCATTGGGAAAGTCAGCTGTGAGGGACCTCTCAAGAGTACTGAAGAGCAACGATATCAGACTGGAGACTAAGGTGCACCTGATCCAGGCTATAGTCTTCGCAATTACGTACTATGCATCAGAGAGTTGGACAGTGAATAGTGTTGATAGAAAGAGAATTGATGCCTTTGAGATGTGGTGCTGGATAAGAGTGTTCAATATACCATGGACTGCTAGGAGAACAAACAGGTTTGTCCTGGAGAGGGTGAAGCCAGAATGTTCACTGAAGTCAAGGACTCTGAAGCTTTGTCTGACATATTTTGGGCATGTTGCAAGGAGGGACTGGTCCTTGGAGATGGACATCATGTTTGGCAGAGTGGAGGGGTGGCGAAGGAGAGGAAGACCTTTGATGAGATGGATTGATTCTGTGACTGGAGAGGTGGGAATAAGTGCATTTGAGATGGCTAGGTTGGCACAGGATAGAAGAATGTATAGAGCTCTTGTACATAGGGTTGCTATGAGTCGCAAGCAACTCAATGGCACATAACAACAACAACAACATTGTTGGCCCAAATAATTTAACCTCTAATTACCAGGCTTCTAATCTTAGTTACCATCAAATTACTGGCACAGAATGCATGAACCCTCTAGAGTGTCCTTCATTTACATACCATCTCTCCATTTTTTGCTCACTTTCTTCTTCAGATTCAAAGAATGACAAAAAGACAGCAGCAATTGTCAGTCTCGAAGTCCGCTTCCCTTTGAAGGCATCAAGAATAGGAGTTGTAATAATAATAAAACTCAACAACTCAACTCATTGCTGCCTAGTCAGATCCAACTCAGAGTTGACCCTCGAGTGGGTTTTCAGAAGGTGTAAATCACCCAGGATGAGAGGACCCATCTTTCTCCCTCGGGGAAGTTAATGGATTCAAACCACATGCCTTTGGGTTGGCAGCACATCCAGGACCACCAGAGCTCACAGAAAGCGAGAGTTGAGGTGGATCAGTCAATCCACAGAACCCAAAAGTATTATCAAAATTGGAATAAAATAGAAGATCATTTTTCTGGCCAGAGCTCCTGTTAGGAGACTTGCTGAAGGAGGATTGTTTTGATAAAATGCAGGTGTGGAGGTGTAAACCCCTCCCCCAAGGTTAACTGCATGCAGTTGAGAAAAGATACTAACCCCAGCTTTTCTCTTGGGAAATGAGCCTGATGTGTTGTAGGCCAAGCCAAACCGTTCAGAATAACAGAGAAGTGTGGTCCTGTCTTCTTTCTTCCTCTTTGGAATATCTAACCTCTTTAAATAAAGTGCTAAACAAATATTTAAGGCAGATCTGTTTTCTCTTTATAAGATAGCAAGAACTGGCAACAGTAGCTGCCCCTAGGGAGTGACACTAGGTGGAATCTTGTTAGAGATAGGAAAAGCTTTAGAAGCAAACGCTGTACAGATAATTGCTGTACACACCGGTGCGGATGCAGCTCAGGGATGGGCTCTTGGCTCACTGGCGTCCTGCTTGCACCTCTGTTGCTGGCTTTACCCAGGGTTTTGGCCAGAGTGGGTGGACAATCACAGGAAGTCTGAGAGCAGATGAAAGATTGGGTGCAGCATGTGGAAATTTCAAGCATATGAAGGGCGTAGAGCTGCTGACCCCACACTGGGTCTCATCTCTCCTCAAGCAGGGCTTTGCACAGAACCCTGAAGGGCTCGGTGCCGATTTCGCAGTAGCGTGGTGGGTATTAAGCCAACTGCTCCCAGCTTCCCACCTCTTCCTTGGCAGCACCTCTCCCAAGCAGGATCTTGGCTTTACGTTCATTCTTTCTAGCTCTCCACCTCTCAGACTTGTCCACCTTTATTTTCTTGATGTTGAGAAGGGGCCGCAGGAGGAGAGACTGCAAAAAGACACTTGGGAAGATTCCAGCTGTGTCTGGAACAGACTGCAAATGCTCCTTGCCCAGAATCCTAAAAGGAAAGGAGAAAACGGATTTTCCTGGAATGGGCTGGAGAGGTCTGCCCGGAACACATTCAAAAAGCTCCCTGGGCACCCTGAGGGTCTGGGAAGTGCCAACCAGCCTTCCTCACCATTCTATAATAGCGCTTCACATTGCAGACCTTTGTCACAAATTACACAGTGCTCACTTCCTAGGCATCTCATTCACTCCTCACAACCCCACTCATTTGGCAGATGAGGAAACAGACAGCTAATAGGTGGCAGGACCGACATTCTAACCCCCTAATGCAGTATTTCAGACCCTAAACCTTTCTCATATCCCAAGCTTTCACTCCACAGTGTCCTGGGTCCAAGGCTCAGCTCTTTTGCTGCAAACAGGCAAGAATGTGACTTGTTCCATATTGCAAGTAACAGCATTCCCACCCCCACTACTGCTAAGAAAGAGAAGGAACATAACACCCAATGGGAAGGAAATTTAAAACAGGCCCTAGGGACCTTTGGAGAAGCTGTTTGATTTATTCCAGTCCCTACTGGAATTCTGTGCCACATTTATAAATGTCAGTGCCGGAAATGAAGTTCCCACTGCCCTGGCAGCTGCTGGTTGCTGCTGTTGCTCACCAAGGGTTCAGATAAAGCGCTTCTCCCTCCCCTTGATTTATAGGGAGCTGAGAATAAAAGAAAAATAAAAGCCCCCTGGAGCACAACGAATGGAAGGGAGGGGGCAGCTGGTGAGAAGAGAAACAGAAGGATATAGAAAGTATGATGGTATTGGTGACACGTAGAGAGAGACACACATATCTGTGTGTATGTGTGAGTCTGTGTTTAAGGAAAAACAAAAAACCCAAACTAATTCATGCCCATGCTTCATCAGGTTTCCAAGGCTGTAAATTTCATGGGAGAAGGCTCCCATTTTATCTCTCTTAGAGGAGCTCGTGTGAGGAGCTGGTGGATTTGAACCATGAAACTTTAGGTTAGTATCCCAGCATGTAATGCACTATACCACAAGGGCTCCTGGTATAAGGAAAAGATGTGGCTTTTTAAAAAGTAAACATTTTTTTAATTAAATTTTATTAGTTTTAATGAACATTTACAGGGATTTTGGGTTTTCATTCCTTCATTGCTGCACCATTCTCTCTACCCTCCTCCCCAGTTTGTTCTTCTTCCCCGCCATCCAAATGTCTGTTTTAATTGTCCAATTGCCACAGTGCTTGTCAAAGTCAGTTCTGATTAATCTCCTTTGTCGGTGTGTCCTTTGCCATTCCCTATCACTCCTCCCTGAGAGAAACTTCACCCTGATTCATAAGGAAGAGGGGATGGCGTATTCTCTTAGCTACTTCCTGCTGAAAAGGGACGCTGTGGGTTTCAGGGTGAAGATCTTCTCTCACTACTCTAAAGGGCCCCTTTGGCAGTAGGAAACACATAGACTATTATGGAGATTGATTTTGGAATTTAGATGCCCTCTTATTGATTGTGCTTGGCCGTACATGTTCATATCCATGAAGATGTATCATGGGGGTATTGCAACCTAGAAGACACAAATTTAACTAACAAGTTTTAAGTACATGAGTCAAAAATTATGGAAAAGTAAAAGAAAGGATTCTTTCATTGTTTTACAAACCCTCCCCCAGGTCCCCTCCACCATGTAGCCCTCACTCTAGACTCCTGTGATGACAGAAATACCTAGTCATATATCTCTTTTAAACAGTTTTCTCCCTCCTCTGTTTCAGTGCAGTATACATTATTGAACCCATCTTACTCAGTCTCTCCCCAACCCCAAGGACAGTCCCATTCTACAACAGTGGCATCATGTAATATTTGTCCTTTTGTGACTGGGATATTTCACTCAGCATAATGTTCTCCAGAGTCAACCATTTTGAATAATATTGCATGAGTTCCTTGTTTTTTAATGGAATACTATGCTGCATTTTTTTTAAAAAAAGTAAACATTTAAGGGGACTTCCTTGAAAATTAGGTGTACAAAGCTGCTCAAGCAGTATTTTTTTTTTCCAAGTAGTATTTTTGATGCTGCAGAAGGTGGCCAAGAACTGTAGTCTTCAATATGGATTGAAGCTCAACATCAAGAAGATGAACTGGGCCATTTGGCAGAACTATGATGGGTGGAGACGAGATTGAGGTTGTTAACAGTTACAGCTTGCTCAGCTCCTCAAGCAACACTTTTGGCACCAGCACTCAGGAAATCAAAGGTGAATTGCATTAGGTAAATCTGCTGCCAGAGAACAAACGATGACAGTCTGGAGACTAAGGCGTACCTGATCCTGTCCATGGTCTTTGCAATTACTTGCTATGCATCAGAGAGCTGGACAATGACTAAGGATGACAAAAAGAAGAATTGATGCCTTTGAGTTGTGGTGCTGGAGAAGAGAACAGGGACTGCCAAGAAAACAAATAGGTCTGTCTTGGAGAGGGTGAAATCAAGTTTCTCCTTGGAGGCTAAGATTTTTTTTATTATTATTTTTAATGAAAGTTTACAGAGATTTAGGGTTTCCAGTCATTCATTGTTGCACTTTCCTCCCGGCCCACCCCTCCCCCCCAGTTCACTCTTCTTGAAAAGTAAAAGAAAAACTCTTTCATTGTTATGTAACCCCTCCCCCCAAGTCCATTCTACTGTGCAGCCTTCATTATGGGCTACTGTCATGACAATAATATTCAATCATATATCCCTTTTAAATAGTTCTCTCCTTCACCTGTTTCAATGCATCATTTATCACCTCCTTCTCTGTCTTCCCTCAACCCCAATGTCAATCTCGTTTTACAACAGTGGCCCTATGCAATATTTGTCCTTTTGTGACTAAGATATTTCACTCAGCATAATGTCCTGCAGGGTCACGCATTTTGAATAATATATCATGAGTTCCTTATTTTTCAATGCAGCATAATATTCCATTGTGTGAATATACCACAGCTTCTTTATCCATTTGTTTGTTGATGGGCACTTAGGTTGTTTCCAGCTCTTAGCTATTTGCGAACAAAGCTGAAATGAACATGGGTGTGGGAGGTTAGGATTTTGAAGCTCCATCTCACATACTTTGGGCATTTGGCCAGGAGGGACCGATCCTTGAAGAAGGACGTCATGCTTGGAAGGGTGGAGGGACAGTGCAGGAGAGGAAGACTCTGGATGAAATGGATTGATACAGGGTAATGGGTGTCAGTGTGTTGGAGTCAGTGAGACTGGCTCAGGACAGGGCAGGCTTCAGAGCTATTGTGCACAGGGTCACTATGAGTTGCAGGCAACTTGGTGGCACATAACAACAACAGCATTTTTGAAACTCAAATGTAACACTTCTTTGACCAATTAATCACCATGATTGTTTTCTAGACTAAGACTGTTTTGATTTACAAGAGAAATTCTGTAACCAAAAAATAAGCAATATATAATAGAATTTGTACATATCTAGCTAGCACTGGTGGCAAGTTGGTAGGGAGTTTTGCTGCTGACTCAAAGCTTCAAATCCAAGCAGTTCTTCAGAGAAAAGATGAACAGTCTCAATCCTCTGTGCGATTCACACCCTTGAAACCCAAAGGAGGGTCAACCGTGAGTCATTTCTCACTAGATGACAGAGACAGAGGGACTCTGCATTCCCTCCATCTTCTATTTTTTTTATATTTTTTTTTCTGTACAAGGTTTTTCTTTGTTGCAATGGTTAGTTTTGTACACTTGTACTTAGTATTTGCGTCATACAAAGGGGGGAGCTACAGCCATGGCTTTTGGTCAGGTTGTGGGGGGGCAAGAAGAGGTGCCCCTCCCCTCTCCCCAGGCACTGACACATTTACAGGAAGCAGAGCAACAAAGACACAGTAAATGTGGGAAAGGGACCCTTGCACGAGCAGAATGGTTGCCCTTAGGAGATGGCACTGGGCGCCACTCACTGGCCAAGGAAGGGAGGGGCATTTGGTGGAGGCACGTCCTCAGGCCTGGGAAATGAGGAGAACCCTACTATACTGTGTGCCTGGGAGTTCACCCCCAGAGAGAAGGAAAAGGGCTGCAGAAATCACTCAGGATCCATTGAGCTGGGCTCTCAGGATGGATCAGGATTTCTATGAGCGAGTGTTCTTCCACTCCAGGCTCAGAAGCTCCAGGAAGGTGTCCTTCCTGAAAAATGGTGTGTGAGGTGCCTCCAGATGGACCCTCAGAGAGAGGGAATCAGGGGAAAGGAGGAGGAACAGAGAAAGACAAAGATGTAGGGACAGAAAACAGAAGTGTTTCTGCCCAGCACACTCCTAAATGAGGCAGCCACCCACCAAGACTTGTGACTGGAGCCTGGTGGGGTGGACTTCCCAACCTCAAGGGCCCCCAGCACCGGCTGTCAGGGTTGCTCATTTGGCTATCTTTCTAGGGTCTCACAAAGCCTGTCTGCAAAGAGAGGCTCGGGGTTCCCACTGCCTCCATCTTCTTTTGGTGCTTCTTAGATCATTCAATATATTGCCTGCAGTGTCCTTCAATATTGTGACTCAAAGCTTAAGTTTATTTTTCAGTTCTTTCAGCTTGAGAAATGCTGAGCAAGTTCTTCCCTTTTTATTCTCCAATTCCAGCTCCCTGCACATTTGACTACAATACTCTTCTTTGTCTTCTTGAAGTACCTATTGAAATCTTCTGTTCAGCACTTTATATTTCAGCATTTTTTCCCTTTCTTTTGGCTTCTTAGGGTTCTAGTGCAAATTTTCAGAGCTGCCTCTGACATCCATTTAGATTTTTTCTTTCTCTCTGTCTTTATAATGACCTTTTGCTCTCTTCATGGATGATATACTTGAGGTCACCCCACAACTCATCTACTCTTCAGTCTTCGGTGTTCCATGCTTCAAACCTATTCTTATGATGATTTTTAAATTCAGGAGAAACAGATTCAAGATCATATTTTTGTTTTGGTGGACTTTTTTATTTTCTTCAGCCTCAGTTTGAACTTGCACATGAGTAATTGATGTCTGTTCCACAATCCACCCCCGGTCTGGTTTGACTACCTGCTATAGCTTCTCCAGTAATTTCTTCTACAGATGTAGTTTATCTAATTCCTACACAATCCATCATGTGAAATCCATGTGTAAAGTTGCCATTTGTGTTTTTTAAAAAAGGTATTTGCAATGAATAAATCATTAAACGAATAATATTTGATCATTCTATTTCCAGCCTCATTTTTATCACCAAATCCATACTTTCCAACCACCATTTCTTCTTCACTGTTTCAATTTTTTTATTCCATTCACCAGTTATCATTAACACATCTTTATTTCATGTTTGGTCAATTTCAGACTGCAAGATTTGGTAAAACTTTTCCATTTCCCTCTCCTTAGCTTTAGCTGTAGGAGCATACATTTAATTAATAGTCATATGAACAGGTCTGGTCTTCAATGTATGCATATGGATAATATTCTATCACTTACCGCATTGTACTTCAGGATAGAACCTGATATTGTCTTTTTAACTATGAATGCAACACTGTTCTTTTGGTTTTCATTCCCAGCATAGTATACTATGTAATTGTCTGATTCCAAGTGGCCAAGGCTAGCCCGTCTCCTCTCACCAATGCCTAGAATGTCGATGTTCATGCATTCCAGTTTATTTTTCACAACTTCTGGTTTTCCAATACTTGTGCTTCATACATTCGATATTCCAATCATCCCATGTTCCAATTAAATCTTCCACTTAATTGTGCTCATGAGAAACCTAGACCTAGACCAAGCTGCTGTGGTGTGAACAGAGCAAGGGGACACTGCATGGTTTAAAAATTAAGAATGCATCAAAGTTGTAGCCTCTCTCCATGCCTATTCAATCTGTAGGCTGAGCAAATTATTCCAGAAGCTGAACTCTATAAAGAAGAATGTGGCATCAAGATCAGAAGAAGACTCATCAATAACCTGCATTATACAGATGAAACAACCTTGCTTGCTGAAAGTGAGGAGCATATGAAGCACTTGCTGCAGAAGATCAAAGAATGCATTCAATATAGATTACATCTCAATGTCAAAAAAACCCAAAAATTCTTACCAATTGACCAATAGGCAACATCATGATAGATGGAGAAAAGACTGAAGTTGTTAACCATTTCATCTTCCTTGGATCCACAATCAACACCATTCATAACAGCAGTCATGAAATCAGGAGACATGTTGCACTGGGAAAGCCTGCAGTCATGGACTTCTCCAAATTACTGAGGAGCAGTGATGTCAGTATGAAGACTAAGGTATGCTTGTTTCAGGCCACGGTCTTTCTGATCACTTTTTATTAATCTGATAGCTGGATAGTGAATAAGGATGACAGAAGAATTATTGATGCCTTTGAGCTGTCATATTGGAGAAGAGTACTGTATATCCCACGGACTGCCAAAAGAAAAACATGTCTTGGAGAAAGTACATCTAGAGTGTTCCTTGGAGCCAAAGATGATTACGTTCATCTCACATAGTTTGGGAATGTTGCTAGGAAAGGTTATTCTTTGGAGGGCGACATGGTGCTTAGAAAGGTGGAGGATCCACACTTCAACCAGGTTGCTCACCACTGCTAATGTTGGACTGAGGGAATTTTGGCAAAAGTTTCTGGATTGTTTTTATTTTTTTTTTAAATTGTTTTTAGTAGTGAATAAAAGTAATTTAGAAATGCAGGGACTAGGTCCCAGAAATTTGTGTTTTAAAAAAGTTTTCTGAATCATTATGATCTTCCAAAGAGAAATACCATGTGCTGAAGGAATCTCTCAATGATCTTCTAGTAAATGTATATATGTAAAAAAAAGAAAGAAAGAAAGAAAGGTGGAGGATCAGTGAAGGAGAGGAAGACCCTCAACCAGGTGGATTGACACAGTGACTGCTATAGTGTGTCAGGAAGTGTGAGGATGGCACAGGATCAGGTTCAGAGATGTTGTTCATAGGGTTGCTATAGGTCATACTCGACTTCACGGCACTTAACAGCAACATACATACACATACATGCATACATGTTGTTGTTATGTGCTGTCATAGCAACCCTACTTACAGCAGCTCTGAAGTCTGCCCTGTCCTGAGCCAGTCTCACTGACTCCAACACACCGACGCCCATTACCCTAGTCACTGTATCAATCCATCTCATCCAGGGTCTTCTCCTGTGTTGTCCCTCCACCCTTCCAAGCATGATATCCTTCTCCAAGGATCGCTTCCTACTGGCCACATGCCCAAAATATGTGAGCTGGAGCTTCAAAATCTTAGCCTCCAAGGGGAAATTTGGTTTCACCCTCTCCAAGACAGACCTATTTGTTTCCTTGGCCGTCTGCGGTATGTTCAAGACTCTTCTCCAGCACCACAACTCAAAGTTATCAATTCTTCTGTCATCCTTTGTCATTGTCGAGCTCTCTGATGCATAGCAAGTGATTGTGACGACCCTGGCCTGGATCAGGTGCACCTTAGTCTCTAGACTGACATTGTTGCTTCTCAGTACTCTGGAGAAATCCCTGACAGCAGATTTACCTAATGTAATGCATCTTTTGATTTCCTGTCTGCTAGTGCAAGAGTGTTGATTGTGGACTCACAGATATATATGTTAAGGGCAAAATTTAAAAGATCACTGTGTGAGTTCCCTAGGATTGCCATAACAAATTACCACAAATTTGAGGACTTACAAACAATAGAAATTTATTCTCTGACAGTTCTGGAGGCCAGAAGTCCAAAGTGTGGGGGGCTGACGGGCCGTGGTCCCTCTAAAGACTCTCAGGAAAACCTTCCTTGTCTTTTCAGGTTCTGGTGCCTCCAGTCATTGTCCGATATGTGGCCGAGTAACATCTCTGTCCCTGACTTCACATTGCTTTCTCCTCTGAAAAGAAATTTTGAAAGTCATATGGAAGTGGGGGGCGGGGGGGGGGAATCTTGTGCTGAAGGATGAAAAGTGCAATCCATGTTTCCTTTCAGGGACTTGGGAAAAAGAAGTGTTGGTGAGAAGGTCTCTGTAAATTGTAGGCTTTAGGGGTCTAGGACAGAGAGAGAGGCTGACAGAGACTTAGAGAAAAGAGGTCAAGGCAGGAGTGTGCAGAGGGATGAAAGATGAAAAGGTGATTGGAGAAAAACTGCACAGATAGAAGGTTCTGCTTTGTATTCAATTAACTGGTGGTCAACCCTTGGCAAAAAGGTATCATGCTGGGAATGACAGATGGTTAGAAAAGAGAGGAAGCCCCTCAAGGGGATTTATCGGCACAGTGACTACAACAATGGACTTGAGTACGGAAATACATTGTTCACAGAGGTGACTCGGAGGCATCTAACAACCAATGGTCCAATCTGGGGAAGCCTGTGGCGTTGTCAGTACCGTCTTCTCTCCTTCTGTAACAGAAACACCATAAGTGAGTTGCTTTAAAGAAAAGAAATTCTCTCACAGTTTAAGAAGCCAGAAGTCCAAATTCAGGGCACCAGCTCGAGGGGAAGGCTTTAGCTATGTCAGCTCTGGGGGAAGAACCTTGTCTCAGCTTCTTTAGCCCCATTATTCCTTGGAGATCGTCACATAGCATCTCTCTCACCTCTCTGTTCACTCCCTCCATTTATGGTTTGCTTCTATATCTAATCTTTTTATATCATTTGTAAGTGATTAGGTTTAAGATACACTCTACATAAAAAAAAAATACACTCTACATTACTAAGGCCTCAATATAACAAAGAAAACCCTATTCTCAAACAGGATTACCACCTCCTAGATATAAGGGTTGAGCTCCGGTGGCCGAGTCCATAGAGAGTTGTGCTGTTAACCCACAGACTGGGCCTCACTGGGGGTTTAAATTCACCAACAGCTCTGAGAGAAAAAGGTGGACAATCCCCTTCCCTCCTGTGTACTCTACAACCTCAGAAACCCAATAGAAGATTAGCTAGGAGTCTTTGCCAACTCTATGGCAATGACTTTGACTTTTGACCTTGAGATATAGGGGTTAGGATTCTGATGTACGTTTTGAGGGCAATACAATTCAATCCATAATAAGTATTAAGTGCATGTTTCTACAATATTGTCTTTCTTTGTGATTCTCCTAAATCACCCTGCTCTTTGAGATATGCTGGTAGGGCCAACCCATGAAGCCCTGGTCAACCCCTGAGGGGATGGGGCATTTCACCAGAGGCCACAGTTCCCACCAGTGATTCTCGCTCAATATCTCTCTCTCCTCTCTCCTCTCTTTCCTTTCTTCTCTCTCTCTCTCTCTCTCTCTCTCTCTCTCTCTCTCTCTCTCATTCTTTCTCTCTCTGATAGCTTAAGTGTCTCCAAAGCAGCAAGACATTGAAAAGTCATTTTGAACTTAATTTCTGTGACTTTGTTTTAAAAAGTCCCACAAACAATTAACCACTAAGGCCTTCTAAATCACCCTGGCGGAGAGGTCATGCAGTTAATCCAGTGGTGCTCAGTGTGTGGTCCGATCATCTTGGAGGGCATGGTGTAAAATTCCTTCAGGACCAGTTTATAACCCAGGCAATAAACTGTCTTGTTACTTTATAGGGGTTTCCTTCCTTTCCCTCAACTTGATTTATCAGACCTGTTCTCCAGTAACTTTGGCCCTTCCCAAACATCAAATCCTCTGCCAAGGTGCTTTCTCAGCACGGCTTAGAATGGCCCCCAGAGTATAGGATTGGTCAATGATGGCATAGAGGTATAATTATGAACAAAAGAGAAATATAAATACCCAAAAAGGAGATGAATTGTATTCATAGGATGGCAACCTGAGTGGACAGCCTCTTCTTTTTACTTTGTGTATATGAGTAGAAATATTTTTGTTTTAAAAAGTGTGATTGAATGCCTAAGGATGAAATCCTGAAGGCAGAAATGAGTAGGATAGAAGGATTAATGGAAATGAGAATTATAGGGATGAAGTGGGGAAAGTATGGACCTTGTAATTAATGTTGTAAAACAAAATGTGTGTGGAAAGCCAGTTTGTTTTATAAACTTTCATTCAAAACATAATTTTTTAAAAAAATAGGCTTAAGAAAAACAAATCTACCCTCAGAAGGGAAGATTTGACATCGCTGATGATAGTCAAAAGAAAGGGCTAGAGGGAGAGCCTAGTCCAATGAGAAACATCCTCTTTTTCTTTTTTTTTTAAAAAAAAAGCCTGGGGAGTCCCTGGTGGTACAAATGGTTATTATGCTTAGTGTGTGGTTTCTAACTGAGAGGCTGAAGTTCAAGTCTCTACACAGAGGTAGAAAGGCCTGGTGATCTACTTCCCAAAGAAAGTCAGCCTGGAAAATCCCAAGGGAGACTATCTACTCTGATACACAGAGTCACCCCAAGTCTGTTATGTTTTAGTTTCCCATCCTGGGCTCAGGCAGGTGTCAGGCTACTCTTGTTCTGAAACAGTTCTGAGAAGGGTTCGCCACCTCCATGTGTTCTGTTACCAAGTTGATGCCAACTCAGAGCGACCTCACAGCACAGTGGAACTACCCCTTGGGATTTCCAAGGTTGTGACCTTCATCACAGCAGACTGCTACACCTTTGTCCTGCCGAGTGGGTTTGAAGGTTGACCTTTCTGGAGCAGCTGAAAGCTTAACCACTTACACCACAAGGGCTCTCAGCTTTCCTGTCACGTCTTGCGCATGCTGCCACCCCTGTGCCTCTTGCAGCTCCAGACCTTTCTGGGCACAGCCTTGGTCTCCCTGACCTGGCCCTCGGGCTGGCCTGTTCCCCCGGCAGCGCGAACAAGGCTACGGCGAGCCGGGGTTCTGCGGGCCAGGAGGCTGCTGAGGTGGCTTTTTAATCCTCCAGCCGTGCAGTTTAGTGATTGCTTTTATTAGGAAATGTAATGAAAAAGACTATATGAAGCCCCTGCCAGAAGGAGAGAAAAAAAGCTAATAAGATTTTGCACCAAGTGTGGCGAGAAAAGAAAGGGGGGAAAAAGCACATTAGGAGTCAGATAATGAGATAAATGAAAGACCGCAGGGAAGATCATTTTTGCAGACTTGCTGGATGGTTGTAAAATTTTTAATTTGCTGAATTCTCTCTCTTTTTTTGGTTGTCTCTGACTCGCCCCATCTCTCTCTTTCTCTGTTTTTCTGATGCTCAGAATCTTATCTTCACCCTCCTCCCTCTGCCTCTCCGCCTCTTTCCTGCTTCCGCAGTCTGTCCATGTGTGCATGTGTGTCCTTTCCCCAGGGCCAAATCCTCCCTCTTCAGACTTGGGTAGGAGCTGAGACCTTAGGTAGCAGGGACCCCACCCAGTCAGAGGACAAAGAGCTGCCTCTCCCCGCCTTGCCTTCTGGGGAGCGGCTGTGATTGGGTTGAGGGGAGGGCGAGGAGGAGAGATCAAGGCAAGAGGGAGGGGGGAAGTGGAAGTACTGAGGGAGGACAGGAGATCAAAGACCAGGGAACTAAGAAGCAAGAGAAAGCCCCTGCTGCTCCCGCAAATCGATTCTCGGCAATGCCCGCCTCCCCGGCTGTGCTCTGTGCTGTGGAGCAGAATGCCACCTCCGTGGGATGCCAGGCTGAGCAGAGGCTCTGGGGCACTGGGCAGACAGGCATGCCCGGCTGCTGGCTCCCCTAGGCCCGTCCCCTCACCTTCCACCCTCTACAGCGATCTTCTTCGCTTGCTTTAACAGACTCCTTTCTGTTCTTCCTCTTCCACTGTTGGGAATTCCAAGGTGTTTCTTTGCTCCTCTGCCTAAGTTCATAGCTGCAGTCAGAGGGACTAAGGGTAGACACCAGGAACAGTTTTCCCCAGAAAGAAGGAATGAATGGCCTATTGTTAGTTATCAGGATTACTAACTTTGTTCGTTCCTCAGTGTTTCCCCTCCCAGGGAAGTCATTTCTAATTTCTATCTGTGCTCTGCCTCCTGGGAAAAAAAAATCTGCTAGTGCTTACCTAGGGGATGGGCGTTCCCCACACACACAGGCCATTACAGAAGATGAAACAGTCATGAAACTCAGCAGGATCTGTGATGAGGACAAAAGAACCTATTAGAAATTAGGGGGGAAAAGGCCTGATGTGTGTCAGTGGAACCTCAGAGTCACAGAAAATCCCCCAGGAACCAGAGAGGCTGGCAGTGGGGCCCTAAACTGAATTCAAATGGGGTGGGACAGTTCTAAGAGGGAGGATGGAATGGGTTTCATGGTCAGGGGCCGTGGTGATGAGGGAGTTGCTTCTTGACTGTGGAATAAAATCGAAGCGAGGACTCATAGCAAATGAACATCGTGCTCTTTGGAGGCAAAGATGGCGAAGCTTCATCTCTTGTACTTTGGACATGTTTCTAGGAGAGGCTATTCCTTGGAAAGGGGCATCATGCTTGGAAAGGCAAAAGAAAGGAGGACACACACTAAGTTGTACTGTCACTACAGTAATGGGCTTAAGTGTGTCAGAGATGATGAAGATGGCACAGGATAGGACAGGGTCTAGATCTCTTGTTCACAGGGTCACCATGAGTCATACTTCACTCAATGGCACCTAAGGGTCTGTGCTCTTAAACACTCCTCTGTTCCTTCTTCATGGCAGGAGATGACAAGTTTGGATGAGAGACTAGTTGAGAAGGACATCACCTAGTTAAGATGATGGACTGTTGAGCCAGGCAGCCTGACACAGCATTGTGACCTTGGAAAGGATCTTTTGTGTTTAACACCACCCCTCAAAGTGAGGTGAGGAGGGCCTGAAGTCCTGCAAGTAAAAACACCTGGCACAGTGCCTGGTCACTGAGTTCAGCCAATGGCAGTTTTTGACACTTACTCTTGGCTGGTCATGTAAGGAAGGGAGCTTGGCAGCTGACAAGTCTCAACTTCGTACTTCTTATCTCCCAGCAGAGAAACTGGTGATGGACACTCCCAGGGACTGACTTCATCAACAAACACTGTTCTGCAAACAAGCACTAATGTGCACCCAAATGGCACAGTTCCTCTCCCCAGATACGCCCTCCCCTGTCCCTGTCCCTGTGACCGGAGGGTTCCCTGGCAGGAACAGGAGCCTTCTTACTGCACAAAACCTCTCACTACTCCCATCCCCTTCTCTGCTTCCTTCCTTTCCCAAGTCCCTGCTTTTCTCTTGCTGGTAAAGAGACAAATTAGGCAGAAAAGAAAATGTTGACAGTTACCAGCCCTCCTTTGCTGGAGAAAAAGAGAAATAAATTAATTGTAAAAATGGCATGGTGGACACGTCTGACCTACTCTATCTAATGTCACAAAAAGGGAGAAAGAATCACCACGTGCAGCAGCCCAGAGCTGATCCCATGAGGCGTAGGTCAGACACGCCTCCTCTGACTCTAGGTGTTCCTCCCATGACACTGCCTACGAGGTTCACTAATGTGTTGCAATGGCCATATAGAACTCACAGACATACTCACAATTAAAGGTTAGTAGAGGAGTTGTTATTATATGCTCCAGGGTTGGAACCTGACCTCCCAGTGGGTTGTCAGATGCACCACTAGATCCCACAGGAGATTGTCCTTCTTCTGTGGAGCAGCTGGTGGATTCGGACTTCCTGCCTCTCAGTTGCCAGCACAACTCCTTCCCACTAGGCCACCAGAGCTCCTATTAAAGGAGTAATAGATTACAATTCAGGATGAGAAGACTCAAGATACAGTTCTTCATTCAAGTCAGTTTCTCAGCTGTGCTCATAAGCAAGCCTTTTCCCAGCCCTCAACACTTCTCTCCTTGGCCCAGCCTTGCCTCTATCCAGACAAGTGCTACAAAACTCTTAATTGCCAATTAAAGGGTTTCAAAGCCCTTTAGTGCCCAGTGGCAGCCTACTCTGCCAGTATACCTCACCCAAAGGCACTCAGCTCTCTGCCCATGGGCTGGGAAGCCCACTGTGCCATCTCTTGCCAGTGTCCTTGTTCTGTTTCTTCTCCGGTTGCTGGCTCTTTGCTGCTGCTTCTACCCATCTCTCGCCACCTCCTGGGTCTAGGAGAGTCTCAGAGCAGAAATTTCAAATCTAAAGGTCTACTCCTGGTTCTTTTTTTTTTTAGTTGTACTGAGGTTCACTACCTCTGAGATGGTTCATATTAAGCCTAGTGGGATTGCAAAGCTAACCAATCCCCTCGTTAGGTTTCTATATATATCTTATGTGCATGGTCCCACCACCACCAAGGGTGCCATGTATCTTATTTGCATTATTAGCTAGCTGTCCAATTTCATTGGTGGGCCGAAAGCACCTTATTTGCATAGTCCCACCCAATCATTTGGTGGAAGTTACGAGCCCATAATGAGAGGGGCCATATAAAAGAGATCCATTGCACAGCAGGGTTGAAGCTTTAGGCAGATCAAACACAGTTGTGAATGCTTCAAATGTATTATTCATCTCACAAATGAGATGCAATCTTGTGCTTTCTCTGTTCACCCCATCAAGAGGAAGCCGCAGCTACTGGGGAGATACCGGGCTCTAGAGAGAAGGGGGCACTTGCAAAACACCATCCTTTCAATATTAAATCAACAAGTCTGTCTCATGTCCCTCTTGTTCCCCCTGAAGCTTACTAAATGAAATGGATCAACTTGCCTGAGAAATGAAGGGTATGAGGGCTTTGGGTGAGACTCAGAAGAATTGGGCAGTGATGCACATTTGGAACCAAAGAAAAGACTGACCCTCTTAGAGGCAGGGGCTGCAGACATTGACTCTCAATGGTCCTCTGTGTGCAGTGTGAACTTGAGGATGTAACTTAATTTTTTAAAAAAAATTTAAATTTTAATGTTTACAGAAAAGTTAGATTTTCATTCATTCATTCATTCATTGTTACACATTTTACTTCCTTTCTTTCCCTTTCCCCTCCCCCAGTTTACTTGTTTTTAATATTCATTCATTGTTGCACAATTACCCCCAGTCCTCTTTGCAATGTATCTCTTATTCTGGGCTGTTGTCATATGTATAATGCCTAATCATATTCCTTTTAAATAATTCTTTCCTTCATCTGTTCCAATGTAGTGTTCATTATATATGCACTCTTATCCTATTTTCCCAAAGCCCCATATCGGACCTACTTTATAACATTGGTATTACTCTTTTTAAAAAAAATTATTCATTTTAATGAAAGCTTACAGAGACTTAGGGTTTCCAATCATTCATTGTTTCACTTTTCTCCCTGCCCACCCTCTCCCCCTCAACTCACTCTTCTCCCTGAAAAGTAAAAGAAAAACTCTTTCATTGTTATGCAATCCCTCCCCCAAGTGTACTCCACTGTGCAGCCTTCACTATGGACTCCTGTCATGACAATAATACCCAATCATATATCCCTTTTAAACAGTTCTCTCCCTCATCTGTTTCAATGCAGTATACATCATTCCTCCTCTCCTTCTCTGCCTTCCCTCAACCCCGATGTCAGTCCTGTTTTACAACAGTGGCCTTATGTAATATTTGTCCTTTTGTGACTGAGATATTTCACTCAGCATAATGTCCTCCAGGGTCACCCATTTTGCATAATATTTCATGAATTCCTTGGTGTTACCCTTAAAGAGGACAGCTCTTTGAGGAGCCATCTCAGTAAGGTCTTTTGCCCCAGGCTCTCCTGCCTCTCCTCAGCTCCTAACTGCAAGTACTGCAAGCAGTAGAGTTGGACTCGCTTGCTACTCATCCCCAGGGTGTTTACTGAACAACCAACCCTTGTGATTTTAACTTGGGGAGGCCCCTGTCCCATCTGCATGGGATTCCTTCTCCTATTTGTTTTGACCACTGAGGTCCTCTCTGAGCTTCTGATCAAGATCTCAAGGCTCTGAGACACCAGTGCTTTCCAAACTACATACTAGTCACTTCTTAAACTTCACTGAGAGGGAAGAAATCATCCCAGCTTCTTCAAGTTTTAGCTACTGTCTCACAAAGCTTATACTTGTGTCTGTTACATCTAAAGCAAGTGTAGGCACTGCTGGTAGAACATATCCAGAGGGAGGGGCCTTGACATTATGGATCAACAATTTTATTTCATAGAAACTTTCCCAAGAAAATAGTGGGCAAATGTGCAAAGATATACCAAAATGCCCTTGACCACAGCTACACCAGAAGCTCATTAATGTGGTAAATACCACAGTAATAAGGGGTTGGTTAAGTGGGAGAATCCACATGATGTAGTCTTTTGAAACCAGATTCTAAAATAAAATGAGGGATATATAAACGTCTTTTCATTCTAAAAGAAATTCTGGAGATAAAGTGGGTATTCTCCCTTAATCTTAACCCAACCCTATCCCTCTCCCTGAAGGTACCAGTTGTCATTAGTTTAGCATGCACCCTGTGAGATTTTTTTGTTTTTTGAAACACTGAACATTGAGAAATTATATTTAATGTAAACAAGTAAGGAAATCAAGTTATGCAAGTTTGTAACTCTAGATACATGTGTCTATGCAAAGAGAAAAGACTGCTGATTAGACACCAAAATGTTAATTGTATTCAGCTCTTGGGAGTGGAATTGTGTGTGATTTCTATTTTCTTCTCCAGAAATTATTGTATTTTTTGTGTGAACAGAAAAGAGAAACAATGCTATTTTTAAATGTAGTAAAATGCACAAAGACTGGCAGTGCCTCTGAGGAGACCATTCACCCTCCACTCTTTCATATTTGAATTTTGCACCTTGGGCACGTGTTACCAATTAAAAAAAAATTTAAACAATTTCATAGGGTAATAAAAGAAAATGAGAGGGCTGGTGGAGAAGACCTCGGAAGGATGGCAAACCCTGAAGTCTGCAAACCTGTGAAATTCCTCAAGCTGGAGTTATGGTTTCTGAATCTACGCAGGCTTCACTCCAATTGTGCTGATCTTTTGTCTCACCAGCCAAGGAATTAGGGCCTATAACCTGGAAGAAATGAGGTAGGGTCTAAAATAAACCAAGCCACCAGCCAGAAAGCATTTGATAATCATTTATAGCAGAGCAGCAGTAATGGCTCGTTTGAGCCCATTTTCATACTTTTTCTCCCAAAGTGCTTTCCAACTCTCTTTGGTTCTTCAGAACTTCCCCGAGGCTCCCTGTGGGGTCAGGTTCCTGGGACGGGAAGGGCAGGACCAAGGACCTTGTCAGAAGGCTCATCATTTGAAGTTTGCCTACAAAATGCACCTTTCCCAGGGCCAGCTGTTGGGTCTCAGAAGTCAGCTCTTTTCTCTTTTACAAGGTCCATCTCATCAGCACCCAACTCTATGGTAAAGGAGCTGCCACATCCCAGTGTAGTGTCCTCAGTACCTGGGTGGCTTCTGGGGTCGCTGCTATGCGGAGGACTCTCTCTGGGACTGGATTAGCCACTATTAACCAACTAACACAGACATTTCCAAATAGCTGTATTTGTGAGGGTTGTGAAGGTGAATTCTGCTCATTTTGTGTTATGACATTTTAAAATCTTCTTATTCACTTTTGGAATAGGTAATACATGCCCAAAATGAAAAACTCTTAAGGTTTTAAAGAGTTCATGTCAAACAAAAGTCTCTCACTCCTTCTCATAAGTAACTGTTAGCACAATACCTTATATATTTTAAAATAACAATGCTTTTCTTTTCTGCTCATGTAGAAAATATAATGACAATTAAATGAGATGATATGTATATAAAGATGTAGGCATTCCACCCAGCTTAGGAGGTCCCCATCTAATGTCACCAAGTCAATTCCAGTTCATGATGGCCTCATGTACTTCCAAATAGAACTATGCCCCACAGAGTTTTCTAGACTGGAATCTTATGGAAGCAGATCTGTACCTGTACAAAGTGCTTTATAAACTACTCATCCCTCTCCTGCAAGGTCTTCCTCTTTTGGAACTCTTCCTCTGCGCTACCCATCATTCTATTCTGCACTCATTTCATCGTATTGTCCCCACTCATATTTCACACACATAATCTCACCAGGCTGAGTTCCTGGAGGCCAGGCATTGTGTCAAAATTATTTTTATTATGATGTACAGTGCTATTATTGTTGTTAGATGCTGTCAAGTCAACTACAATGCACAACAATCCTATGAACAACAGATGAAAACCTCACCCTCCCTTGTACCATGTTCCTGACTCGTGCCATGTTTTTGGGTGTTTTTTTTGTGTGTGAGAAAAATTTATTACATTTAGAATTAGCCCGCTGGACTCAGTTTAGATGATCCCAATTTTGTTGGCAACATCCAAAGCATCATAATCAGGAGCAAGTCGAACATAGGCCTTCTTCTCTCCATCAGGCCTAATCAAAGTGTTGACCTTAGCCACATCAATGTCA
>NW_006399844.1:8006050-8009453 GCF_000299155.1 Elephantulus edwardii | reverse complement strand
GCCCTTCAGGACTGCCTTCTTGGCCTTCAATGCCTTTGCTTTGGCTTCAGTTTTGGGAGGGGCAGGGGCTTCCTTCTTCGCTTTTGGCGCCATCTTCGTAGAAAGGGTCGACTCCTGCCATGTTCAAGGTGTGTCACTGTGTCACTCCATGTGGCTGAGGGCCTTCCTCTTTTTCTCTGACCCTCCACTTTTGCCAGTATGATGTCTTTATTTATTTTAAAGACTAATCCCTTCTGACAGTATGTCAAAAGTATGTGAGATGAAATTTCACCGTCCTTGTCTCTAATAAGCACATGGCTACACTTATTCCAACACAGATTTGCTTGGTTTTTTGGCATTCCATGATCTTACATAGTAAACTAACTGCCTGAGTTGGGACCCACTTATAGCTGACCATCCAGCGAGTTTTCAAAGGCTATAAATCACATGGGAGGAGATTGCTCATCTTTCTCCTGTGGTGGATTCAAACCACCAGAGAGGGACTGCCCTTGGATAAGCAACACAAACCCCCTCAGACAAGTCCAGAGATAGCTAGCTAGATAGATAGATGTTGTGTAGCATCAAGATGGAACCTGTCCATAGGGATTTTCAGAGGCAGTAACACACAGGAGGAGACTGCCCATATATCTCCCACAGAGCAGCTGGTGGATTCAAACAGCTTACCTTTGTCTTGTCAGAACAATTCTTTACCACTAAGTCACTATACTGCATCTCAATGTAAAAAAACCAAAAATTCTCACCACTGGACCAATAAGTAACATTATGATAGATGAAGAAAAGATTGAAACTATCAATGATTTCATCTATGTTGGATCCACAATCGATACACTTGGTACCAGCAGTCAGGAGATCAAGAGATGTCTTACATGGGCAAGTTTGCAGTCAGGGGCCTCTCCAAAATACTGAAGAACAACGATGGTAGTTTGAAGTCCACTTGATTCAGACCATGGTCTTTTCAATCACTTGCTTTGTATCTGAGAGCTGGACGAATAAGGATAGTAGAAGAGAAATGTATGCCTTTGAACTGTGATGTTGGCGAAGAGTACTGAATATCCCATGGACTGCCAGAAGAACAATTAGATATGTCCTGGAGAAGGTGCACTCAAAGTGCTCCTTGAAGGCAAAGATGATGAAGCTTCATCTCACATACTTTGGACATGTTGCTAGGAAAAGTTATTCCAAACATAACATTAGGAAGGTGGAGGGAAAGAGAAGGAAAGGTTGACCCCCAACCAGGTAGATTGACACAGTGGCTGCAGCAATGGGCTTCAGAGATACTGAGGTTGGCACAGGATAGGACAGGATTCAAACCTGTTATTCATAGGGTCGTTATGAGTTGTACTTGACTCAACAACACCTAAAAACAACAACAAGCGGCCAGAGCTCCCCAGTGATAGATAGTATGTCCTCAGAAATTATTAGCTGAATGAATGCATGAATGCTGCTTGTAGACCTAGGATCCTTATTAATTCTTTCAGGGGTGTTAAGCCATCACCTCTGCCTCCAGGATCTGATGCTGCCTGAAGACCAGAGAGCTTCCCACTGATTCACCGAAACCTGAGCCCAGAGGAGGTGGGAGCAGAGAAATTTGGGGAGTAGCATAGCATGGCAGCCATCAGAGACTTAAACCCTGCCCTCAGTTTTGTCATCTATACATGTCATTAACCCATATCGAGATGCTAAAGCTCAAATGCCTACAGAAATCTCAAAAGCAAAGCAGAAAGGGAAGCAAAAAACTGAGGGGGCTGCCACTAGGGAGGGATCTGCCCTTCAGCATCAGCCAATCATTCCCAGTTGATGCAAGAATCAAGCATAAGACTTTCTAATTTTTGGAGGGAAGCAGGAAATTGGAATTTTTATGTGAAGCCTTCTAAATGGGTCAAATTCAAATGTACAGGCCACTGACAGCCTGGAGGTCCACCAAGCTGTGATCTGGGCCCCAGCTGATCACTCTGTGCCTTTCAGATGAAAATCCTGTGAGTTCAGGAGAGTGGCCTGTAGATGTTCTTGGGGTGACCTTTTATAGGTAAGACCCAAAATTCACACCTTATTCTGGCCACTGGGCCTTTATTGGGAACCATTTCTTTGATTACCCCAAACTGCAGGCCTGCCAGGCACAAGTCCCCTGCCTGCTACCCCACTCCACCCCACCCACCCGCAACCCACTCACCCTACTACTTCCCCATCCACCCCATTCCAGCCCTGCCTGTGCTGCGCCCTGCACGCACAACACACACACACACACACACACACACACACACATTGTGTAATGTTGAGTCAGAACCGACCCACAGCTGAGCCTACAGCAGGTTTTCAGAGGTAGTAATCTGAAAAATCTGTCGATCTCTGCTGGAGCAGCTGGTGGATTCGAATCTCCTACCTTTGAGGTGGCAACGCAATTCCTTACAACTAAGCCACTAGAGGTCAGAAATGGGGAAAGAAATGAGGAGGAGACATTAGTCACCTGTTCTGGGGTGTCCACAGTGGAGCCCCTCACGTTCTGCTTCATCAGAGTACCTGCCCTGTCCAGGGACCCGAGACCGCCCCCCACTTGAACGCTGCTGAGCCCGGGGGCGCCCACCGGTGATAGCGCCTCACCTAATAAATTCCTGTCAGAGAAGCTGTCAGGGCCTGGGAAATAAATAATGATATTTAACATTTTGTAATAACAACAATTAACCAGTAAATAATGTCCTTTAAACTGCAAACGCTGGAGTAAATTAATTCTTCTAATGAGCTGTCAGGCACGGAAGAGGGAAAAAAAGTACCGGTTTTCTTTGCTGCCACGCGGCTGCCGTGTGAGCAGCCGGAAAGCTCACCCCGCGCCCGGGAGCTCGTTACAGGGAAGCGCGGCGCCTTTCCCGGGGCCCGGCGGGGCGCGGCTCCCTCGAGGGCGCAGAGCCACCCCGCTGCCCGCCGGCACCCGGGCCCCGCAGCAGCGCGCACCCCGCACCGCACACCCCGCGCCCTGCCAGGTGCCGCTTGCAAGTGAGCAGCGCGGAGAGCATTTCAATTAGCCAGGACCCCTCCCTCCCCTTCCCTCCAGGCGTCTGGGGACAGTGACTGGGCACACAGGAGGGGGTAAAGCCAGGCACGCATCCTCAGTCCTTGCTGCGTGACCTTGGAGGGGTTCCCTGCCCTCTCTGGGCGGGGACGTCGTAAATGGAAATAGGGAGCTAATCAAAGCAGATATGATTACTTCTGAGCTCCGGAGATGTCTGCGACCATAAAAAGACACCTAAGAGCGAGGCGGCTCTTTACGTACTGATTCGGAGTAATCTCCAAGATATATTGTCAGGTGACAACAGCAAGGCGTAGCACCGTGTGCAGGGTCGGCTACCGCCTGTGTATGAAAAATAGGACCAAAGAAAGAAAGAGTCTATGTATGTATTTACGTGTGTGT
>NW_006399844.1:7999758-8005950 GCF_000299155.1 Elephantulus edwardii | reverse complement strand
GTGTGTGTGTGTGTGTGTGTGTGTGTGTGTGTGTGTGTGTGTGTGTTCCGGAGAACATCACACTGCGTGCCTTTCCGGAGGGGAAGTGGAAGACTACGATGGGAACAAGAGTTCGCACAAAACAACCTTACCTACATATTTAATATCTTTTTTAACGCTATGCAAGAATTACGCAAAAGAAAAGAAAGTTAAGACAAAAAGCAAAACCACATGCCTCTGCGGTTGTCTTATCCTTCAGCCTTTCAGGAAATGGAAGCCGCAGGGGCCCAGGCAAGTTAACCAGTCTGGAAGTCCTTCTCAGAATCTAACCCCATTCCCTCCTGCTGTAGTTTGTGCTTCTCTTATTATGTTCTCTCTTTGGTGGGAGAAAGGCTAGCAGAACTTCTCTGAAGAACTGGAGCTATTGATGGAGGAGATGGGAGGAGAGCAATCCCTGCAAAGTTGCAAGAGAGTCATGGACCGGACCAGCCTGTCCCAGTCCTGAGTTTGAATCCGCTCCTGTTTCTTACAGACTGTAAGGTTTGGTTTTAGGTTTTTGTTTTTCCAACTCCACAGACTGTGTGGTTTTAGATGTCACTCTTTATTACTAAGCTTCAGTTTCCTAGGTTCCTCCCTCCCTCAAGGAGGACATAAACAAGGGCCCACCTGTCATAAGAGCTTGTCCAAGACTACTGCTCCCCAGGATAGACAAACAAGCTCCTTCTCCTGAAGCACACCTTGTCCCAGAGTCACTGGCTCACCAACCTCCTCATAGCCAGTGTTACTTAGGTAACACCTAAATTGTTGTAGTTTAAAACCAAAGGAAGATTGAGATGTCTCCGTGGCCTAGTGGCAAGAAGTTGCACTGCAATCCCAGAGACACGCAGTTCAAATCCACCAGATCCTCTGCTGGAGAAGGAGGGGCAACCTCCTCCTGTACCAGTCAGATCTGATTTGATGGTACAAACAAAAATAATAAAATTTTAAAACAAACCAAAACAAAAACAAAAAAACCCAGAGTAAGTTAAAGGTAGCAGTGACAGGTTGTGTTGGAGCCAGAAAAATCACCCAGGCCTGAGGATGATAAGAGCAGCTGGGAGTGATACTGCTGTCATGAGGCTGGGAGGGGAAAGGGGTCAGACAGGACAGCCTCCATCTTCACCTGACCAACTTCATTTTTCTGTTTTATGTCTTTATTTTCCTCATAAGGTATCATCTGATTAAAGTCGCTCTTAGCCACTTTTTTACAAAACATACCTTTTAAATACTCCAGAATTTGGTCATTCAGAAATGGGCACCCAAGACTTAAAATACCAGGAGCAAGAGAGCATGAAAGAGGCCCATATATTGAACATCTACACCATGCCCTCATCAAGATGGATTGACACAGTGACTGTAACATTAGACCCAAGTATATTGGAATTTGTGAGACTGGCTCAGGACAGGGCAGAGTTCAGAGCTGCTGTACATAGGGTCACTATGGGTCACAGACATATTAACAACAGGCCGATGGTATATAACAACAACAACATATCAAAGATGATGAGGATGATTCAGGATAGGGCAGGGTTCAGATTTGTTATTCTTAGGGTCACTATGAGAGGGAGGTCTGGTGGCCTAGTGGCAAAAAGCTGCACTGCAATCACTTGTTTCAAAGCCACCAGCTGCTCCGAGGGAGAAGGAAGAGCAACCTACTCCCCTGTGGTTAACTGCCTCTGAAAACCCACTGAAAGGTCAGCTATGGGTTGGTTACGACTCTATGGTACATAACAACAACAATAGGGTCACTCCAAGTCAGAGTGTACTCAACAGCACGTAACACAACACACCACGCCAGATGCTGTTCTAGGCACTGTACCTGCAGTGTTTTGTTTTAATCCTCACAAACTACAATTTGGGTGGTGCCTTCCGCATGATACAGACAGGAGTGAAGGCAGTGATGGTTCAGTTGTAGAATTCTCAGTTTCTGGGTAGAAGACATGGATTTGATTCCTTAGCCAACATGCAGTCCCCACCCATCTGTAAGCAAAGGCCTACACGTTTCTATGATGCTGAACAGGTTTCATTCAAGCTTCCAGAGAGACTAGGAGGAAAGACCTGGTGATCTACTTCTGAAAACCAGCCAATGAAAACCCTGAGGACAACAGCTCATGGTAGGGTGCATTTTGTTGTGTTGTGCACGGGGCATCATGAGCCAGGGCTGGCTCCACGATCGCTATCAAGCAGAGCATAAATGGGATAAAGTAAGTTCCAAGAGGAATCCATGAATGGCGGTTTGACTGTTCTGGCTCTGCTACTAGGCAAATTTGACCCCTAATACCAAGAAGGGCAGCTGTCCCGGTGCCTGAGGTAGACAGCCTATACCTCTGCAACTCCCTCATTTGGGAGGCCGCCCAGAAAGACCTCCAGGCTTGCTTTTTGCATAGGGCAGCTGAAAATCAGAGCTGAAGCCAGCAAAACAAGGATCCCAGCAGCAGGGCTGAGTCAGCGCCTTCTGGGTCTGGGGGTTCCAGAGCCTTCGTCAAGGTCGCATTGCCTCCAGGATACTGTCCTCTCATGGCCACCTCCTTGGCCTAAGTTCTTTGAGGGACCCCTGCACCTGTGTGCAAAGAACTGGAGCTGGAGAAAGATGGGTGCTCCCTGTGAGCAGAGGAAGCTGGGTTGCAGCCACACGGAAATTAAAACCAGCTTGCCCGGCACTGAGTTACCATGTCGCCTGAAATCAGATTGATTTCTTGGGCTTGTTGTGACGGCAGTGTTGCAATTGATTCGTCTGGATGGCGCAGAGTTTATCTATTCGGAGCTGTCTGTCATTGATCTGAATAAGCTTCTAAAATAGCCCAAATACCTGGTGAGGGCGAGGTCACCACCAACCCTGGCTCAATATTAATTATAATAATGAACAGGCATGAGGACGGTTGGTTCATTGCCTGCCCTGCAGGACTGGCCTCTGTGAGGTTTGGTGTTTAATATTCATCAAGGGTCAACAATGTTCAAAAAGCTGGTGGACACTCCTGCATGGACAGTGCTGTTTTCTGCTTCCATGGGGCTGTAACAGAACCAGTATAGCTGAAACAGGACAGGCTTAGATTAAACCTCAAGGAAGACTTCCTGATGGCCAAAAGTGGCTAGGCATGGAGCCGATTGTTCATCTCTCAGGATGGACAAGTTGATTCCCTTCCAGACTTGGTTCTCCATCATAAGACAGGATTCTAACATCAACCTCCAGAGCTGCTATTTTGCTGCTCCTGGACCAAACAAAACCAAACACAGGAAAGTTTCTCTTTCAGGGAGAGGCAGAAGGGTCCTCACCACTAATCTCTTGTCCTTCTCAGCCATAGTGCTCAATCAATGGATCTGCTCTGACACTGATTACTGAATCAATGAATATTTATTGGTTGCCCACTACATGCCTGGCTCAGAGGAAAAACTGTTGAACAAATCATGATCCCCTCCTTTGAAGGAACAAATTCTGTAAGTAACTACGGTGAATTATAGATTGAATTGTACACATACACACAAATATGTTGACATCCTAGCCTCTGGCACTTATGAATGTGACTTTATTTGGAAATAGTGTCTTTGAAGATATTGTTAATTAACACAAGGTAAGGTGGGTCCTGATTCTAAAGGAGCTCTGGTAGCCTAGTCCATAGGGAGTTGTGCTGTTAACCCAGAAGCAGTTCAAATCCACAGACTGCTCCAAGAGAGAAAGTCGGGCCATCTCTTTCCATGGGATTTACAGCCTCAGAAACCTGCTGGAGGGTCAGTTGTTAGTCCATTCTGACCCCAGACAATGAGTTTGAGAGTTTTTTAGTAATTTATTCTAAGCAATGTCCTGCTAAAAGAGGAGAGAGAGACACAGTGGAGAAATCGTTGTATGAAGACAGAGCTATGCTGCAGCTGCAAGCCAAGGAACGCCTGAGGCAACCAGGAGCTGGTAGAGAGGACAAAGGATCTTTCCCTAGAGCCTTCGGAAAGAACATGGTCTTGCTGACATCCTGAATTCAGGCTACCAGGTGGCAAAACGGCAAGACGATAAATTTGTTCTTATAAGCCACCCAATTTGTGGTATTGCCCTAGGAAAGTAATACATTATGGGAGCTAAGACATCCCTGCTAGAAGCTCTCAGGAATGAGGAAGAATTCTTTCTATGGGAAGAAATTGTGTTGGTTCAGTGGTAGAATTCTTACCTTCCATGGTAGAGCTGGGCTTGATTCCTGGCCAGTGCACCTCAAGCACAATAACCACCTTGTAAGTGGAGGTTTATGTGTTGCTATGATGTTGAATATGTTCCAGCAGAGTTTCCAGTTGAAGATGGGAGAATAGGAATTGAGAAGAGTAGGAGTTCCAAAACACCAAGTTATACTCCCTCACATCCTAGACCTAGACCAAGAAGCTGTTGTCCAAAGGAGACACACTGCATGGCTTAAAAATCAGGAAAAGTGTGTGTTCGGGTTTCATCATTTCTCCACACCAATTCAGTCTGCATGCTGAGAAAATCATTTGAGAAGCTGGATTTTATGAAGAAGAATGTGAGTTGGGATTGGAGGAAGACTCATCAACCACCTGCATTATCCAGATGACACAACCTTGCTTGCTGAAAGTGAGGAAGACTTGAAGTGTTTGCTACAAAATACTACAGCCTTCAATATGGATTGCCTCAAGAAGACAAAGAACCTCACCACTGGACCGATAAGCAACATCATGATACTGGAGAAAAGATTGAAGTTGTCAATGATTTAATCCACAATCAAAACCATTGGTACCAGCAGTCAGGAGATCTAGAGATGTATTGTACTGGTGCGATGTAAAAAGGCCACGGAGAACCAGATGTAGTGAAACAAAGGTTTATTATCAGCTCTCAGCCCCAGGCTGGAGGAAGGCAGTGGGGATGGGAAGTCACACGTGGGGAAGCTGCAACAAAGGTTTAGGGGTGAGGGTAGAGGTAGGTTGATCTATTCAATTGGTCAGCTCTCTGTGGAGGGCACTGATTGAATGCCCCCTGCCCATTCCCATGTATGGCGCTACTCAGGACCCTCAAGTGGGTTATATCATAGCTGACATTAGATAGGATGTGGCCGGTGGCCATGCTCTCTTCTGATTGGCTGTAGCCATCTTACACCAGGCTAATTGGATTGTCTCCCAGGAGGTGCATCAGCATGGAATGTTGCCCAGCTTCCAGGTGGCCTTTCAACTAGGAAAGTTTGCTGTCAGGAACCTCTCCAAACTACTGAGATGATGTCAGTTTTAAGACTAAGGTATGCTTGATTCAGGCCAGGGTCTTTCCAATCACTTGTATAGATCCAAGAGCTGGAGAATGAATAAGGATGACAGAAGAAGATTGATTCCTTTAAACTGTGGTGTTGGAGTAGAGTACTGAATGTCCAGTGGACTGCCAAAAGAACAAACAGATACGTCTTAGAGAAAATACAGCCAGAATGCTCCTTGGAGGAAAAGATGACAAAGCTTCGTCTTGCATACTTTGGGCATGTTGCTAAAATAGGCTATTCCTTGGAAAGGGACCTCATGCTTGGAGAGGTGGAGAATCAGCAAAAGAAGGAAAACCCTCAACAAGATGAATTAACACAGTGACTGTGACACTGTACTCAAGTGTGTCAGAGGATAAAGAAGGCACAGGATAGGACAGGGTTCAGATCTGTTGTTCATAGGGTCGTTATGAATTGTATGCAGCAACACCTAACAACATCAAGGAAGCAAGGCCTGGTGATCTACTTTTTAAAAAGCCCAATCAATGAAACACACTGTGTATCACAATGGTTCAATCCCAAAACAAGCTTAGTGTAGTTGCTCATGGAAGCCAACAGATGGATGTGACAAGTTCATAGGATAGAACAGATTTGTGGCAATGTTACCAGCAGAACTTTACTTCAGTCAACAACAGTCTTTGCAGGATAATGTTCTTCCAGAAAGGTAAGGTACTTGCCTCAAAAGCTCTAGCAGAAACTCAATAAGCCTGTATGGGGGAAGATAGAGGGCACGACTACAATGATTGCAATTTAACCAAGGGACTCCTACAGCCCCTTAAAAAAAAATAACAACACAAGTAAAATTGCAGCAAGAAACATAGCAGTTAAACCACCAGAAGAACTTTCTAGCTGAAGCTTGGGAAGCTGTGAAAGGAAAGCATGGGTGGAGAGACATCCCCGCCCCCCCCCCCCTAAGGTTTTGGTAAGACTGAGCTCTTGACAC
>NW_006399844.1:7987618-7999658 GCF_000299155.1 Elephantulus edwardii | reverse complement strand
ATTTGTCTAGGAGTCTGGTCTGCTGCCTTTCTTGCAACATTCCTTCTCCTATTCCTGCCAAGCTCTGCACTCAGCCTGCTGGCAGAGACCCCCATCGCCAGCCTTAAGAGAAACATCAGAAGAAAGTTAATAGCTAAACGCTCTGGCGGATCTAATTGATTTTTTTTCCTATTGGTTCCCTAATATAGGCAACACTGTTCCTGTAGCTTTTCTGGGCTGGAGATTATGTCATAAATAAAGAGATTTGCTCCCTATTTCCATGTGCTTATCTTTAATAAGTTAAGAACTCAACAAGCTTTAGGAGGACTTGAAATAAGCAAGGGATCCGGTGATGGCTTCGGCTGTGGCAGTGGCAGCTTCAGCTTTATTTCAGCGGGGGGAGACAAGTGACTGAGATGGGTAGAGGGAAAAATTTACATTCTTTGGGCTACACTTGACCCAGGTTTGGCTGAGATGAGAGGATGGGAGGGAGAGCTGGGGAAGGACATCTGTAGTTGCAGACGTGGCAGAATGAAACGGCAAGGCCTGTGGAGTAGAGAGTGAAATGGTGGTTGAGAGTGTAGGTTCTAAAGCCAGGTGGCTTGGGTTCAAATCCCAACACCATCATTTTTTACTAGCTGTGTGACCTTGGGTAAGTTACTTAGCCTCTCTGTGTCTCTGCTTCTTAATTTTTAAAATGTGGGTAATAATAACATCTATTTCATAGGGTCAACCTATAAAGGTGTGTACCAGGCTCTGCTTTTTCCTTGCAGTGTCTCTTTTCATTCTAAACAACTCCTTTAGGACACTATCAATATCTTCCATTTATGGATGAGGAATCTGAGGCACATAGAGGTTAGATGATGTGCTCGAAGCTTCATAACTGATAAGTGTCAGAATTTGAACACTGTTCTAAACACTGCTTTCTGTTCCTCACACTGCACTTAACAGTCACAAGATCTACTGTATACATATTGTATGCAAGGCCTTCAGCTAAGGGCTGAGGGGATAGAGAAATGATTGAAATAAGCATTTACTGAGCAACTACTATGTACCAACCCTTCCCACAGGTTTTCTTACTTTTTTCTGAAAGGCAGGCAGAATCATCTCTCTTTTATAGGTAAAAAAACTGGAAGCTCAGAAGCTTGACCAAGGGAAGGACAAAGTTGGGATGATTTCAACCCAGGACTGCTGTTCAGGATGCCTCTCAGCCTCTTGAGAACAGTCTCCTTTCCCATCAGGCTTTGCACTAACAGACCACCAATATGGCCTAAAGTGGAGTCAATAGATGTGCCCGTCCCTACCTAGGTTGCACTCTGCACGTGCATGCCTCTACTTACAACTCCTTTTCCTCCCGCCCCGCCCCGCAGCTTCCACCTACTGCCACTTGCTCTATAAGAGATGGAAGACAAGCCCCACAGCGTTAGGCCAATCTGCTGTCTCTCTTGTGAGTCAGGGAACAGGGCTCCTTAGCACCTTCATACTCCCACTCCTTCCTCGATGGAGAAATCAAGGTTCAAAGACAGACCAGACCCGTTTTGACTAGACCATCTGAGACTGTGGGGCTGAGATGAGAACCATGCTTCTTCTCTGTGGGTGGTCCATGGATCCAAATCAGTACCCCTGTGTTGCTGCTAAACATGCTGCAGCCTGTCTGAATGGGACCATATAAAGTTCTTCCTCCACAGACAATTTCAGAGTGGCTCAGTGTCAATGTGGAAGTTTCTCAGAGAGGGGCAAGTCTAAAAACTGTTTTTACTTTTCACTGCAGACAAGCTGAGAGGTAGAGTCCTCCTCTCTCCTAGAAGTCTTGGCTAAGCTTCCTCCAGATTCTCAATGGGATGTGAGTTCCATCTCAGGTTTTATTTTCATTCTCCCTCTCTCCTCCAGGACATTGTCTGGACCCATGGAGTCTGTTGCTTTAAGGACTGGTGACCTCATAATCAGTTACCATGGAGACCATTGTGATGTCACAAGCAGAGGACAAATAGTTCAAGGAGGAGTAGAGGACTGAGAATACATTCAGTTACTATGGAGACCATAGTGATGTCACAAGCAAGAGGACAAATAGTTCAAGGAGGAGTGGAAGGGTGAGAATGCATGGCTAGAATTGAAAAATACTCAAAATGTTTGTCCTAATTTGTGCCCAGACTAGGAGGTTGCCATAGGTATGTCAGAAGCTGAATTTTGTTATGTGAAGGAAACTTGACCAAGCTTCACTGTGTTCTCCTGGGACTGAGGTGCCTCAGAGACACAGAAAGCATTCGTGAAAAGGGACATTAGAAGCATTTTTTACCAATTCTGGATGGTAAGGAATGTCTTGCTTTTGGAAGAGGATAGAATGAGAACAGATGTAAGGTACCATGTAGCTAGAAGGTCTCTTTGGAGGCTTGCTATTTATTGCCTGGCCTTAAGGATCTTGAGACATCAGACACATTTTCCCTCTAGGACTTCAGAGCACTATTTGAATGTCTGGTGGAGATGGATAGGCTGCATTACACTATAGCAAACCTGTCTCTCCTCCTTGGTTTGGAAACTCCTTGAAGGCTCTTTCTCTCTAGTAGCCAGCTCAAGATCTGACAAATAGAAGTTGTTAAAAAAAATCATATGGTAAACAAATGGTAAGAGGGTAATGAATAAAGTTAATAAGTGGTTGAGTAAAGAATAGGTGGATGGATGGGTGAACAGATGAGTGGATGGACAAAAGATAGGGAGACTGGAGTTCATGTAGAGTGAACCCCTCAAGCTCTTGAGCTCTGTTTGCCTGTCTCTAACAGTATTCCTCAGCACACTTCTTATCCTCTAGTAACCCAGCCACAATAGCTGCCTCTTAGTCCTTCCTACCATAGGCCTTTGCAATGCTGGTCCCTATGCATGGAAGTCAATTCTCTGTTCTCTTGCATCAAGTAACTCATATTTATCTTTTGCTTTTAACTCAACCCTACCTCCTCTCAGAAACCTTCCCTGACTAGGGCAAACCCTGAGTGCAGTCGGGGCCCTGGGAGCCTCTCCTTCCAAGAACCTGCCATATTGCAATGTTGCCCTTGGTCAGATGGTTCTGTCTCCCACACTAGACTGTGCCTCTCTGCCTGAGCAGGAGCAGAGTCTGCTTTCATCCATCTCTGTATCCTCAGCACTTAGCACCAACCAACAAACAAAAATGCTTGCTGCCATCAAGTCAACCCAGCTCATGGGGATCCCCTGTACGCAGTGTGCGACAGCTACATAGGGCTCCCTGGAGTAATTATTACGAAAGCAGAGCATCAGACCTTTCTTCTGCCATGTTGTTTGGAGAATTTGAACCACAAATCTTCAGATTTTTTGTTGTTGTTAGGTGTCATTGAGTCAACTACAACTTATAGTGGCCCTCTGAACGTTGCCCTGTCCTGTGCCAACCTCACCATCTCCAATAAGCTCAAGCCCATTGTCGCACTCACTGTGTCAATCCATCCTGTTGAGGGTCTTCCTCTCTTTCTCTGACCTTCCACCGGCATGATGTCCTTTTCCAAGAACTGGCCCCTCCTGACCACAGGCCCGAAGTATACGGGATGAGGTTTCACCATCAGACTAGTGTTGTTGTTTTTGTCACGTGTGGTCAAATTGGAACTGACCCATAGATGACCCTTCACTGGGTTCTCAGAGACTGGAATCACATGGAAGGAGATTGTCCACTTTTCTCACATCGAGCTGCTGGTGGATTCAAACTGTACGCCTTTCGGTTGTCAGGGCAATCCCTACCACTAGACCACCTGAGCTCCCTCATCAGACTAATTGAAGTTGTTAAGCGCCCTCAAGTCGAGTACAACTCATAGCAACCCTATGAACAACAGACCTGAATCTCGTCCTATCCTGTGCCATTCTCACCACCCATGGATCTCTGAACTTAGAACAGCATTGTATAACAAATATTTGCTGAAAGAATAAATTAATAAGTAATCAACTCTGTTCTACCTTGGAGCCAACCCTGTTTCCAGTGGTCCATGTTCTATTGACTATCGTACCAGAAAACACAAGCTTCATGAAGGTAAACCTGGGGCAGAGGCCAGAGGTCCAGGGAACCTGAGATCAAACCCTCTACATCTGCTTCTGCAAAGACCCACCCATATCTGTGCCCTTCTGCTCTGCCTTGGTAATATATCTTGGGTTTGCCATTTACCAGCAAAAAGTCACCTAGCCATCTAGAACCTCAGTCTCCTTATCTGTACAATGGGGACAATATGAAGTATTTTTTCATATGGTTATTGTAATGAATGGTTAAATGGTGCTATCAGAGGTCACTTACCCAATAGGCAAGGCAAGCATGGGCTTATTTGTGCTTACTTAGCTGTGGTGGCCTAGTGGCAAGAAGCTGCACTGCAATCCCTAAGGCACTTGGTTCAAGGTCACCAGCCACTCTGCAGGAGAAGGATGGGCAATCTCCTCCCGTTCGATTAACTGCCTCTGAAAACCTGCTGGAGGGTCAGCTATGGGTCAGTTCTGACTCTATGATATACAACAGCAACAACTCTTGCTTATTGGGTGCTCCATCCCTGTCAGGACCTGTAAATTTGAAAAGAGACTTTGATGCTGTAGAAAGGTGCTGTGGAGTTGGGAGAGAGACAGATGTCAATTGTACTAAGAAGTAAAGACTTTAATGTGGCGCAAAGAAAGGTTGAATTGGTCATCATAGATCATCAAGCACAAGTAAGCCTGTGCTTACCTTGCTCACTGGGTAATACATCGTCGGTGCTGTGACTGCTGTTTTTTAGAGGTTAGGATTAGTCCACTTGAATTCCTAAAAAAAAAATGGAGAATATATTGGATTCTTGTAGATCTGCTTTAAATGCATACAGCAGTCTTTTCAAAGAGAAAATACTTAAAACACTTCTGTAAAATGTGAACCAGCTATGAGTCCATCTTTTATGTAATTCCAAAGCTTCATGCCTGAGTTTGTGCAAAGGGAAAAAACACAGTTACCCTCTCATAAGCCCCTTAGTCTTGTCTCAAGAACAACAAGGACAGGAGGATTCTTTTGTGCCCGACTACATCCTGTCCCAGCGTGAGAAGTGCCTGGAGTAAGTGGTGTGAAGGCAGTCTGGCTGCAATATTTATTCATGTTTCCCTACTTGATCCCTCGGAGGTGGCCTTGGGATTCAGTAGGTTGAGCAGTGGTAGGTGCTGCCTAACTGTCCTAATCACAGGTCTTTTGACCAAGGTCCCAGGTGAGACTTCCCAGGCAAGAAAACAATGGGGCATTCTTAGCCAGTCTGGGAAGGTTTACTCAGCCCTTCCCCATCCTTGGTTCCCTGTAGCTCCCTGAGGAACACCTCTGGGGCCAGCCCGCAGGATGCATCTAGGGCCCCCTCCCTCTTCCGTAATGACCCACTCCATCATCACATGGCCATCAACTGAATAACAGAGCCACAGGCTCAGAACTGCACTGTAAACCAAATGCCTCTGGACAGGTGTATTTTATGTAAGTTCAAGCACTAGAAATATTGAGTTCAGGGGATTTTATTTCTAGAGCCTTCTATATTTCTTTGGGATTACCACCTGCCTTTGTTCCCTCCCTCTCCTGGTTATTATCTTTGGACCCTTTCCAAGCCAAGCTGCCTTGATTGCTTAGGGAAACGAAAGCTCCCAGAATCTTTCCATGGGTATCTCTGGGTCTGGCGAGGGCAACCTAGGAGACCCTTTCCTTTTTCTCTTGCATAGCTCTGTGGTGGCCCCACTGCCTCAGGCAGCCTTGACTTTTAGGATCTGGCTTCAATAAGAGATTCTCCAGGTGCCAGGAAACCCTGAGAGGGTAGTAGAGTGGAGGGCTTATGCCCCCCAAGTTGGGGAGGGCCGCACTTGGGATAAGCTCCAGAGCACAGAGTGGAGGGAGAAGGCCAGCTGTTCTCTATTCTAACCAAGCCAACCTAGCCTGACATCAAATTAATAGCATTCAAATGAGATGTAAGGCATTATGCAAATCTAGGGGAGAAGGCCTACCCTTCCAGGGCTTTGGGCTGTTGGAAAGGCCAGCATCTTGAGCCCTTTTCTGGAGGACTCCAGGGGTTCCCTTTAATGTCAACCCTTGCACCTTCAGCCCCAGTTGGCATGAAGAATCAGATTAGACTATGAGGGTCCCTCAGGGTCTTCTCATTCACCTTTACTCTGGTCTCACTTCCCAGGAATTCAGAGCCTCTTCCATTCCAAAATAGCACAGGGGCAGCTACGGAAGGTGCCACTACCTCTCTGCATGCCTGAATTCTAGCTCCCCACTCAGCAGCAGCGGGTGCAAAGTCAGTCGGTGCAAGGGTTTGTTGGTTTGGTTTTTTTTTTAATCTATTTAACTGTCTATTAAAATAGCCCCACGCCCATCACCTCTGCACAGGCCCAGGCTTCCAAATTGCCAACCCCCGCTGCCTGCAAGCACCATGTGGTTCCTGTGCCTGGTAATTGCTATGGTGTTTGTTGAGCTGTATTTGCATTTGACTGTCATTTAACTTACCATCTTTCTCCTTCAATCAAACCGGGGATTGGGCTTTTGCAATTGATTATTCCTTTTATTTCCAGCCCCTTACGAGACTTGCAGAGTTTCCTTTATTAGTATTACAAACTTGAACCTTGGGACTTCTTCCACCACGAGGAGTCTGGGAGGCCGCCTGCCACCCATCTCAGGGCTCTCTGTGTGAAAATAATCTCGCCAATATCGTGGATCATAAGTCGCATCCCCATCTTCCTGTTCCAGCACCTGTCTTATTTCTGCCCAGCCGGTAGCATTAAACATTGATGGAGCTGAGGAGGATCAAAGGCCCCAGCTGGGGGTGGTGGGCAGGCTGAAGGCCTCCAATTGCAGACAGAAACAGCCCACATCAAACCACTTTCTGTTTCCATCCACCCCAAGTTCTTGCTATAGCTGATCCAATGCAGCTCCTGGAAGAGGGGTGGAGCAAATACCCCCAAACCAGTATACTGACAAGGACCCTCCTTCTACTCTCATAGTTAAAGGACTGGATAATACCAGAAACCTGCCTGGAGCCCTAATGTCTCTGTCTGTGAGCCCTCTCCATGGAGGAGGGGGTGAGGTGTGCAAGCTGTGTTGTGCTCCCCCCAGAATCTCTGGAGTGAAGGAGCAAACCCTACCTCTTACTCCCGGATGCCCTCAACCACACCTGGCTCCACAGAAAATGCAGCTCTGGTTAAAAAGCTGTCTTGGAAGAGAGTAATTTTCCCCTCTTCTCACTCAGAAAACAAGTGTCATCCCAGCAGAGACTTCAAAATAAGTCACCGATGTGCCTGTGATCCCACAAATTGATAGGCTGTATGAAAGCGAGGAAGCTGGGTGTCTGGCACTGTCTGGACAGAAGCTATAGGGACCCTAGGGTTTGGGGAGCTTGTTTTTGGCCCTTTCTCACCCCTCCAGCCCCCAACTCTCGTTCTTAACCAGTTATCTTAATTCAGGCTCCCCCACCATGTATCATTGTGCTTTAAAACCCACCTTACTGATTCCAGACTCCCCTGTGTTGGGGCAGATATCTTTTTTTTTCTTTTTTTTTAACTATGTGTGTGTGTGTGTGTGTGTGTGTGTGTGTGTGTGTGTGTACACCGTCAAATCAGATCTGACTGGTACAGGAGGAGATTGTCCCTCCTTCTCCAGCAGAGCACCTGGTGGTTTCCAACCGCACACCTCTGGGATTGCAGTGCAGCTTCTTGCCACTAGGCCACCAGAGCTCCCTGGGACAGATATCTTTGAGATGGCAGAACACTTCCTCGATGTAACCATCAAGGATGCCCTGTGGCTTTGCTGTTAGATGCCCTTGAGTCAAAGTCCTAATGACCCTCATGAGAGAGTGGAATTCTCCCATAGAGTTTTCTCCAGATGAAATCTTAATGAAAGAGGAGCAATTGAGTGGATTCAAACAGTTGACCATTCTATTAGCACTCAATCAGTTAACTGTTTGTCCCACACACACACACACCCAGGGCTCCTTAGATGACCACAAGCCTCTCACAGTTGGTCACAGCCTACTACTCCAGTCCTTCCTCCAACCTCCCTACAGGGGCTGTGTTACCCCAGGACAAGCTCCTCACTGACCCCAGACTATCTTGTATACCTATTACTTTGCTTTTGTATAGGAGTCCTTATGGTGCAGTGATTAAGCCCTTGGCTGCTAACCAAAAGGTCAGTGGTTCAAACCCCCTGGCTGCTCTGAGGGAGAAACATGGGCCAGTCAGTTTTCATAAAGATTATAACCTTACAAACCCTTTGAACAGTTCTACTCTGTCCTACAGGGTCTCTGTGGGAGGAATTAATTCAGTGTTTGGTGGGCTCACACTTGCCTCTGTATAACTATTGTCACGCTTTGAATGACCTCCTTCTTCCTCACCATTTGATAAAACATAACATATTCAAGACTTGGTTTCAGACTACCCTCCTTTTGTGTGTGGCCTTCACTGACCTCTCCTTACCCTAAAAGAAGCAATCCCCCCCTTCTCCATTATCTCACAGTACTTGTTAAGCACAAATGAGCTGCCTTAGGCTTTAGACACTTCCTTCCTTCTCATTTATTCTAATATTCCTGAACATCAACGATGTGCTGGGAGTGAGCAAGACTGACAAGATCTGTGCCTTCAACAGAACTGATGGAATCTAGTAGAGAAGAGAGATAATGAAGCAATGGCATAGACAGGCCCTCTGAGGACAGAGGCAGGCAAGAGAATGAGACCTGGAATGGGGAAAGCAAGTGGATATGACTTATATCTAGTCTACAATCCCTGTCTACAGAGCTAAACATTCCCAAAGACATGTCATCATCATTTTCAATTTGTGGGTGATCTAGGTAAAATGGGCCCCTTGGAAGGCATGACACAAGGAAGGGTAAAGATGCTTGTAGAGACTCCACTGCTTCCCAGTTTGGCCCAGGCTGTACATCAACCTAACTGGGAACCCATTGCACAGAGGCCATGCTGACCATCTTCAGGAGAAAGGGACAGCCCAGGTGCATTACTACTCCCATCAGGCACTGCAAACCCATCCTCTGAGCTCAGGTCAGAGTGCTGCATTCTGGGACTTGTAGTCTTCATTGGACCCCCTCCTCATGAATGCTTGGTTCAGGCAGCAAGGACTTGGTTGTGGTGAGTTCCTGAGTGGCATGTCTCAGCCTCCTTCCTGTGGATGGTGCTCAGCCCAACAAAAAGCCCAGCTGCCAGGCAACTCAGACAAGCCTGCCACCAGCCTCCAAATCCCCATGAATCATCCTGGCATACAAGGTTCACCCTTGGGTCATGACTCATTCTCTGCGCAAGCTTCCCAGTTCTCAAAGGGCACTCAGGAATACCTTCAAGGAGGAAAGGAGAGATTTCATGACATTCGCCAATATGTGACTGAGCTTCCTTCAGTCACGGAACCTCCCATCTGTCTTTCTTTGCCCCCTCATCTGTTGGTCATTCCCCTCTGTACCTTCTTATTTCACTTCCTTTTCTCACTTCTTATCCTTTTCATTATTCCCTCCTGTCATCCATCTGCTGTCTCCCCACCACCCAACTTCTCAAAAACACTGTCCAAAAAAAAAAAAACAACACTGTCCAGAAATCCTCTCTCAGCTTCTGTCTCAGCTAACTCCACACGCCACCTGCCTGCTGCCTGTGAATCTTTACGGCAGTCGAAGGGGCTCCCAAGAGCCCGCAGAAGGGATCTGAAGAGAATCCAAAGAACAAAACCGAAAGACTATGGGTCACAGGGGAGCTCTGGTAACTTAGTGGTAAGGAATTGAGCTGCCAATGCAAAAGTACACAGTTTGAATCTACTGGTTTCTTGGGGAAGAAAGAAAGAAAGATGGACAATTTCCTCTGTGTGACCTATTGCCTCTGAAAACCTGCTGGAGGGTCAGCTAACTTGATAGTACATGAGAACAACCAGTGGTCAGAGGCACCATGAGTGTCTCTGAGGAATGCGACTTAATTGCAAAAGTCTTGCTACTCACTTCCAGGATGTAGTCAGGAAGAGTATCAGACAATGAGCTCTGAAAGTTTGGGGTGGAGGGAAGGAATTAAGTTCATCTGAAAATAGCTAAGTTCAAAGCTACCCTTGTATCCAGAGCCACAGGAATCTCAGCGTCGTCTTCCTCTTGATAATAATAAAAGCAGCCACTACAAGAACAAACTGGGAGGAGGGTAAAGAGAATAGTGCAACAATGAATGAGTGGAAGCCCAAAATCTCTGTAAATGTTTATGAAAATTAATAAAATATAATTATAGAAAAAAAAATAAAAAAATAAAAGCAGCCACTGAGGTATGTTTCATTGCATGCTCAGAGCCATATTTCTGGGTCTAAATCCTTAGGCAAAGGAATAACAGTACAGTTGTTCCTGACCCCTTGCTGCCCTGTAGTTCAAGGTACTTCTTAGCTCAGGCAGATCTCCAAAGCTTGTTTTTTCCAAACCTTTGAATGGTAGACCCTCCTCGCGACCCCTTTGTTGTTGTTGTTGTTATGTGCCCTCCAGCCGCGTGCAACTCACAGCAACCCTGTGTATAACAGCTCTGAACCCTGCTTTATCCAGAGCCAATTTAATTGTCTCTGACACACCTGTACCCATTACCCCAGTCACTGAGTCAAACCATCTCATCCAGGGTCTTCCTCTGTTGCGCTGTCCATCTATCCTTCCAAGTATGATGTCCTTCTCCAAGGACTGGTCTCTCCTGGCAACATGCCCAAAGTGTATGTTAGACAGAGGTTAAAAATCCTTGTTTCCAAGGAGCAGCCTGATTTCACTCTCTCTCAGACAGACCCTTATTGACTCAACGGCACCTAACAACAACTAACAAAGACAGACCTGTTTGTTCTCTCAGCAGTCCATGGTATGTTCAATTCTCTCCTCCAGCACCACAATTCAAAGGCATCAATTCTCCTTCTATCATTCTTAGTCATTGTCGTTACGCTCTAGGACCTTCTTACATTCTCTGCCTAAAGCAACCTTAGAGATATCCATCCCCTCACCCAGTTCTGGGAACCTGAGCAGCAAGGCAGCATCAAGTGTCTGTACTGACTGACTAACACAGTGGCTTCTCTCTTCCTTCAGAGGGACCAAAACAGAGTCTTGGAGATTCAGAGTTGCAAGAGGACCCAGGATTACCACCCTCTGGTGCTCAAGTCTTAGTCCAGGTTGCCTCTTACCAAATAAAGAATGTCTCCTCAGGACATGAGTGCCACTGGCTTTTAACTATAATATCAGGATAATTAAGCTTTTCTGTGAGCACAGTTTGCTGCTGATGCAGCTGCCTGGAGCCCTGGCATTTATTGAGCACGAAGTAATAATTTATTGTCCTTTGTACATTCAAAAGCCATCTTCATTATCAGCCCAGGAAGGACCTACCACAAGGGCACGAGGGTCTCACCAGCTGCCTCTCTCCCAGACCCCTTCCCAGATCACCCTTTTCGCCCTCAGGTACCTGAATGAGGTAGGAAGAAGTGGGGAGGGGGCTGCTAGGCTCTTTCCCCCCCCATGGAGAATTTATGTTAGAACCCCAACTACTTGAGGGAGAGGGTAGTAGGTTTAGCTGGGCGTGGGTAGCGCGGAAGGCCTGGGGGCCACGTGCCCACCCCCACAGGGCAGTCTCTCTCTCCGCTGAGCTGGGGGCGGTGCGAGAAGCGGTGCTCTCGCCGCCGAGTCTGCTGCGCGTTTGCTGCAGAGTTTACGGTAAGCCGCTCCTGCCGCGCCCCCGCCCCCAGCCCCGCGCGGCGATCCCGGGCGCCGACGCCAGGCGCTGGCCGTGGTGCTGATTCTATCGGGCGCTGGCGGCGGCGGCGGCCCCGCTCCCCGTCTCCCGCTGGCCCCGGCTCTGTCCCCGCGCCCACTCCCTGCCGAGTCCCCAGCCCTCCCGCCGCGGCCCCGGACCGGGGCGCGGCCACAGCCGGCACCATGCGCCCGGCAGCCGCGCTGCTCCTGCCCTCGCTGCTGGCACTCCTGGCTCACGGTAAGGGACCCCGGCGTCCAGCTCAGTCCCGGGGCGGGGCGCTGTCCCGGGGGACGTGGGCCTCGGGTGGGGGGCCGTCCACGTCTGTTCGTCCGTCCGCCCCGCTCCCCGCCGGCCGCTG
>NW_006399844.1:7970376-7987330 GCF_000299155.1 Elephantulus edwardii | reverse complement strand
GGTGGCCGCCCGCGGTCCCGCCTCCCCCGCGGCCGCCAAACTTCGCTCGACTTTGACGCGGGTTCCGGGGCCTCTCGCGTCCTCACTGCGGAGAGAACGGAGGGCTGGGGCCCGAGCGGGGCTGGAACGGAGCTCACGTCCCTCCACCGCGCTGCCCCGCGGGAGCCGGAGCTTAGCGCTCAATTCGAGAGAGAAAGTCTGGAGGCCCGGGGCCCCCATCGGCTTCTGGTTCTTCCTTGGGCTGCGGCGGCCGAGGTCCGGGGCCGGGACTGTGTTCTCCACGAAGTCCTTCCCTTGAACCCACCTTCCCTTGGCTCCCCGTGCGCGCCCCGAGCTCGGCCTCCCTCGGGTCTGCCGTTCTGCGGGCTCCCGCCCACCCTGCATCCTGTGGCCCCCCTAGAGCCCCTCTCCAAGCCTGACCTCAACTTCAACTTCCCGAGTTGAGGGCAGCTTCGCTGTGGAGCGACGGTGTTGTAGCGAGAGTCGGGGAAGGAAACCGCCGACCCCTCTCAACTAAGCTGTCATCAAAGCGAAGGACACGTGACTGTCCTCTCACGGCAGCCAGTGGGTGGGGGTCGCCCAGGCTGTGCTTGGACTTGGAACCTGCCGTCCTTTCCACAGGCTTTCTAGCACCAGATGTGGAGCTGGGGAGGAAATGAGAGTGTCTAACCTCACCGATCCTTCCAGATCACATACGAGGGTAGGGCAGCAAGACCCGAAGTCAGTCGGGGTCCTGGACGGCACTTTTCTCCCATCTGCCGCCCCAGACACCCCTAAGCCCCTCTCTGTGCCTCTATCTCCATCCACCCAGGGTCCTGACCCTTCCCTGGCTGCTCCTCTGGAGCTCGGAGAGCGGACGGTGCGGGGAGCTGGCTGTTTCTGTTACTGTTGGGGGGTGAGGAGACAGAGTGTAGAGGTGAATAGCAAGATCCTCAGAGCCCCTAGAAGGGAGTGAAGGAAGAGGAGGGGGGTGTAGAGAGAAGTCCGATTTTCTGCTCAACTGTCCAAGGAGTATCTGGTTGGATTGGACAGCCCCCCCTAGGGTACAGGCCCTGGGTGCGTAGGCTGGGTGTAGGCTGATGCCCTGTGTGTGGCGTGTGAATGTGAACGTGAGGATGATCAGGGTTCTGTGTGTCTGGAGTAGTGTGTCTGGGTGTGTGTGTCAGTACTTGAGGAGGTCGGGATGTTGAGTAAGGTCGGACCTCCTCCCCTATAGCCGGCTGACCCAGTCAGCGGGTAGGACAAGGGCTTGAGGTCTCTGCTAAAGAGCTCCGTGCAAAGCTGAAATGAGACTGCAGGTCTCGGACTGAGGTAGCCTCGAGTGTGAGAACGAGTGTGAGAACACGGGAGCCCTTCCAGAGGGGTGGGTGGTGAAAGTAATCTGTCCATTCTGTGGCCCAAGATCGATGTGTCCCTGCCTCGTGTCCCCTTCTGACTCACCCGATTTGGACTTCTTCAGTGTCCATGGAGGTCCCTGACCAAGGGTTTGTGAGCTACAGGTGCACCTGCAGGGGTGGGGGATGATCTCTAGGGTCACCCACTCTCCAAGGGAAAGGAAGAGGCTCCAGAAGGCCAGGTGAGAACTAGGATGTGTGAGAAGGCTGGGAGCTCAGACCTGGACCGGCTGGGACTGGCTGGGATGGATCCCACCCCAGGCGAGGCTTCCAGCCCTGCTCAGCTGTCTCCCAGCTGCTGAGGCTTCAGCCTCGTGAAAGCAAGCTGGAAGCAGCAAAGGCCTTGGCCTGTGGGCATTTGAGGTCAGGCATGTGTCAGAGTGTTGCTATCTCAAGATGAAGGCTTTGGGGATCTGCTCTGACGCAGACCACACAATGACGAAAAGATACAGCAGCAGGGTGCAGCAGGGAGGCCCCAAAGCCACAGGAGGTGAGAGAGGCAAAGGCTGCAGAGTCAGAACGGGATTGGGATGGGCCTGGCCTTACCCCATCAGTGCTGTCCTCTCTGCCCTATTCTGATGTGAAGGCCACTGTGGGCCACCCAGCATCCCCCAAACCTTCAGCCCCTCCTAGCCAGGCCCTGCCACTGAGGGGGCCCAGGAAGTCGTGTGGGAGGGGCGGCGCTGTGCCAGTGCCTGCTGTGTCAGTTTAATGATTTTTAATGAGCAATTACCTTTAGTCATTCCCCTAATTTCTGAATATCAATAAAGTTAATTAAACTCTGCATGTGCGAATGTGGCCTGGGGAGATTGTGAAGGTGGAAGCAGCAGGGACTGAGGTGGGGTTGGGTCTCCAGGATTAGAGCCTGCCTCCTCCGCTGTGTGACCTTGGACCTGCTACTCCCCCTCTCTGAGCTCTGTTTGAGTGCGTGATGGAAAGGCGAAGAGGGGACAGCATGTGGGATTTGCTCACTCTGCAGGAACCGAGGAAGAGAATCTGGGAAAGGAGGACTGGAGGAAGGAAAAGGGCGAGGAGGTCTCCAGGAGCCCCAGTTCTGTAGGGGTTAATAAACCCAGGCTGCCTTAGCCTAAAATGGAAATTTGCTGTTTGCTGCAAATCCTTGATCTCCTTGGTTCGGGATTCTGATGCGTTCTTGAGTTTAGGGACTTCCACTGAAGCCTAAACCAGACCCTGCTCCTTGGCCCCTGTCTGGCACTTTGGATTAGGAAGTTGAAGCTGGTTTTAAAAAAAAATAAATCCAACAAAATACAACTACAGAAGACCGTGTACATGCCTCAGAGCCACGAAGGTTGCAGTAGCGGATGGGAGGCACCTGGGGCTTCTAGGGAGGCTGGAAGGCCCAGCCTCTGCACCAGGGAGGAGAGCAGGCTAGGTCGGCTGTGGCCCTTCACAGGCATAAGCCCATCACGCATGGCAGGCCCTGGCATCTGTCCCAGCCTCCTCAGCAGGGTGGTGGCTTAAAATGCCTTGGGGACGCCTTGGGGTGCTAAATAGGGAGCAAGGAGACACAGAAGAGACTAGGCTTAATTGGAAACTGGGCTTAATTAGAAATTAAGCTTCCTCCTTCTCCCCTGCCAGACTCCTTCTCATGGTCGCCTGCCTACATCGCAGTGGGCAAAGCCTGCCTGCTCATCCTGGCCCCACTAGAGGAGCCCTGGTTACACAGCCTTTAAGCACTCAGTTTCTGATCCTAAGGATGGCGGCAGCAGAGGAAGAAGGTGTGGTGATCTGCTCCAATTAAGATTGCAGCCAAGGAGACCCTGTGGACAGTTCTGTCCTGACAACTTGAGCACTTCTAATAACAAGTCTCAGTAGCCCCAGAATCCTGCTTCAGTTCAGAGATGCTACTCCCTTTCCCCTTCCTAGACATAGCTGCTGGGCAGGAGTTGTACCCTATTCCCACCCCCAAGCAAGAAGACAGGACTTGGGAAAGGGTCTGGAGGCAGAGGTTACTTTAACGAAGGAATCTCTCAGGGACTTAGTAGTTCAGGCTACCCCAGTGGCACCAGGCAAACCCTGTCCTCTCTGGTCCTCTATTTTCTGGAACATTTGATGTAAGGCTGCAAAAAAGTTTGCCAAGCCTGGAAGCCATCATGGACTTACAGAATTAGTCAGTCAGGTCCTCCTCTGTTTACTGGCCTAACCTGGGGACAGGGAGCCAGATCTGCATTCAGGAGGCTTCTGGTCAGCACTTGGAAGGTGGGAAGCAGACATGAAGGTCTCCAAAGCCCCTTCCAGACCTAAGTCTGCAATTCCAGCTGGGAAGCAGCAGGTCCAGGAAGCCAACTCTCCCAGCCAGACCTATAGCATTTCCAGTTCAGTTCCCTAAACCAGCCACATTCTCAAACACCTCTGGGTCTTTGCCATTCTCTCTGCCTGAAATTCTTCCTCACCCTGAGCCAGCTTGGCTCTCGCCATGCCTCAGCTCTCAGCTTAGCTGGCAACTCATGTAATGCATCAGCACATATTTATGGAGCATCTACTATGTGGCTTCACAGAATAAGCCTCTCCTGACACGCAGCCTTGCTCAAGGGACATTTCTGTACTACACAATGCCCTGACCTCTCTCATCAGGGCACCTGGTTGCTTGATGCTCCTCCCAAGCAGCAAAACTGAAATCAGAAAAGGGGATACCAAGTCAGCCTTAGCCCCAACCATGTTGGGAAAGCTCCAGAATTCTATTCAAGAAAAGCGGAGGGTTAGCTGGTTGGTTGGAGAGGGGAGGTGGGCTCATGGCAGCTGGGACTGTGTCTTGAAGCTGTGTTTGCGGAGCAAGCACACTATTTTTACATAGATTGTATGTTACGATTTTTCCCCCTTCCTAACGGTTGGCCAATTATCCCAACTGTAAATTATAGCTTTTACTTCGTTTTTTTCCTTCCACAAATTAAGCTGTCACGCTGTCAGCCTGAGGTGACTTGGGGGTGGAGTGCTGATGGCCATTCTGGGAGGACGAAAGCTTCTCCCAAGCTACCCTTCAGTGTCCCCACTGTGTGTGTCCCAGCACAGAGCCTAGTATGTAGACATTAAATACATGTGCAATAAATGAACGGGATTGCATAGAAGATAGTTGCAGAGCTAAGCTCAGAGCACAGGCTTCTTGATTTGTCTTCACAACACTTAACTACCCACCTCTTCTGGTTTGTATTAAAGACTGGAATAAAAGGCAGTGCTGGAGAAGAGTATTGAATAGATCATGGACTGCTAGGAGAACAAACAGGTTCAACTTGGGAAAGGTGAAGCCAGGCTGTTTCTTAGAGGCAAGAATTTTGAAGTTCCGTCTTACTACTTTGGGCATGTTGCCAGGAGGGACTAGTCCTTAGAGATGGACATGTTTAGGAGGGTAGAGGGCAGCACAGGAGACGAAGATCCTGGATGAGATGGATTGACTTAGTAACTAGAGTAATAATGGGGGTAGACAATAAGAGGTTGATAGAGCAGGGTTCAGAGCGATTGTACATAGGGTCGCTATGCATCGCAAGTGACTTGACGGCGCTTAACAACAATAACAACCCCACTCCATCTGGCTTCATAGGCCTCTTAATCTCAAGTTTAGACTCACTCTGGTCCAACTTGAAGGGAACAAGATGGAACCTTGGAAGTAGCTCTGAGCATGGTATACCCTTGAATCACATCACCAAGACACTTCAGGTCTCCAAGCTTTTCACAAGTCCTGGGGTCCATCCAATCCACTCAGTCATTCCAGAAATATATACTAAAGCATGAGACCTGGGCCCAAAACACCCAGGAGCTTCAGATACAAGCTTTTCACAAATCTTTTCTATTTAATTCTTGGAACAAGAGACTAATAGCGCCCCTTGACAGATGAGAAAACCGAATTTCCGAGATACTAAGTCATTCACCAGGGGTTTCACAGTCAGTAAGTAGAAAACCTATCCCAACTCCCAGAAATACCACAGGTGGATAGTTTTAACAGACAGACGTTTATTTTCTCATTGTTGTTATGTCCTGTAGAGTTGACTCTGACTCACAGCTACCCTATCTATGAACAATAGCACAAAATCCTGCCCAATCTTGTATCTCACAGTATGTTGTTGTTGTTATGTACCATCTATTCACTTGCAACTCATAGAGACCCTATGTACAATAGCTTTGAACTCTGTCCTATCCTGAGCTAGTCTCACTGCCTCTGATATAACTGCTTCCATTACCCTAGTAACTGTGTCAATCCATCTCATCTGGGGTCATCCTCTCCTGCACTGTGCCTCCACCTCTCCAAGCATGATGTCCTTCTCCAAGGACTGGTCCCTCCTGGCTACATGTCCAAAGTATATAAGATGGAGCTTCAGAGTCTTTGTGTCAAGGAGCAGCGTCTTTCACCCCCTCCGTGACCGATCTATTTGTTCTCCTAGGAGTCTATTGTATGTTCAACACTCTTCTCCAGTACTACAACACAAAGGCATTGATTTTTCTTCTGTCAGCCTTATTAATTGTCCAGCTCTCTGATGCATAGCAAGTAATTGCAAAGATCATGGCTTGGGTCAAGTGCAGGAGGCTGCAAGTCCAAATTCAAGGTGCCAGCTCTAGGGAATGGCTGTTTCTGTTGGAACTTTGTCTCTTTTTGCTTTTGCTTGGAAAGATCTTCATGTGACATGTCTCTTCCCTCATCTCTTCTTGCTAATTTACACTTAGTCTCTTCAATATTTCAGAACAGATTGACTCAAAATGCATCCTTCACTAATCCTGTCTCATTAATGTAAGAAAGGCTCATTACCAAATGGATGACAATCACTGGGCATTGAGATTAGGATTTACAGCACATACTCTTTTTTTTTTAAAGCACATACTCTTATTGAAGTTCTTGCTGCAGAAGGCCAAGGACTGTAGCCTTAATTATGGATTGAAGATCAACATCAAAAAACCAAAGATTCTCACCACTGGGCCTATTGGCAGCATCATGATAAATGGTGAAGAGACTGAGATTGTTAACAGCTTTAGTTTGCTTGGCTCCACAGTCAGCACTCTTGGTACCAGAAGTCAGGAAATCAAGAGATGAATTGCATTGGGAAAGTCTGCTGTCAGGGCCCTCTACAGAGTCTTAAAGAGCAAAACCGTCAGTCTGGAGACTAAAGAGCACCTGATCCAGGCCACAGTCTTTGCAATTACTTGCTATGCATCAGAAAGCTGGACAATGACTAGAGATGATAGACAATTGATACTTTCGAGCTGTGATGCTGGAGAAGAGTATTGAATATACCATGTAGTGTCAGGAGAACAAACAACTTCGTCCTAGAGAGGGTGAAACCAGTCTGCTCCTTGGAGGCAAGGATTCTGAGGTTTCGTCTGACATACTTTTGGCATGTTGCAAGGGGAGACCAGTCCTTAGAGAGGGATATCATGCTTGGAAGGGTGGAGGGACAGCACAAGAGAGGAAGACCCTCGATGAGATGGATTGATTTAGTGACTTGGGTAATGAGGTAGGTGTGTCAGAGACAATAAAGTTGGCACAAGATAGAGCAGGGTTCAGGGCTGTTTTGCATAGGGTTGCTATGAGTCTCAAGCGACAGCACATAACAATAACTCTTGTTGTTGTTAGGTGCTATTGAGTATGACTCAAGGACAGCAGACCTTGTCCTGTCCTGTGCCATCCTCACCATCTCTGAAACACTCGAGCCCATTGCTGTAGTCACTGTGTCAATCCACCTGGTTGAAGAGCTGCCTCTTCTTTGCTGTCCATCCACCTTTCCTAGCATTGATGTCCCTCTATAAGGAATAATGTCTCCTAACAACAGGCCCAAGCAAAGTATGTGAGACTAAGCTTTATCCTCTTTGCCTCCAAGGAGCGCTCTGGCTGCACCTTCTCCAATACATACTCTAGGAGGACACAAGTAGAAAACTTTTCATCCTTTGGTCCTATGTTCCTGCCACATGTAAAACACAAATTAGTGTCATTAGAAGACTATGAAACTGCAGGTGAAACAGGTGACATTGTTAAAGGGAGTGACATGAAAATGACAGTCTATAAAATTTTGCTCAGTATTTCAGCAGAGACATATTTTCTAAGTAAAAATTTCCCAATAATTATAACAACAAAAATATTTTGCTTAAGCCCACTTTGGACATATTGTAAGGAGGGACAGATCCTTGGAGAGGTACATCATGCTTGCAAGGGTGGAGGGACAGTGCAAGAGGGGAAGACCCTCTATGAGGTGGATTGATTCAGTGACTGGGATAATCGGGATGGGAGTGTCAGAGGCAGTGCGATTGGCACAGGATAGAGCAGAGTTTAGGGCTGTTGTTCATAGGGTCGCTATGAGTCGCAAGCGATAACAACAACAACAACAGCAAGCCCAACTTATATGTATCAATATACTACAAGGCTGAAATTTACTTTTTGAACCTTCTACTGTGCTCTGCAGGAGAAGGATGGGCAATCTTCTCCAATGCGATTACTACTGGCTCTGAAAACCCACTGGAGGTTCAGCTATGGGTCAGTTCCGACTTGATGGCACAAAACAACAACAACAATGCTCTAGTCAGAGCTATCACTGTCCAGTTACAATGATTCTTTGAATCATGTGGTTTTTTCAACATGAGCCACAAGAGTGTAATGGCTGGTATTTTTATAATTCTGATTTTTGTCAAATTTTCTAGTATTTTAGCTACAGTATCATGGTGAATGCTACTTGTGAACCTATATTAGTAACTCTTTTGAAAAGGAAATAGTAATTAAAGGGGAAAAAAGGAGGAAAAAAATGTTAAACTTCAGTTCAATTACTAATAATGTACTTTAGTGTAGAAAGATTTTACAGAAAAATTTTGGTTACTATTCATATGATCTAACAATACTACATGTAAGCAATGTATAATGATACTTAAAACATACTATTGTGATTAAAGTTGGCAATAAACATTATGAAGCGTTCATCTGTGAACCTGGAGAATCTAGAATACAACTTCCCTGTTTTCAAATACAGTAGTGGTGTCAGTACAAAGTACACATTTCTATTACATATGGGAGGAACTGGATGGGGGAAAGGAGAACAGGCACCAAGTACCTTCGAAACCCCACAGAACAATGTACATCAGCTCTCAAGGTTTGAAAATAAGGTTTTTAAATAATTAAAACAAGGTTTTAAATAATTCTCGGAGACCATCTGCATGATAGCCCTGCATTCCAGTGTCTGGGAACTGGTCACAACCTCTGCACTCTGAGCTCTTGGCTTTAGACAGCCCAATGGGACAGTCCAGGTGGTAAGCCTACCTCCTTGGCCCTGACAGGCTCCATTTTTCTGCCTCTTGGGCATGGCATCCTTGCTTCTATAGGCACATCGCCTAGCACATCTTAAAGACAACCCCACACTTCAAAACCAAATTGATGTCTAGGAAAGAAGAGGTTAGTGGGCTGATGACAGAAGGGTGTGAAGGAACAGGAGAGGGGACTCAAAACTCAAAATGTCATAATCGGCACAAATCAATAGTAATTAATCACAAGTACAATGTATATGAATGATTGTATGAAACACAATGTAAAGGAAAGATTCTATAAAGCACAATGTGCAGGGAGCTCTGGTGGCCTAGTGGCAAGAAGCTGAACTGCACGCTCAGAGGTGCGCAGTTCGAATCCACCAGATGCTCTGCTGGAGAAGGAGTGGCAATCTCCTGTACCAGTCAGATCCGATTTGATGGTACACACACAAAAAAATAATAATTTTTTAAAAAGTACAATGTGAATGAATGAAACAAAAAGTTATATAAAATCTGTATTGCACACACACAAAAAAAATCTGTATTGCATTACCCTTTCCTACTTGTAACTGGAGCTCCTTGACCAGAAGCAGTGTTTTTAGGGAAACCATAATGATGAAGAAGCCATTTAATAAAGCCATGGGTGTTTTGGCTTACAAAATTGAAGCAGTCAGAAACAACAAACACAAATCTAGAAATAAAGTGTCAATTCTAGTGATTTTTTTTTAAACAACCAAACTGGTGAAGATTCAGTGTTTTGAAATCGATGAAGCTATAGCCCTATCCTTCGACAGAAAGTCCTGCTTCCCATGTTTTTTTCAGCTTTTCTGCTGATCTTGGAGCTCTTCCAAGGATAGATAGCCCTTTCTTTTCCTTGGAGGACCTCAACTAAAGGTCCAGTTTCTTTGCCCTGTTTCCCACCTGTAGATTGAGGGACAGACAGCATTCTACCTTTCACTTTTTCCTTGTCTCTTCAGTCTAAGTAAGCTGCCAGGTTTTCTTCCTTGTGAGCTGGTGAGCTAAATCAGTCACAGAATCCATCTCTTCAACAGAAGATTGTATAGCCACATCCTTGTTGAACAGTCCAAGGCATGTGTACTTATTTGGCATCTTAGAGGTTTCCAGATCTTTATGTTCTGTTTTCATTTTGCACAGTTCATTTTAAAGTCCATCTCTTTCCTGTCACATTTTACATAAGTGGTAAGGAGAAACTTCATGATCTCTTTAAGATCTTGCTTAGAATCTTATCAGTTAGATATCCAAGCTATCACTTGAAAATTTTACCTTCCACCAAACATTTTAGCATGATTTAGACAAGCTCTTTGGCACTGCACTAAAAAACATTGCCTATTCCCCCAGTGTTTAATCACCTGTTCATTATTTTCTTTTAAAGCCTCACCAGTAGCACATTTAACGTCCACAATTCTATTAACGCTCTGTTGCTGGCACCATATATATTCTCTAAGATGATATCAACTTACTCTATAGCTCCCCTCCCTTGCTTTTGAGACCTGAGCGGAGCTGCCTTTGACACTCATCGTCCTACCAACAGTCTTTTCAAGGAGATCTAGGTAGGCTTTTACCATTAGGCCCCTTTCTTAGTTTTCTAACGCTGCTAGTACAGAAATACCACAAGTGCTATTTCCTTTTGCTTTTACTATTGGTGGATCTTCATGTGGCCTAGCATCTATCTCCCCCTACCTTCGCTTGCCAGCTTGCATTTAATTGCTTTTGTATATCAAAAGAGGTTGATTAAAGATACATCCTACACTAATCCTGACTCGTTAACATAAAGACAACCTATTCTCCATAGAATTATAACCACAGGCGTTGAGATTAAGATTTACAACCATATTTCAAGAAGATGCAATTCAATCCATAATGTCAGCTGGGAGCGGAACTTCAATACAGGAAGATGGGGACCCAGCAAAGTATTACTGTTCAAGTAATAATAATAATAATAATAACAGCAACAGTAATATTATATATTTATTAGGTACAACTATCTACCAGATACTGTACAAAATGAATTATCATGGAGCTCTGGTGGCCTAATGGCAAGAAGCTGCACTGCAATCCAAAAGGCATGCGATTCAAATCCATTAGATACTCCACTAGAGAGATTGGATTTGACAGTACACAACAAAAAAGAAAAATTTTTAAAATGCATATAATTTAGTCCTCATTGCATCTCTATAAGATAGAAGCTCTTATTGTCTGCCTTTTATAGGCCAAGTTCAAGACCATTGTTGTCAGACCCAAAGCAGAAAGGTCCCTAACTCATGTTCAATGAAGATAGCTGTTTATCTCCCCAGTATCTACCCCTGGTCAAATTTTAGAAACATGTGTACTTGCTTGGATCCGCTTAGTGTCTGAGAGCTGGGTAAACTCTTCTTGCTTGAGCCTTAACTCAGAGGTTGGTGACCTTCAGTCACACTCCCTCATCCTCTAAGGACAGGAATGAAAATACTCCTGTTCACTCCTGTTCTGGAATCTTGGGCTGTCCCATTCCACCTCCTCAAGCTCAACCAAGAGCCCAGTCCCTGCCCCACCCCCGCCCCACCCCACCCTCGTTGCTAGAGCCTAGCTCCTAGGGCAGGGCTCACACCAAACCCTCTCCAGTTTCCCTCCACCTGCCTACCTGCAGCCCAGCAGCTAGCCCTAGGAGGGGAGGAGGATCAATGCTGCAGCCAGCGGCAGAGTGTTGTTGGCCATTGATTGTTGAGATTTCTCTGAGGGCTCCAGAGCAAACAAACCTGCTGTTTCACCAACAACAATCCGGGTATGTGGCTGCAGAGCTGCAGCTAGCTGGCTGAAAGGGGCGGGACTGAGAGGTCCTGGCTGGGCCTAGCAAGAACAAGAGATGAGCAGGAACGGAATGGGCATGACAAGGGCAGCAGTGGGGAGCCCGCGTGGTGATGCTAGAGTGAATCCTAGACCTTGTGCATGCCTTGTTTGACCCAACCTTTATATTTCTGCCCAGCCATTTTTCCTGCCTGACATGCTAACCTGAGTCCCTCTGCTTATTTCTGTTCTCCCACTCCTTCTTGCCTAATTGCTCAGCCTCAAGAGGTCACTGTCCTCCAAACACCAGTAGTGCTCTCTGCTAATCATTAGGAACTTAGCCTGCCTGTCTTTCATCTGCCTGTCCATTCTCTATGCACCATCCCAACCTAGCAGATGTTTTGCTAGGAAGGAATAATACATAATCTCTGCCCTTAAGGAACTCCATTTGGAGAAGATGCTAAATTTTAAACAAGCTCATCTGTGACTCTCTCCTCCGCTGGACCAGGGACCTTCGGATTTTAATTAAATGAGATACAAATGAGATGCCAAATAGCACCTATGTGATCTAATACTCTGGCCTTCAAGATAGGAGACTCTTGGCCAAGGATTGCCCTGGGCCTCAGTTTCCCTTTTGTAGCCATCCTGAGTGCCCTCCATCATAATTCTTTCCATCTCTGCTGGGTTTTCTCTACCCCTAATAAGGCAGAGCATGTGCAGCCAACCCTCATGTGCTTCAGAACTGGAGCAGAGGGTCTCCAGTGCAGTTACCTGCATCCCAGCAGAAGTCCTGATACTATGGCATCAACTCCAGCCTCTCCCCTCCATCCCTCATTCCTCCCTTCCCATGTTTCTCACTCCATGCTCAGCACTCTCCCTCTTGCTGGCAGGGCCAGAGCCTCAGGTCCCAGTGAAAAGGGACTGAGCCGCACCCCCAGATGTTCATTTGCATGCTGTTTTATCCATCCCTTTGCAGGCTGAGTCCTTGATAAAGGCAAAAAAGCAGACCCTGCCTTCTACCTCCCAGCACAGACACATAAACACACATACACACACACAGAGCTTCTCCCTCCCTCCTGGCCCAGCAGCTGAGTGCCAGCTCCTTTGTCTCCCAGGCAGCCACCTGCTGAGTGTCTGGCTTGAGTCCCACCAGCCAGCAGGTGCTCAGGGAGTCCCAGAGCCCAGGAGCGGGTGTACCAGGCCATGTGGGGGAACCTTGTTCTCAGGAATAAGGAGGATCAGAAAAGAGAACCTGGACCCCAGAGCTCCTAGTGGCTAGGGGACCTTTGTCAAATCATGTGCGCTTGCTGTGCCTCAGTTTCCTCTCTGACTTCCAACTCCAGTTTGGAAGTGTTCTGTTGCCCAGGTTAAGGAGCCAGGAATGCCACTGAGCAAGGCCCCTTGGCCTTGCTGGTCCCCTGACTCTGGTCCCTGTTGTGCTGGTATCATTTATACTTGCCTCTGGGGCTCCCTGGCCCTCCCCTCTCCTGGTCTTCAAACACAGGGCCCTAGAGGGGGCAGGGCTTAAGCCTCCTCAGTTCAAAGTGTTCTCAGTCCCAGCCTTCAGTGTTTCTGGAAGTCAAAAACAGGGTGGGGGCCAGGGAGAGACTTGGAGTCTTCCGGGCTGAGTAGCTAGATCTGTTTGTTCTTGAGGGCCTGAGGGGGATGGAGCCCCAAGATGTGAAAGCAGCCATGTTTGTGTACCTCCGTCTGGCTGTATCCATATGTCCCTGCATATCTCTGACCTTCTGTCCTCGAGTTCCTCTGTCACTATATCCCAGGGGCTGTTGTTCATCAAGTCCCAGCTCAGGCTGGTCTCTCCCTCTCCCTGGAGGCCGTTCCACTCTTCCACTCTTCCTCCCCAATCTTGGGCTCCACTGACCCTCAAGGAGACTCTAGCTGAAGTGGCTGCCGCTATTTTTAGCAGCTCTGCACCCCTCTCTTCCCCCACTCAGGCTAGCCATGAAAGTAGAGGGAACAGGCCTCGTTGGGCTCCATCCCACGTGCCTGACCAAGGAAGTCTCTGGCTATCTTATCCCTCTCCCCAAGCCCCCAGCATCTAGCAGCATGCAGGGTTCCAGAAATTTCTTCCCAAGCCATTTAGAAATAATTCTGGAACTCCCAGGTCTCCCCAACCCCCAGAGAAGCTGAAAAGGGCATTGAAAGGAAGTGGGGAGGAAGGAGCCACATCTGGATGAGCTTCCCCACTCAGGGACCTCTTCATCTGCCCTTGCACTTCCTGAAGCAGCTTCAGGTCAGACCAAAAGGCCAACATTAGAAGCGTTAGGACTCCTAGGTCCCACCCTGTCATTGTTCTTGCTGCCCTGGAAACAGACAAGGCCAAGGATAGGGTAAGGTAGACAGTCCAAGGGGCCTGAACAAGAAGATCAAGGAGGGATTCAGCCCCAGCCTCTCAGATGGGGTGTCTGCTGACCAGATTCAGGCTACTCTTGCTTCCAGAACTTCTGCTTCTGTGTCTGTCGTTAAGTCTGTCTCTTAGGCTTGGCAGGACCAGAAGGGCTCCAGGTTTGCCTCCTGGGTCCAGATAGGCACCCTCCCACAGGTCACATCAGTTCTCTGAGCTTCTGTCTTTATCTTTGGGATTGGGAGGGTAAATCCCAATTGAGAATATGTGACTGGAGGTTCCACATAAAGCCTGGCATGTACATAGCCCAGTCTTACAGTGCTTAGACAATACGGACCAGCAAATGGAAATGAAAAGCCTAGAATCTAGCGACTTTCTGTGCATCCACCCTGTCGCACTCCCACCCCATACACATCTATACTAGTCATGGAGCACTGATAATTCAGGGGCCATGCTTTGCTCCACCCACCAAAGGCCTTATAAAAATCCAAGAAACACATAGTGTATAGATAACCAGATGGGTCCAGAGAGGGTAGGAGAAGCCTTAGGTCACACAGCCTGTAAGTGGCAAATTCTGCTATGCTGGATTCGGGGCTCTGACAAGATCTCACGAAGCTCTTTGGCTTTTGCCCAAGAACAGACAGCTAGATAACTTCCAGGGAAGTGTGTAACCAGAGTCTTTCCAGCATTAAGGGTCAGGGCAGCCCAGGGGGTGGGGCTCAGGACCCCTCCAGCCTTACCCTAGTTCCCCTAATCCACTTCCTCTCAAATATAGCTTGCAGAGACAAAAGTCTTAAAGGCAGGAAAGCGATTTGTCCCTGGTACCCAGAACAGCCCCTTTGTCTTTCCAAAAGCCACACTTCTGTAGTTCCTCTCAGAGCCTGCACAGGCCCAGAGAGGGAGCCTCAGTGATACTGACTTTTGGGCCTCAGAGTGGGAGCTGGAGGCGGGGGGGGGGGGCACAGTCCTGAGATGCTGGACTCAGTAGCTGTCCCTGGGGAATGTCTAAAGCCAGCTTGGAGGGCAGAGGATGGTGCATTGGGGTGAGCTGCTAGCCCTGGTACTGACTTCAGGAAGAATGCAGTTCCTGCCTCCACAGCCATTCTAGTCCCAGCTGACATTTCTAAGGTTTTCCATTCAGAAAATTACGGTCTCTGCTGCTGATTTGGTGGTGGTGGTGGTGGTGGTGGTGGTGGTGGTGCAAGCAAGCAGCTGGCCCTGAGGGGATGGCTGACCTGAGAGCCCAGCTCAGGGCTTTTTCCCTCTGGCCACCACCGCCTTGAGGTCAGAATGTAGTTAGCACCCTTGCCCTCACCCTCACTCCTTCTCCTCCTGCTTAATTAGGCAGATAGAGGAGATTACAGGACCTGGGGGCAGATGGACAGAAATCTCTCCAGTGAGGGAAGGAAGCCAGCATCCCACCACCCTCCACGGAGAGCCCATCCCAGTGACACTACTAACCAGGTAGGGGGGGTACAGTAGACAAATTAGTTACTAAATTGGGAGGAGATGTCCAAGGAGGTCCTTGCAGCTCTGTCTGCTCCTGCTAGCCTGCCCCGGAAATTAGGGTCTCCCACCTCCAAGGCTTGCCCTTTCTTCTCCCCAAGACCTTCCTCCAGGACCCTAGTCCACCTATCCTGCCTAGGATTGGAGAGCAGGGAGGGCCAGGGCCCCCAGGTCCTCACAGCCAGCAGGCAGGCAGGAGGGGGAGCACAGGGCCGCAGGGGAAGGTGTAGAGCGCAGCAGGTGACACTGTAGCAGAGGCCTCATTAATCACCTCTCCACCCCCCAGCTCTGCAGCCGAGAGACCATATTAGATTTTAAATTGGAAAACCAAGAACAGAATATGGCTGTTAGCTGGGAGCTCCCTATACCCCAGACCCGAGTCACAGCCTCAAGGGAGGGAGGACAGTGGGGAGAAAAGAGCCCAGTTCAGTGACAACCCCAAGAAGCCTGCAGGCTCTCAGACTTGGAGGGGGGGCCTGTCAAGGGCAGATGCCCCTGGGAAGAGGCAGGCTAGGTCAAAGAAAGGGGCAAATGGGTGGAGGGGCTAGGAAAGGAGTGCAGAATAGCCACCTCATAGAGAAGCAAATTCCTTCTGGGAGCTTGGTCTTTTCTGGACTTGACAGGGTTTTGGGGTGGGTGGAGTCAATGGGCAAGGACAAACAATTATGATTTACAGCTTCTCTCACATGTCTAGACCTGCAAGCACACCCCACATGCACACATGCTCACACAATGTGATAGAAACTGTGAGCCCCGGCAGTGAAATAGATCCAGTTCATACTCCTTACTTGTCATTTGCTTTCAGCACAAACTACAATTTCCTTTGCCTCTCAGCCTCAGTTTCTTCTGTATAGACTATGATTCCAAGCACTGCTGTTCTGGGAGGAGGTTGATCCTCTGCAAGGTGCACCCCTAGCTCAATAGTAGTGCATGATAAATGGGAATGTATCCCTGTCTCCAAGGCCAGGGCAGCTTCTCTGGCTGCCCCAGGAGCCCCAAGGCAGTGGCCAGCCAGGCCCCTACATTCTGTGCTCCTGGCTGGATACCCGACTTGTCCAGGGACAAGACAACAGCATAACCAGATGTTCTCCATGAAACATGTGTGCATGGGCTCCATCCTGAGTCAAATCGCTTGGGCTCAAGTGTCTGTGGCTGTCCTCCTGAGCTGGCTCTGCCCAAACTGTCACCCACCAAACTCCCAGCCCTTTCAGAACATCAGCAATGGGCCAAGGCTGGGAAGAAAACACAATATACTGAGGAGTGACTGACTGATAGGCCCAGCTCTCCTGAGGATTTTGTAGAAAACCTAAATAAGTCCCAGGGCCTCCAGTCCTCGCTCTAAGTCCAAACTAAACCCCACTTCTCCCAGGCCTCAAATAGAGGAATAGATATTGTTGCCCCATTTTAACTCTTTCCCAAGAACCACCAGCCTAGGGTCTGTCAAGTTTACTTCAGATCATGGTGATTCCTCGTGTGTGCGACTACATCTGTGTTCCATAGGGTTTTCAATGACTTGGCTTTTCCAAATAAGATCTCTAGGGCCTCCTTTCCAAGCACCTCTGGACATACTAGAATGTCCAGCCTTTTGGTTGTCAGCCAAGTGTGTTAACTATATGGTGGTGGTGGTGGTGGTGGTGGTGGTGGTGATGGTGATGGTGGTGGTGGTGGTGGTGGT